>NW_023494796.1:21142582-21742582 GCF_904425465.1 Colossoma macropomum | reverse complement strand
AACAACACAAAGACACTAAGATTTTCACAAGCTGTTTGTATTCAGTCGGTTGCAGCAAAGAACCTAAAATGCTATGGCATTTAAAAAGTGTGACTATTGGTTTGTATGCAGCCTAATCTAAACAGTGATAAACATCTGAAAAGGCTGAAAAGATAAATATAAAAATGTCCAACTGTAATAAAAAAAGTGCTTTTTTCTACAACCACATCAACTACCACTTCTGTCCTTTTTATGTGGTCTGTCTAGACAAGAGAACTGTCTTTGTTGTAAATCATAGTGAGGTAGTTTCATTTCTTACTGTGGTCAAAACTAGATTGAATATGAAACAGATCAGGGCTGGATTTGGAATTAATATCCTTGATCAACTATTTAGTCACATAAGGGCAAAGTAGAAAGGGCTTCAACTGCTGTGCTCTGCTAAGCTGTTCTTTAATTTTCTCTCTATGTTTCGCACATGTATGTGTTAGTGGGTGTCTAGAGGAGGGTCTGGAGGCCTTGCTAAAAGCTACAGGAGGAAACCTGCTAATTCTGAAGGTGTCTCATTGTCCTAACCTGCTGACTGACCGCTCTCTGTGGCTGGCCAGCTGCTACTGCCGAGCTTTGCAAGCTGTTACGTATCGGTAAGTCCACTGGGGGGAGCTGCTTTGTGCTTACTGTTACATATCTATTTAACTCTGCTTTGGCAGAAAGTGACCATTAATGCAACAAAATACTGTGTTTCAGAGTGCTGGATGATGTGTGTATTTGCGTCTTTCAGGAGTGCCACAGACCCTGTGGGCCAAGAAGTTATCTGGGCATTAGGAGCAGGCTGCAGAGACATTATCTCCCTACAGGTGGCGCCCTTACATCCCTGGTAAGGGCAGTAACTAGTAATTCCCTCTAGGGCTTTTGAAATAGGTGGTCAGCTATCATAGTGTAAAGTTTTTCAGGTATTATCTGTACAGTTTGAAATCAAGGTTGAGCTCCTGTAACTGTAAGAAATAATGTCACTAAATAGTTGTAATTCACATTCAGATGTGTTTGTAAATGACTGTGTAAAAGACAAAGAATCCATTTATTTAATTTCCAGTTAAAAGACCATTTAAGTCAGGTCAGGAAAAAGCAGATATTTAGCCCACACATTGCCTTTACAGCGTCTACTCTCTTCAGGAGACTTGCTTTCAGTTTTTCAAAGAAATATGCAGAGATACTTTCCACACCTCCAAAATTCAGTCTTAGAACTTGGTTGCATTTTCTGTTTCTCACAATCCAAGTAATCCCAGACACATTCAATGAACTTGAAATCTGTGATTTGCAAATGTTCTTATTTTTGTCTGATTCCTTTCCTCAGTAACAGCCTCTTAACACTTACACAGACTTTCAGACCCAAAGTGCTGAGTTTTCCATATTCTTTTGATAATTTTTTTAATTTAAAATCCTGTTTTTTCACTTGTTTTTCTTTGACTTTCTCATTCCGTATGCAAGTGGATTATATCAAATCTCCGCAATAATATCTCTTGAAAAATCATGACAAACTTGTACTTAATGGGTGCTTTGACTGTAAATTAAATAAATCAGATCACATCGGTATACATCTTACTCACATTTTCAGTCTGTGTTTCCATGGATATTCCTTGTAATATTGATGAAGAAGTAATAATCCTTTGTCGATCTTCAGCTGAATATGTGAAAGAGCAAAAAGACGCAAAAAACTTTGTGGAGCAACTCTCTAAGAGCACCATCCTTTCCAAACATAGAGAGTGCTGCTGGTGGGGAAGGTGCTCTATGGCCAGGGGTTCAAATTCTGAAGAAAAAACTGAAAATCCATGGCACTCTTCCTCGAGTTCAAATGCCTTTATTGTAATATAGCTATGGACAAAATGTATTTCAAAAGGGTTCGGCATGAGCGTGGTAGAAAGAGTTCTACCAGGTCTTTTAAAGGGAGAGTCACAATACAAACTCCATACAGGTGCTCTAAGCACCCTCATTCATTTAGTCATATGACCCCCCCCCCAAAAAAAAACAAACAAACAAACAAACAAACAAATAACAAAAGCTGACTCTGATACCAATAAGAAATTTTAAGGTCACAAGGTCAGCATCTGTAAGCTAAACCATAGAGGGCACCAGTGAAAAACAATGACTGATTGCTTAAACCCTGTAAGAGATTATCTAATAAGAATGAATATTAGAATTAGATCCATGATTAAGTTCACTAAGGTCTTTCCAAGGCTTTCAAAGGGTGAAAGCTTTTAGTCTGAAAGCTTTTGAGCCTTTGTACAGTTTGAAATCAAGTCTGAGCTACTGATCTGTTTTTTGTATTTTTTTAAAGAATATTCAGAGAAGTAATCTCATCTTAATGTTTGTTACAGTCAACAGCCAGCACGATTCAGTAACAGATGTCTGCAGACGATTGGCCGATGCTGGCCACACCTGCGAGCCTTGGGAGTAGGCGGAGCTGGATGTGGTATACAAGGCTTGGCTTCTTTGGGTGAGTGAAAGGAGGTGGTGAGACTGAGTATTCAGTAGAAAAGACAGACAAACCACAATCATCCAACAACTGTTTGGGCATGTAGAGATAAAGACAACTTTGGAGAGTTCTTATGTCATTTTCACCAAGGTGTTTTTTAATACAGAATACTATATTAATTCTTTTGTGCTTAATATCTTCACAACATTGCTGAGATATAGCCAAATGCAATCAGTCAGGAAGTATGAACCAGCTTCTATGCACCAGTTCCTAATGTTTACAAATGTGAAACAAAAAGCTGGTCTCAGATCAGCATGTAAAAATAACTTCTACCAACACAATCCTGTGTGCAGCTGAAAAGCAGCTTGAGGTTGCCTAATGGTGGAATTAACTTCTTGCTGACTCCCACAGTATGTGGAGATGCAGAGGCGCAGGAAATTACCCTACAAAGTGGATGACATATTCATCTACACACGGGGAAAAACATGTTTATGCTGAATGACTTGATTGTGAATCAGTGTTTCGAATGTAGAACAATCGTCTGCGTGACGCTATGTGCATCACGGCTTCTTGCATTTTCAGACATAATGGCTTTAACCTTTATAAAATATGAGTCTGTATGCTTTTTGTTTGGAGGGTAAATTAAGTTCTTCTGAGCAGTTTACATTTTTTAGTCATAGGGTGTTTTTACTTGCTCAAAATAACTACTAAACTTTAGTAGATGAACTGTTCTCCTTTGTTGGACAGGCTTGCTAAGGACAGGAGCTGGGTCATTAGTAACAGTGACTTTGTTTGTATGTAACAGCAAGGAACTGCATGCGGCTACAGGTGCTGGAGCTGGACCATGTCAGTGAGATAAACCAGGAGGTGGCTGCTGAGGTGTGCCGAGAGGGTCTAAAGGGCCTGGAGATGCTGGTGCTCACCTCAACCCCGGTCACTCCTAAAGCCCTTCTCCACTTTAACAGTGAGTCCACATGAGTTCACAAGTCTCTGGACCTCTATTTTGCGCACCATATTATGGACATAAGCTTTTACCTTTTAGGGAATTGAGGGGATTTTTTTAAACAGAAATCATTCAGTTGATGAGAATTACCAAACCCAGATTTATTTCCAAGCTTTAGGACTACTACCGACTTACCCTGAAGGTCCTATTGAGTAAATACTGCCTGTCATTCCCTACTAGCAATGCATACTGAAAGTTAAAATGAACAGTGCTCTTGTAGGCGTGGATTTCAGATCCATTAGTGCTATACCCAACCTTCAGGCATGGTGAAGTTTCACACATTCACTCAGTCATATTTTCAATATTCTCTTACTCTCTCCTCCCCCTCCTTCTCTCTTCCCTCCTTCTCTCCCTGATCCTGTAGGTGTGTGTCGTAACCTGAAGTCCATCGTTGTGCAAATAGGTATTGAAGATTATTTTGAAGACCCCAACAGCCCGGAGGCAAGAAAGCTCTTTGATGAGATGGTGAACAAGCTCCAGGTATGGATGAAGCTAAATTCAAGGTTATACAATACTGTGCAGAAGTCAGAGACCACCTGTCATTTATTTAATCTCCTGTCAAAACGGCTCTTAGTTATTCATTTTTCAGTGACAAGAAAAAAACTGAAAATATACATAACAAACCAGACACAGAAGCCTTAACAATTAAATATAATATCAGGTTTTTCGGTATGTAGTGTGTCCACACTTTGCCTTTATTTCAGCTTCCATTCTTTTTGGGAGACTTGCTTTCAGTTTTCACTACATTTTTTCACACCTCCAAAGTTCATCACTTCAGTGATGTTGAAGTCTGGACTCTGGGATTATCAGTCCATTGTTCTGAGACCACCAGCAGCTTCTTTGTTTGATTTGTAAATTTTCTTCTTTTGCCTTTTCTCAGTAAGATCTTCTTGACAGCTACACAACCTTTCAGACTCATAGTGTTGAGTTGTCTTCTCACAGTGGAAGGACGGACAGAAACTTTCAGAACTTTTTCACATCTGGAGCAAAAGCATAGCTTGATTTTCTCCGCACCTTAATGATAAAAGCCAGAGACAGTTTTGGTGGTCTATGCGGTTTTTCACCTTTTTTTCTATATCTTTTGAACATTTTTTGATCTCCAGTTTTGGAAACTCCTGTTTTTTTTCTTATATTTCCCTTAGACTTTCCCCTTCTTTATGTAACATCTCCTGAAAAATGTGTAACTTGTGCTGTGGTTGCTATACAGCTAATGTCTATTTTGCCTGGAAATTAAATGGATGAAGAGTTATCTCTGAGGTTTGCACAGTACTGTATATGGGCTGAGAAAATAGAACAGTTACACGAGCACCTTGAGATACATTCACTACGAAAATGCAATATTTCTTCTTCAAGCTTACTGTTACTTATGAAATCACAAACAGTCACATGTTATGGAATCATAACATAACTAAGAAAATATGAAAACATTTTAGTATACAACAAAAGTAATGTCCACATTTATGGAGAAAGGTCTGGGTAAAAGTTGTATCAGGCATCCAAGAGTTCCTGCTCTTTTGAAGCATCGCATTCCCTCAAATACCCTCCAACTGTGTGGCACCGGAGAGCATGGCTTCCAAAACTGGACAGTCTTGAGCAATCGCCTCAAGTCAAAGCAGCATGTGTGAAGAAGCTCGAAGTGATCACCCGTCTGTGTAGCCGCCTACCGCTGGACTAAAATTAACTAACCAAAGCTGTTCTGGAGTTAGAGGCCATGGGGTTTCCTGTCTCAGAGCCCAGCAGGCTGAGATGAATCAGTGACATTAGGGGAGTCCTTCTGCTGCTACGTCGATGAATTGTGAGTCAACTGAAAATGAGTCATCTTGTTTGCTTGCTCCAGGCTTGAAAGCTCTAGGGAGCTTCTGTTGGGACTAAGGATGAAAAAGATTTTCACAGGAAGTGATGAATGTGATTTCACCATAGCCACAGTTAAATTTCACTTTTAAAGGTCTAAAGTATGTGACCACTGACGTACAGGCCATCTGTCTCAGAGATTTGATGCTTTGGTTATGAAAGAGCCTTCTGACATGCAGCTAATAGCATTTTTGGACATGTTTGGGTAAAAGTGCCACATTCTAATGATTTGTAACAGCTTGCTTCTTATTTTAGGACCAAAACCATCACAGAGCACTTTCTGCAGGACAAACTGAACTGGCTTATGCTTCCCATGAAAATAATTCATTTTATTCTAGGTGCTTTTGCTTTTTTTACTCAATTGAATGCAATATGGGTCATTTGAAGTAGCTATGTGTTCTTCTTAATGATGATGATGATGAATAAGGAATCTCAATCTGTCCAATGTTGCATATTTACACAGCTAAAATGATGTTTATAGACAGCAGGAATATTATGGTCACATACAAAAACCATTCAGAATATCATAAGTGAGCTATGCAGACTGTACAGTGAGGCATATTGCACATAGGCATATAACACTCAGCATATTTTATCTAGTGTGAAGACTAGTTACAGCAATAGTTGCTGGTCCCATTTGTGCGTTTTCCCTGTTATAAGCATAACTGACCCAGCCAAGAAGAGTTTGACTACTGCATGATAACTACTGAAAGAGGCTGTGTATGTTACAGTGGAGAAAACACAAAAATATGCAGGTGCCCTCAGGCAGTTGATGCATCATTGCGCATAGAACATTATATACTTAACAAAATCAGTGGAATGTCTAACAAAACTAAGACACGTTCAAGCTGTTTTTCTTTCTGTTCCTCCACACAGCAAGGAAAAAATAAGGAACAAGTGGGAAATCTAAGGTAGATTTGTACAGAAGTGGTCCTCACTGTTTTTCCAAAAGAGCCATCAAAAGACAAATCATTCTGCAAACTTCCTGCAACACACAGCGCATCCCAAAACTGCAACCAACGCAATGTGATGCATGTGATGACGCACTAGTTCACTATAATAATTAATAACACTTAGCGCAACAATTTAATGCCCTCTTTTATGCAGAAAAACAGGGCCTCATTTCTTTTATATGATGTTGATAAATGCTTTATGGAGACTGATCAGTAGAACAGTTAATAACTTCACTGAACAGTGTTGCGCAGTGTTACACAACGTTGCCATAAAGGCACGTTTGCTGTGAAGAGACGAGGGGCCAGATTCAGCAGCAAGAACCCTCTTTTCACTGTCAAACATATGAGTAACTCCCACGTTCTCCCACTGTTTCAGGCGTTGAAGAAGAGACCAGGCTTCTCCAAAATCCTCCACGTGAAGGCTGACGGTCTGTGCTAACCACACACCACTATAATGAAACCCAGCGCAAGGTTGTGAAATCCTCCAACCTGAACAAGTCATTCTCTCCTCTGTGAAAAAGGCTGAACCTCCATCTTCAGTCTCAGCTACCATGTCACTGACAAACAGGAAACTCCATACTACAGTATTATGAGTTGAAGACAATAAACCTGTAACTAACATAGCTAACAGGTTTGGATTTTTAACAGTCTTCAGAGGGACATTATGATCGGTCTCCTTTCAGCGACACAAGCTGAAACAGATTCAGATAATGGGCTGAGTTTTAATGGATAAGACACTCTCTGACTTATTCATGACTTTGTCTCATACGTCAAAGACCGTATCTTTGTCTTCATAGCACACAGCTGCAACCTGGAGTGGCCTCTTCTTCCAGCCAAGGAACATGAAGATTTCAAAAGCTGGTGAACCATGGAACTCAAGCAGCACATGTATGAAATATACAGTTACAAAGGAAGGAACAGACTGAGGAAGGGTATGAGTGTGCATGTGTGTTTGTTTGTGCGTGTGGTGTGCAGTTTTGCTCCTTGATATTAAGCAAAACAGAGAACCTAGAAATGAAATTCAACACGTCACCACCACTGACTTGGGTTAGCATTCTAATGGCCATATTTCTGTAGAACACCAACTCATCAACAACACCAGCTTCACTCTTAGCAATCTAAGTCCCTTCCGTAAGGAAACTCCTTAGAATCTATTGCTATAGCAGCTTTGTCCTGCCCAATCAATGAAAACACCAGGATGTAGAAAAAGAAAGCCAGCGAATGCAAGAGATTCTCCTGCAGTATCTTCTCTTATAAGCAGAATCAGCAAGTGTGTTCCCTTTTACAGTAATTTACTATTATTCACATCTTACCATGAGATTAAGTGTTACTTCTCTCATGTGTACCCAGTTCTTTGGACTGGGTTGCATGCAGTTTTGTGGTGCCGTCTTTTTGAAAATGTGCTCTTCACAGGTTTTTAGGAGGGTTAAAAAACGTTTCGTTGATTTAGGTTGAATCCATGGTGCCATTCGTGTCCTTGAGGGATATCAAGGGTTATAGACTACATTCTGCATCAGCATCCACGAAAAAGATGACATTTCAATTTAGCTGACGTGGTGCTTTCACTCCATTGCCAGATGAGCATTACTGATAATGTTGGTAACTTTAAGTTCTCATATTCAGTCCATGAAAAAGCCTTTTTTACCATTCAGCATATTATCACTGATCATGTGTTGGCTTTTCTTCCCTGCAGCTCAGGTTGTGTCTCAGTAGAGCTACTGAGCAAGTCTGAAGAGATGATGCTGCTGCTTTTGCACTGAACCACACACTTTCAGTGGGTACGTTTGAATCCCCGTAGGGTGTCACTGTAGGGGAGCACCATTAGAAATATGGTGTCCTTACCAGCGGCATTTTTCATGTTCTGCCTTTTCTTTGAGAGTGATACAGTAAAGAACCCATTTGTGTAGATACATACGTTTTGCTTGATAGGTTAAATCTGGCTCCCAGTAGGTTGGGGACTACAGGAACAGGCAAGATTCAGAGAAAATTCTCCCCAAGCCCTGTGCAATTGCATTTTCCCTTGAATCACATTTGTCAGGTAGAGATTGAGTTGAGTTTGATAAGCTCTTATTTTGCCAAGACTCATTAACATCTGGAGATGTTACAGTATGCCATAGCTCTGATGCTCCTTCAGAAACTTGCTAATGCAATAATTACAATGCAGGCAATGGTTTCTACCACGTTTCTGCACTCTTGGTACTGTACCAGTTACCCATCAGGCAATGGTGTTCCCCTTGGGCCAGCCTCTACTCCAAGTGCTTTAGTCCAGGGGGATCACTCTCATGGTGCAATGCTGTACTTTCTGTCTTAAAAAAAACTCCTCACAGGGCTTAACTGGACTGTATTCTACTGAGTGCCCTGTCTTGACCTCTGTATACGTTCTACAGCTGGCTTGAAGAGTTGAATGGTTGGTGTAGGATGGTTCTTGAGCTGGTGATGCTTGGTAGAACTAGTAGGAGAGACTATAGTGAGATATTGTTGATCATACAACATTCCTTTCATTCTAATGCGGACTGGGGTTCAACTATAATGGTGGCGTTCCAGTGCTGGAACAGTGCACTTCTTCAACTAGCCCACTTGTCTACATTTTGAGTTCCTGACAATCCGTCTCCTGAAGACTATAAAAGCTGTACATATGTTGTTTATGCAGATCTAAGGAATTATGTTAATATTCTTAGGTGGAAGTGAAGGAGAAAAAAATGGAGCATCATCAAGGTCCTCCACTCCAAACAGATTTTTGGTTTTCCAAAGTTTCTTCTGTGGTGCCCAAGTTCAACCACATGAAATATGACTTTCAAAGAATAGTGTTGAATTTGCAGTACGTTGTGTATCATAGATGCTTTATATATTGAATGTGTATCAGAGTCCTATAGAGATGGAAATTATTTAAAAAGAGAAAAAGTTTATTTGAGCTATTTATTTCTATAAAAATGTCTATAATGATGGCATGTTTGTGTTCATGCATAATACATCATGTTGCCTTCTTAACTGTTCGACTATAGTTGCTAGAATATTAGATGTAAGAGCTTTATTGCTTGCTATGTTTCATTTTTAGGCTGAGCAATCTTTGCACCATAATATAAAAAAAAGAAATGCTAATGTTTAGTATTAAGGTGTTATTTGGTGTCACTTTGTTTAATGTTGAGCTTTTTGCAGTATTTGGCATATGATGCACTTTTTATCCAAGCTCATTCTGAGTTCAGTGATTGCTAGTTTTGTAAAGTTCTGTAACAAACCCATTCTATCTTCAGTAATGGCCATGCAATCCTTCCATCACTGGATTTCTTCTCTCTTGTGCCAAAACACAGGAAAAACTAGCTTTACCATGACAAAAGTTTCTTTTCATATGATTTACCATGACGACAGGGCCTAGTTTCCCCATGTCAGTTAAGTGGGTGTCATAAATTAGCATAGTTTTGCAGTGCTTTGAGAAGCTAGGCCCTGAATGCTCTTTGGTGAACACCTGCTGTTAAAACATCATGATTGTAGAAGTTCATTTTGAAATAAAGTACAATTGCACAAGATAAATGATACTCGAATCTGTAGAAATGCTACTAGTGATACAAGAGGACTTCAGGAAGTTCTCCTTGATAGGTTTGTTAACCAGTTTGCCTTGGTGTCGCTAAATGGATGGTGATATTTAAGAGGGAAGATTTCAAACACAGATTAAGCCTAGTCTTCGACTTCGACTGTCAGTAAGGAATTCCCACTAGAAGATCAATGCTAAGTCTAGGACTAGTCTAAATCTCTCCAACATAGGGCTGGTTTCCTCCAGATTTAGTTTAATCCTCGACTAAAAAGGCATTTTAGTAATAAGACAAGGTTTAATCTGTGTCTAGGAAGCTCATAGAAATACAATACTGTGCGAAAGTCAGACTCCACTTTGTTTAATGTCCAGTGAAACCTGCCCTTAAGTACAAGTTATTCTCCTAAGTAGAAAACAGAAAATTACACATAAGCCTTAACGCCTGAATATAATGTCAAAGTTTTCAGTGTTTAATGTGTCCACCCTTTGCCTTTACTACAGCTTTCATTTTTGTTCAGGAGGCTTGCCTTTAGTTTTTCCAAGAAATCTGCAGTGATGTTTTTTGTGAGCACCTCCAAAGTTCAGTCTTAGAAGTTGGTTGCTTTTTCTGCTTTTTTTACAATTCCAGTAATTCCCAGTTACACATTTATACCTTACAGCACATCTCAGACATCTGGTTTCGGTGTTCTAGTGCAATTTTTCTTCTTTTTTTTTGTCTATTTTCTTTTCTCAGTAAGATTTTCTTTCCAGCTACACATCCTTTCAGTATCTGGAGCAAGAGTGGAGCTTGATTTTCTCCTCAAAAATGAAAGCTTTAAGTTCTACTTATCTGATGGTGACAGTTTTGGTGGTCTTCCAGCTCTTGCATGGTTATCTTACATCTAATCTCCTCTGAAATATCTCCTGAAAAATGAATAACTTGTACGTAAGGGCCATAGTGACTAGAAATTAAATAAATGAAAGATGCCCTCTGATTTTTACTGTATGTGGATAAAATGGACAGTAGAATATGTCCTCATTGTTTCTGCCCAGTAGAAATATCACTGATGGCTTCTTCTCCATCTCGCTCGGACTGAGTCACTAGTAAATGTTGGCAGAACTCACAACTGGCGCAAGCACATCTTTTTTTAGCTTTTAAGCAAGGCCATCGTAGAAACAATGAGTTTTTAGTGGTGTTTGCTGTTTTAAAGTGCCAGGTGTTGTGACCTTTCTCGTGTGGTTGTTCTGTAAAGATTTGTATCCATAACGCAAAGCAATCAGAACTATTATTAACAGTTATTTATGTCAAAAAGACAAACGAGTCTACAGAACTGATATGAAAATAGTTTTATTTATACTCATTGCAAATGAGCTGTGTAAGTGGAATAGTAATGCTACGTTATATTTATGACAAAATGTGCGTGAGAGAGACATTGCTCACATCTTCCCATGAAAAAAAAAGAAACTGTGGGACTACACATCCCTGGACTGCTACACAGCTATTTATACTGTACATATTTATATCTAGACTGAAACTGTTGGCTTTTATCATTTTTCCATGCCATTTGTTTTTATTGTTTGTCTACTTTATCTTCCATTGGAACTGTTCTGGTCTAAGCTGTCTCTGGCAGGAGGCCTATCTGTCTCTTCTGGATTCTGTACTGTCTGCGCCTTCAAAGATGCCTCTGATCTATTGCTTTTCCTCTGACCAGCTTTGTGCCAAGGTATTCCTTTATCATAATGTACTTAGCAAACCATACCTCTTCTGCACATGCTCCTGGTGTGAATGATTGTACTTTTCGCTCATCTTGTCAGTATTGTATACATGCATTACCTCAACGTTTTGGCTACTGGAGAGGGAGACTACACGGTGGCTCATTTTATACGGACTGTCGTAAGAACAAGGCGGTGTGATTTCATAGACCCTGTACAGATCATCTTCCACATAGCTTCTTCTTCTCTGCCAAAAAAAATGTAGAGAAACTGATGTTCATCTCTCAGTTTTGGACCCTCTGGTCATTGCCTGGCCTACTTTTCTGACTGCTGACTGCAACGTTACAGTTATCTTAGCTTGCTCTGTCGACTTTAATCCTCTGCAAGTCTCTATCACGGTTTGCATTGCGTGAAAAAAACAACAAAACAGAAGTATGACCCAAACGTTTACATTCCGAGTTTCATGCAGTTTTCTTCTGGGCAAAGCCAATCAAACACGATTAAAAAACATACATGAAACATACACTTGTGTGTGTCTTTTCTTTTTCGTTGAAGGCTCCAGGCTTGTTTGTTCAAGCATTTATTGGCTGTTGTGGAAAATACATTGTATATCTTTATTTAATTGTTATAGCTTATGGTATAACTAGCTTTAGTTTTCATGTCAAATGTAGTGAAATTAGATTCACTGTAGTCCTAAATGGCTCCCTGTTGAAAATTTAGTACACAGTTTAGTACAAAGCCTTTATTTTGTGTTGTGCGTGCTTGTATTTCATTGGCTGTACTGACACATTACATAGTCCCCAACGTTGCTATAGCCACACAAGTTTTTAATAACATTAGGTCTTTATTATAAATATATAATATCCTGTGTCCTGCGATGGACTGGTGACCTGTCCAGGGTGTATCCTGTCTTCCACCCAATGACTGCTGGGATAGGCTCCAGCTCCCCCACGACCCAGAAGGATAAGCGGCTTAGAAGATTTTCCTGGCCAGGGCCCACTGGCCCAAAGTTCTTGAAACTTAACTTTATAACTTAAGAATAGCTCAACCACTTTGCACTGACGTCCATGTAGTTACTGAATAATAAGTCTTAGTATGTAATAAGACAGGGGTTTTGAGGGGTTAGTCATGTATTTGCACAAAAACACGAGCTTTTATGATCCAAAATTGGTAACCCTACTGCTAACCTCAAAAGGTCTCAAAAGAGTCCAAATCTGACGTTTTTCTTGTATTTTTCCCCTGGGGGCTGCTCATGAAAATTGTTCTGTTTTCTGTACCAAAAACAATCATAATCCATTTTTGCCGAACCCTTTTCCAACCTGTCTTTATCCCTTTGAATTAAGCCGGGTGCCTTTAAGACTCGTATGTGTAAATGCACCTTTCTCTGACTGGCTGCCCTGTATGGCGTCTCATTTAAAAAAGCAGGCCAGGCTGAAACACTTACAGCTTCAACGTGAATGGCTGGGGCTAAACTGCTGTAGGCTGAATAGGTGCATATATATAAATGCACTGGTTTTTTCTGATATCACAAAAACAGTGAACTCAAAATGAACTGTTTTTGTAGTTTATTTTCCATATATGGACAGCTGGACAGGGGAGTGGGGCAGTACATTTTGGATCTGACAGTGTTTACATACTACATCAAACTCTTCTATTTAAAAAGTACTTAGGAAGATTCATTTTTCTGTAAATTCGGTTTCCTGAGTATAAGGATAAGTATAGTATAAGGATAGAGTTGCAAACTCTAATAATGTACTTTGAGATATATATGAGTGGCTCACCATCCAGAGGGTTGTTTTCATTCACTTAAGAATGCAGAGCAATGGAATTTAAAAGTCTGCTTCTTTCAGGATGTATATATTGAGGTTTGTAACTTGTCACCACAGCCACCTCAGTAACTGAAAGAAAGGAATAACATACAAAAACATTCAGTCTATAAAAATGGCATCATCTGGATTTGAAACTGAATGTATCTGTGTGCATCTGTGTTTTTGTTATGCCCACATGTTCTACATAGTAAAGTTGTCTTTCTGTTAGTATGTCTGTACTTGGACACTCCTAAACAAGACACCTTAGTCAGAGATTATGACCAGTTAGGGTAGGTTTAGTCTAATAGGCCTGCGTCTGTGAATTGACTGCCTGTAGTTGCCACAAGGGGGCAGTAACGCATCATGATTCATTATTCAATTATGTATTGAACAGTCGGGGTGAATATATTCTTTTTATCTAGAAGATACACCTGTTTGTTCACATTCAGTCATAAACAGGTATGTGTGTATCAAAAAGTGCATTCATGTATATTAAACTCTTCTGAGAGGTTTGATTTGTAAAGGTTCACTGTAGAGATAATTACTGACTCACCTTTCTTTACAGTGGTGGTGATAGGAACCAGGGGTTGCGATGTGTACAACTCAAATATAGCCATTTTATTTATTATCCACAAAGAACCAGTGAACCAGTGAATGTGTCTTCTGAATTCACACACACACACACACACACACATATATATATATATATATATGCATGTGTGTGTGTATAAAAAACAATAGTAGTAATAAAAAATGGGTTTTCAGGGGCTATTTTGCCTCACACCCTGCATGTACCCCTCAGTCTTATGTTCGGGTTGGATTATTTTGACTATAAATGAAAGTAGTAGTGTGTTTTGGTCTGTCTTTACCTGGCCCTGCCTTTTCCTTTGTCATAAGTGGAAGGTGTGCAGTGTTTAGCAGACGACTTATCTGATAAGGCTTATCACAACTTAACAGCCACTGCCAGGTGCTTCAGTAAGTGTCTGTATATGTGTATGAGTGAGTAAGAGAGAAGCAGGTGGGTCAGTGGGCCACATGCAGGCCATTGTAAACAAACTCAAGCCTGATCTGTGGAAGCTGATTACTTAGGCAGTCTTACCCATAGAGACAGACACCAAAGGCTAATCAGGATCTTGTAGTCCATTGTCTGCGACTACGCCCACATTTCAGTATTATGAGGCCACCTTTTAGTTTATTTAATTTCCAGTCAAAATGGCAGAGAATAAGTAGAAAAAAGTATTTAACAGAAAATTACAAGTGAATACTATATCTAGTTTTTCAGTATTTAACGTATCCTCGCTTTGTCTTTATTACAGTTTCCATTCTTTCAGAAGACTCCCATTTACAAATTTGGACCTTGTAAGGTTTTATGACTGATAAATATAAATAATAATACATAATAGGGATTTATAATAATTTATACGTGGGAATTATTTGAATATTATGAGAATATTCACAGTTGCAACCAAATGCAACTAACTTTGAAGACTTTGGAGGTGTGGAAAAATATCCCTGCCAATTTCTTGGAATCTATAGAAAAAAGTAATAATGGTGGAAACACTAAATACTGAATAAAATGTGTTATATTTAGTAGTTGAGGCTTCTGTGTAATTATCTGTTAAATATGTTTTCTGATTTTTCTCCCCTGAAGCTGAAAACTGAACAGCTTGTGCTTAAAGGCAATTTTGACTGGATAATAAATAAACGAAGGGTGTTTTTTACTGTATGTCACAAAGTAATGGTCTAACAATTAATGTATTTTCAGGTTTGATGCAATTTTTCATTTTGAGGTCAAGATTTGATTTGATTTTTTTTTTAATTTTATGTGTTGCAAATATCTAAATTATACAGGGCTCTAATTATTATCATTAACCCAATTTCAAAAATGGAACAGTAGGAAAAATGTAAATAAAGCAGACAGCAATGATTTGCAAATCCTTTTTGACCTGTATTCAGTTGAAAAGTGTACAAAGGCAAGATATTCAATGTTTCAAATAATAAACTTTTTTTGTATATAAGCGCTTATTCTAAATTTGATGAAATGTATCACCGAGTTACATCATCTTTACTTTTAACAACATTCAACAATCGTTTAGGAACACAGATTGTTGTAGTTGTGAAACTGGACATTTTTCCCATTTTCGCTTAAAAAAAAAGTTCAGCTACTCAACCGGGGTCTCCATTGTCATATTAGTATATGACAATGGCTTAATAATGTATGCCAGTCTAACACCTGCACTCTTTTACTACAAAGCCACACTGTAGAAACATGTGCAGACTGTGGCTGGGCATTGTCTTGCAGAAAAAAACAGGGATGTTCCTGAAAAAGACATCATCTAGATGGCAGCACATGCGTATGTACCCCTCCAAAATGCGTATGTACCCCTCAGCATTAATGGTGGCTTCAAAGATGTGCAATTTACCCACCAACACACCCCTACACTATAACAGACCCTGGCTTTTGAACTTTGTGTTGGTACCAGTCGAGATGGTGCTTTTCCTCGACATCCACTGTTTCCAAAAACAATTGGTGGACTTTGTTACGACCCGGTCTGGGGGCAGACCGTAACAGAGAATGAGAGTGGACTCTCTCCCCAGACCTGCTGCCAGACCAGACACCGGACATTGTTTAAACCAGAAAATTACAGGTTTATTTTCTTCAAAAGCTCAGATAAGTTGAGGTTTTATATATTTATATAGATGTGTGTGTGTGTGTGACAAACAATAGTAATAAAAAATGGGTTTTCAGGGACTATTTTGCCTCACACCCTGCATGTACCCCTCAGTCTTATGTTCGGGTTGGATTATTTTGACTATAAATGAAAGTAGTGTGTTTTAGTCTGTCTTTACCTGGCCTGCCTTTTCCTTTGTCATAAGTGGAAGGTGTGCAGTGTTTAGCAGACGACTTATCTGATAAGGCTTATCACAACTTAACAGCCACTGCCAGGTGCTTCAGTAAGTGTCTGCATATACAGACACCGGACATTGTTTAAACCAGAAAATGACAGGTTTATTTTCTTCAAAAGCTCAGATAAGTTGAGGTGATGGCTTCAGGGACGAGCATTCGCCAAAATAACAAGACGTATGACTACCTTAACTCCCTACCTTAAACAGGAGAAAAAGGTACCCAAAACAAAATGGCACCCGTCCCCTACTTTTCCAATGTTCACAAGAGTTTCATAAAATCTAACAAAGCTCTACACAAAGTGAAGCGAAGAGTGGTGTGAAGAGTGCCGGGATGGTCTGAACAGGTGTTCTTTCAGGTCGTGTCAAAGGGGAAAGAGCCTTGAACATCTCCCAAGATGGTGGCTCGGCGACCTCTTATACCTCAGTGCGCCCCCGTGTGGCCAGTCACAGACCTGCACATCATAGAAAAACAAGGGAAAACACAGAAAATGGCCACACAAAGACACAGAAAAGTAAGTACAACCAGGGGTCGTAACAACTTGTCAGATCACTGCATGTTTTCAACTTGGGTCAGTCCAACTTAGATTAGCTTTAGCCCAGAGAAGTAAGTGGCATTTCTGCATGTTGTTGACAGCTGTTGATGTGGAGTCTTATCTTTTAGTTTGTAGATGCAGTTACAAACTCTGTTCATTGACAAGGGTTTTCGTGAGCCCATGTGGTTATGTTCATGGGCATTCAGTATTGATTTTTGGCCTAGCCCTTTACACACAGATATTTCTCCTAATCCTCTGAATCTTTTAATAACTTTTTGGACTGTAGTTGAAAACCCTAAACTCTTTGCAATCATGTTTCGTTCTTGCTGGACTATACACTCAAGTAGTTTTTCACAAAGTGGCAACTGAGCCTTTTGTGAAGGCTTCTTTTATACCCAATCATGATAGCATTACCTGTTACCTGTTCACCTCTTTACCTGGGGGAATTTCCAGAACAGGTGTTTTTGATCATTCCACAAACTTTCCAGTCTTACATTGACCCTGTCCCAGTTTTTTGGAATGTGTTGCAGGCATCAACTTTGGAATTAGTATATTTACAAAAATCAATACAGTTGATAAGTTAAAATATCTCTTTGTGCTGTTTTTAATTATATTTATGTACAAGTCAGCTGCTTTCTATTGTTACTGGCATTTCACCTACTGTTCCAACTTTTTTGGAATTGTGTTTGTACACAGATTGTTCTCAAATAGATATCGACGTCTCCCAGACACTGATATCTATTTGTTACACTTTTACCAAACAAGACTGGTATCTTGATTCTGAAGAACCAAAATGTATTCCTCTGCTTCAGTCTGAGAATGCACTTTCATGTTGCGCCATTTTAAACCAGTTACTTATTTCCTGTGATGAAAATACAAACAGGTTGGTTATCACTGATTTTTCCTTTGTGCTCATGCCCCATTACCACATGCCCACTTATCTCCTGCTGTCTGGGAAAGCCTCCATGTTGCTTTTACTTCACTCCAAAGATAGAAACATGGATTATTTATAACAGACACCCCTATGCTGTGCACGTTACGCTGCCAGTCTGAAAGGAAGACTGCTGGGGAAGATGATTTTCTCTAATAAGAGAGGTCAAAAATGAAAGTATCTGGAGGAAATTGAAGTATTTTTTCTCGAAATCTTACTGAATAATGATCCATGGGTTTTGGGAAATGGCTTCCATGTGGGAACCCATTCAAAAACATGACACGCTTCAGGATCTGTCTCCAATATTTATGCTAAATCAAAACTTGACAGAAGCTAATTGTAGATGAGTTATACTAAAGGCACCTTCCACTAGTTAGAGGTGTGTATGTGAGCCTCAGGGCTATCTGTACACAGATGGTTCACTGTGCCAAGGCTAGAACAGCATACACTATGCTGAAGATTATGTTCCATGTTCTTGGAATCAGTCCATGTGTATTAATAACATGGTGGCATGAAACGGAATGGTAATTTGAGTGTGATCACTGCAGGCAACAACTGGATAGGCCATTTGGTGTTAGATTATTAGATGATGTGCTGTGGCAGTAGCACAGAATTACTGTTGAAAATTAAGTTGGAACTGCCACAAATCGTCTGTATACACGTGTTATAATTAATCACCTGAATTTGAAGCCACTTTCCAAGGATGAAATGTAGCTGCTCTGTACTGTTGAATGTGGCAGCATATAAACTGAGATGAAGGATCATTGCAGAGGTGAATCTAAGGGCGCTTTCACATCTACCCTGTTTGGTGCAGACCATTCAAGCGTTTTCTTTAGTTCAGTTCATTTTGACAGGTGTGAACACTTCACTGCTCAATCCATATTCAAGTGAATCCTGGTTCGGTTCCCTGCTAGTAGGAACACAATTTTAAAACAGCCCACAAACAAACAAGGGAATTCAACATCAGAGCTTGCGTTCCTCTTCTTCTAGCAGCTCATCAGTGCTATACTGCAGAATATATTTTAGGCCAAGCATCAGCTACCCGACAAACCAGGCAAAATAAAGAATCAGATACATGTAGACGTTAAGTGTACTTTCAAACAAAGTAGGGGTAGGATAATACATATTTATCAAGAATATTTTTGAGGAATATAGATTTTTTAAGTGATCAGCTAGTGAAAGTTAAAGTTTTTTTGGCTGTAAAAGAGACATAAGTGAATATAAGTGAGTGCTTGTATCACAGCAAATTTTTAACCAAAAAACACCCACATATATAATCTGGTGCACATTACAATGTGAAACCTGTAATGCCACAAAAGCCTAAACTCTGGTTGTGGGCTTGAGCAAATGAACTAGGTGTAAAAACAGGCTGAAAGATATGGTCCACTAATGCAGTAATCCAGTTGTTTGCGCTCTTGTAACTATTTTAATATTTAACTTGTAGACCTAAATGTGGCCACATTCAGTTGAATATGAATGTGTTTACCACCCAACCTGGCAGGTTTAGCCAAATACTAACCAGACAAAAACCTGAACATGTTCTGTCAGGAGTTATTTCTCTTAGCTTTGTCGGCAGATTCAAAGATGCTCAGTATTAAGTGTAAATAAAGTTTAAATATAATGAATTTTCAACTGGGGAATGTCACAGTCTTCATTAAAACTGGGTGAGTTTTAAGAAGTTTCCTACTTATAAACAGTTGGTGAACAAGGCCCATTGATAGTTTCAAAACATGCCATTCACTTTCCAGTCAATAAAGTCCCCATATGGAGTTTGTGGCAAAAACCCTGCTTTGTGTTTATCATGCTTGTAATGTCACAACCATGAACATTGACATTCAGCCTACTGCAGTTTAGCCCCACTCATCCATGCTGAATTGATGTGGAGTGTTGTTCCTGCAGACAGCTTGTAGCAGAATTAATAGAGTGCAAGATGTGGGGAAAACGATTAAAAACGACGTTGTGCTGCTCCAGGCTGTCAAGAAGCAAACGGATCACTGCAGCCGTCCAAACAATCCACATATCTGAACAAAGAGACTGAAGCTTATTTTTTCAAAGGTCCCTGAGAATTTCAGTCTAAGTTTTACAGTTTGTCTTGTTGTGTTCTGGACCACTTTTTGAATGATGCACAAAACAGAATCAGCCAATCAGAACCAAGGTCATTTACATTTTTCAGTCATCAATGTCCCATATCATAAAGAATTTTTTAATTAAAAAATTATTACGTAAAGGTTATTGTAGTTCCAAAATGTATTGTTGTCCTCCTCGTCAATACAGTCCATATATGGAAACTATCCTGCAAAAACAGCTCTTTTTAAACAAGCATTCGCATGTGTCCACTTACGCAGCCTACAAGTGTTACTGTAGTTACTAAAGTTACTGAAGTTATGAAGGGTGTGAGAATGAGAACCCATACAAGGAAGCCAATCAGAATAGATTCTATTTGCATATTTTAGTCGTAAAGGCAAACAGCTTGTTTAATGCTAAGGAATAAAGAGAGGTTGAACAGCGGTCATGTACAAATGAATTGAGATTTTTTAGTACATGAAACTATGTAAATGTTGTTCGTGGACTTCAGGTGGATCAAGTATATATAAAGGGATCTGTTTCTACACACAAGGCCCTGTGAGGGCTGGTGTGTAAGTGTACATGTAGCCAGATTAATAAAGGCTGGGGTGGGCCCACGCGTCCCCTTGTCTGAACAGCTCTGAGCTCGTTCCTCACGTCGCCAGATTTCCCAAGTATCTGTTAAGTATTACTCATTATACTGTCTGTGCTTCCAGCACGTAGAGACGTCTATTTCAGCACACACACTCGGGACCGAAGGCAGGCCCATCTTTCATTAACTCCATCCCTCCAAAAGTCACACCACAAGCTGTTTTTCATCTTTCTATCCTGCTCTGCCTTTCAAGGTCTGTCCAGGTCTTATATAACGAGGAGTGGCCACACACTGTCGCTGCATCATGCATGTTTACAGAGGATAAGCCAGGTTCATGGACAATACTGGCTGGTTCTACTTCTTCCCTGTTTACTGTTGCTTAAAACTTTCAGAAATCAAGAGTTGTTGTTTTGATATACATTCAGTGTATGCATCCTTATTATTTAAATTGCATTGTTACATAATGATACTCAATTTACATTCTGTATTGACTGGTTTGGATCTTCGGATCTACTTCTGACTTTTTCCATTTCTTTTAATGGCAAAAATAGCTACATTTCCATTGACTTTCTGCACAAAACGGCAAGTAAAAGTAATAAAAAGGAAAGTGCAAAAATATTTTTGCTGCCCAGCAGTTTGTTTCTATCGAAAATACTTTCAGCACTACAAATGCTTTACGTAACAACGTCATTTCCTGCAAAAGACTGTTGCCGAATAAGTTTTGGTTTATCGATTAAAAAAGTGGCCACAGTGTAGGTTTTCGCAAAATTTTAGGCATCAACATACGTTTTGTTAACATTCATGAAATATTTAACATTTTCTGTGAAAAACTGTTTAGATGGAAAGCATCCAACCACAGCAAAATGTAAATTTTGTTTTTTTCTTTCTACAAAACGAGACTGTGCACATAAATTTTCATCAAATTTGATAATGAAATTTCTTCTCAAACAAACAAACAAATACAAACGTGGGATCAATTAAAAACTTTTGAATATGTGTTTTCAACAGAATTCCAACGGAAGAGCTATGAGTGAGTTCAAGGTGTAAACATCATGGATGACCTTGAAAACATACTTGGATTGTTTTAAAGAAGCCAAATAAATGTTTAAGTCCTGATTAGTCCTCGGTGGAGCATAACATAGCTAAAGTAGCTCAGAGACAACTAAAGCTCAACTGTTCGAGAAAGAAGATGGCATTGCACTAGCAGTGAGTTTAACACGACTGGACAGAGAGAGCTCCCTGACCACATTCTGCTCACGTTCTTATTCTCCTGTGACGGGGCTACATCTGAATCACATTTGCACGCTGCAGAGCACTGGACCAGACAAGATGACAAGCCTCTGGGCAATGAGTTTAGGACAGAAGCAAACTGTACATTTTGAGGAGTGTAGACAGTGGGCCTGATACTGATCTAGGACCTGTTTGCCTTCTTGGACAGTAGAAGGTTCACTGTTTTACTAGCGGTGTAAGAATGCCTCTATTTGACTGAACTCGTTTTGGGATCAAATATAACGTTCATTCAATGTAGTTTGGCACAGTTACAAATACAGGTGTAGTAGCTGCAGTTTTAATACACGTCAATGTCACTGCTAGGTTGAGAGTGGTCCTTCACCAACACAAACTGTACATCAACACATAGGCTACAGTCTCTCTGTCTCTAACTGTACATCAGCAAGGTGGTGCTACAAGGTAGAGGCTTGTAGTAAAGTACCCAGTGAAGTGCACCCTTGCAACACCACTGTGCCCAATACATTCGTTCCAATACTATGCCAGAGTCACTGCTGTGCTGAGAATGGTCCACCACCTAAATAATATCTGATCGGGGTGGTCTTATGACGTCCCTTTCAACTGTGAATGGGGTAGAGCGAGGCTGATAAACAGATGGGCTACAGTCAGCAACTGTAAGCCTACCAAACACACCTGTATGGAAGGTGTATCTGTTCAGATGGCCTACAGTTTAAGATTGGTGTTATACTGATGGATGGATGGATGGATGGATGATACTTTATTAATCTCAAAGGAAATTTAGCAGTCACAGCACAGTTAAAATAATGAGGGTGGTACAATATGAAAAGAAGAATGTACAGGCTCAGCAAAATTGTTATTGTTGTTGTTATAAATAATACTGTCAACTACAAATAAATCTATCTCATTTATTACAAAGAGGCAGGAATATACACAAAAAACTATCTACAGGCATATATACAACTAGAAATATACACAAATATACAAAAATACTGGCTCAGTGAACACTGAATAGTGTCCTAAATAACAGTAATCAAATCATTGACTCCCCCCACTACAGTTTATTAATCTAGAACCTGTCTGCTTCACATAAAAAGGCAAGAACAAAAGTGTATTTTTTCAGTGGAATAGGCAACTTCTAGTACAAATTTGTCTGCCAGAAAGTTGGCCTAACCAACCCCCCCACCCAATGAAAGAACAAACATATTTTTTAACTATATTTAACAATTTAATTTTAAATTAGAAATTTAAATCATTAAGTATTTCAGAAATAAAGTATAATGTAATCTTATAAAGTACATTAAAGTACAAAAAAAAATGAAACCAACCTACCTTTATTTGGTATATAGTTTTTTGTCTTTATGGCCTTTTGACCAAATAATAAAATAATAGTGAAAGCAAATAATTGATTGATTAATAAATAAATAAACCAACTATCCAACCAACTCATTCTATGGCTAAATGTCATACATGTAAACAAAGTAAACAAATGTGAGCAATAATGCTCACTGACAGTTGAAATATAAAATCTACTACACCTGTATTTAAGCATTTTATGGAGAGCTTTTTTAAACTGATGCACTACTGTTTGCCCATAATTCACTCTTCATGAATACTAAGTTCACATACCACTCTGAGGCTGGACCGACTGAGGATGTCAACAGTGATTGCTTTACATGCTTTGAATGCTGTGAACTTTAACAGAACCTTGGTCATTACGCGTAAGTCCAGGCACACTGCCATGATCAATTTCTCCAATGTCTGATTGGCTGAACCGTTGAACTAAAATTGACAGAGATGGTACAAGTGCAAATGTTAGTTTACAGAATGTGAAGCAGGTACTGCAGGTAGCACGTCCGAATGGGCTGACTGATAAGAAGAGCGAGTCCAGCTGTCCAACTGGCTTTAGTGCATATGCGCCAACTGTAGTGATCCCTGGGGGAGTCACACCAAAGTGACAGTACAGTGTGTTACTGACAGGCTCTTGACCCTGTGAGGCTTGCCCATGTGTTTTGTACACTACCAATGGCTATCAAAAGGCTGGAATTTATATGTGACATAATACAAAACCAGATAATTGTACAAAATGTTCATAATATGCTAGACTGGGTTTTTGATTAATCAGTAAGAAGCAAAGTTGTAAAAATATGATAATAATTTTATGTGTCCTGATCATTACTGCTGTAATGAAAATGAGGACATCAGTAATGACGTTACTAAAAATTATTATCCACAATGCCTCCTATCTCAAAAGTGGTGATCAAATCTTGAAGCAGATAACTTGATTATTGTATTATTGTCATTAAATAATTACAGATTATTTATAATTTAATGACTTTCTATTGTTCCTAAACTACTTGAAATATTGGATACAATACCTAGGAATACCTTTTGGAGACTTGTTTATAATATTTCAGTGTACAGAACCTATATTATTGTATATTACATAACAAAGATTATTAATATACATCAGGATGAGCTTTTTCTAGAGGCACTAGCGTGTGTCCACTCTTTGCCCTTTTGTACTGAACATGTTGTTACTGTTGCTGTTTGTCAAGCTGAAGAAAGACAAGGCCAGGATTCACTTTTATTACCTTCAAAACTTGGTAATTTTATTTACAGTTCAAGTCAATCACATGCAACATTTTTTTAAATGAATAAAACACAAAATTAGCAAAACAACAAACGAAAAAAATTCATCTTTGTTTTCTTTTTTTATTTTCTCCAAAATGTCAATTAAATATACAAAAATAGAGCTTACAAATACTGTACAGCAAATGTCTCCAAAAATATTCTGCTGCAGAATTTTTAGTTTTACAAACATGTTTGTGAGCTTCACAAACATTATCAGTGTTAAACACAAGGGAGAGTGGGGGGAGTGAGGGGGAAGTGGGAGGGGTGTGTTTAAGGGCTATGCTACGTAGACACAGGTGGCTGTGAGTGCAAGGGTTAATGATTGTATGGGGGCACACTATAGGAAGCCCTAGTGGGGGGGGCATGGGAGGTAGCACATAACAGAGCTCAGTTTGACACTGGAAAAATACACTCACTGTACACCACGAACCACAGAGGGACGGGGGGGTGCAGAGGAATAAGAAAGGAGCGGAGGTGGGAGTCTATACAATATCAAGGCTCAAAGCCTACAATCTGAATATTGGCAGTTAATTATGAATGAGGATCCATGTGTTAGATAATCTGAACAAAATGAATGAGCGTGCTGTCGTGACTCAGCTACAAATCAGGCCTACTTTCATGGACTTGGGCTGCAGAATATTTCATAAGGTAGTCAGTATCATGATATTAGCCTTTGCAATACTGATATCGCAGAAGGCTGCAATATGCAAATGAGACTCTAACCAATCACAGTCTTTTAAACTGTCTGCCATGAGCAATCTGACCAATCACAGATGATCTAGATCAGTTTCTGTGGGTGTTTGGACTAATCAAGGCATTTACATGATCCAACAAACGTAAATGATTTTGGTCAAAAATAAGGATTCATTAACATGTTTTTCATATATTGCCAGGCATATCACAATCGCAATATGTAGCAGTGCACTCACAATATGGTACTTTGTCCATATCGTGCAGCCCTAACTCAGACTGATGCGCCTTAAGAGCCAGGACTGGGTCTCAGTGGCCCACAAGAATGCCACTTCAGCCATTCATATACATTACTAAAGCTCATTCTCTCAGACATAACCAGTGAGTTTACTGCCTCCTAATACAGAACAGACAGAAGTTCATTCTGGGCCAACTTTAGGGATGCACGATGATACTGGAACCATTTGGTATTGGTAGATAATTGCTTAAAAAAAAAACAAAAAAAACAGCAGATTTGACTGATGCTTCAAACTGATACTTGATGATTTATTTATTGTGTTTCAGAAGACCAGAAAGTTTAGGCCAAGCTTGGATACAGTATCTACATTTTACTTCATTTTACTGCATTTGTAGCCCCATACAAATAAATGTTACATTTCTGTGTTCGTCAGCGTCGGCAGATATGTACATGAAAAATATCAGGTATCAGCATCAGCCCACAGTTCCCATACTGGTGCATCCCTAGTCAACCTGGTTAAAAAAAGGTCCAATTTAGGCCTCCCAAGTTTTGGTACCTGTCCCAGTAATGACTGTTATCACATTGAAAGTGACTAATATGTGTAGATATACATTATTTTTTTATATTATATGAAGCCCTGCTATGTGTTTCTATGTAAACTGTGCAGATCTCTTGGCACCTGGAAGAACTTCATCCTTCATTCTTGTGCCTTTTACACAAACACACTTAAGACTGACTTGGGTTTTGATTTTTTGTTGTTGTTTACTTTTTTAATTACCTTTCTGTAACTAGGTGTTACATAGCCTGTCTGTTAGTGGTAATGTTTTAAGGGTTGTTTGAAAATCATCAGAATGCTATAGAATTTTAGGAAGATGTTCTGCCTCAATAGATTGGTGCACTAATATCAAGACTGGTGTGTATAAATATGACATACATGGCAGACTTGGACACAAGCAACTATGTTCACATTAGGATTCACATTTTCACAGCACTCTATTGCCATACATTCATCATCAGTGACACTTGTATACATTTAAACTGAACTTGACTGCAATGGTAGTAGGTAAAGGTGTACACTATATGAGAATTTGTTCCCTAAAGATAAGGGAATTGTCATATATCGTTGTTGGACATCCCAACAATGGTGGCTTGTGCCAGAGAATCGTTATTATTTATAACTAAGGCCAATTGCCTTACTTTTTTATAGAATTGAAACCTGTTTGAAACCTCTGCACACTATCGGAAATGCCCTATGCAGCATTTTCCCCTCTTAGCCACTGCAATCAGGGGTAACACAAAAGCCATCCGGGGGTCACCCTGAACAATGCACAGGGGGTTCACACCAGTCAGATGGAAATGGCCAGAATATAGCTTCAGAAAGAGCTGGCTTTATTCCGCTAGGTACAATGGCCAACCTGCTGACAGAGGCGCTACACCTGGCTCAGTGTAGAAAAGGGGCCAGCGTGGAGCAATGCAGTATGGGAAATGAGCTACACACATTCATAGCCTTTTTGTGAGTTTGGCACAAAGTGCTGGACCCCACAGCGGATATGCTGAGCAATGCTGGAACATACAAACGACAGTCAGGCCTGCAGCAATGGATCCTTTCTTTTCTAAGCTGCTAACCTACCTAAGGTTTCAGTTATCCTCATGCAGTGTGTTGTACGTGAGGGGTGTGACTGGATGTGCCTGACTTAAAGAGAACCATTCTGTTGTGTTTGTGAACGGGAAAAGAAAGGGGGGAAGGTTAGCTCAGGGTTTTGGAATTTTAAGTCATCTTCCTCTCTTCCCTGGAAAGCTGTGCCTTACTACACGCCAAGACAAACAAACACAGGCTCAAGACACTGTAGTGCATAACGTCACAATTCCATGAAAATGAACCACAGTCTAATCCCTTCGTCAGTCTGCGCCAGTTTACTGATTTGTTTTTCTGATAAAAAACAGTATCTAGCCTAACCAACTTGTGATTTACAGATATATACTGAATACAACACTAAGGGCCCAATGTACTAAGCCTTTCGCTCCAGTTCCAGGCACAAATGAGACACGTTCTTTCTGCATGTTATATATGAAACTGACATGCAAGCCCAATGCGCAGTTTATGTGTATTGTGAAACAAAAACGCAATTATTTTCCTCATGCATTTAAGGGAGGGCCGTGCAAAACATGGAAGGATCACACAAAAAGTGGGCGGAGATATTATACGTGTAGCTGATTACATAGTCCGCTTGATTTACTAAACTTTGAGCGACTCACAGCAGCCAGTCACATCATTTCCCTCCACCTTATAAAACCGTGAGCAATAGGGTTTATAAAGACATGTTCTTCCTTTAACGATGGCAGATACAGCGCAAGCCTCAAAGATGTGCTGAAACAATATTTACCATCTGAATAAGACTTTAAACTCTCAGGATCAGATGCATGTCTGTGAGAAGATACAATATGCTGCGATGCGACCGGATATGTGCACACAGCCAACATTCGCTTTCTGTACATCTTGAGCAAGCTGTTAGTGACAGGGGCTATGCACAGCTTGCAGGATAAACTGCAGTCGCATCATGGGCACATATTACGATCGCATCAAGGCACATTTTGCCCTGTGACTTCACTCATACATACATCTAGCTCTCAAGGTTTCTCCATTACTCCAGTATACTCAAACACAGCTCAACAGTAACTTCAGTATTCTGCAAACTTAGACAGTCAGCGCCAAAGAGTGAGTAATGCTTTGAGTTGATCTGTTTTTGGACATGGAGGCAGTATGGGGTGGGATCCGTTATATAAGTGAGAGGAAGAATGATGATCACTTTGGACTCCCTGTTCCAGGAAACGATCTCACATTGGACTGACAGTGTGATTCACATTGCCTTGTGTTACACAATGGGTGCCTAACATTCAGATTCTAGTGGACTCTAGTGTAATAAATACTGTACTTAAACAGGCGTGAAAACAATGCTGATTTTAGCCTTTTTCTTTTAGAACGATTAGGCCTTTCCAGATAACTTTGCACAGACTTCGCACGACACAGCTTAAAGTATGCTGCTAGAGTATGCCAGCTGTGTGAATATGTGTATAGTATGTGTGCGTGGCAGCAGTTTAAACATAAACACCTACCAGAACTTATGGAATCAACCTCCACTGGGCTAAAGTGACCTCCATCAAACTCTTATTCACATTAGTTTGGCCGACACCCTGAGGTCATTCCAGTGCCTGTCCACAAGTCCAGTCAAAGAGACACCGTTTTGCACTGATGAAGACCAGCTGCCCCACTCGCACGCTTATTTTAATCATTCTAAGACAATCGAAAAACTGGTCTCAGATCAGCATATAAGGGCTATTTCCATCAATACCAACACTACTTCATGACGTGACAGCTGCTGAAACCAAGTTGGCTCCATATTACCTACATAGTGCACTATATTGGTGCCTAAGCACCCTACCTAGTGCACTACATATTCAATAGTGAGCCACCTGACTCCTAATTTTTGGAAGAGGACTCAACCTCCCACTTCTTCCCCTCACGTACATACTGTGGAAAGCTTGTCATCCCTTCTTTAATATACAGTATAAACTTAAGGAAAGTCCTCTCTAAGACCAATCAAAATTATGTGGTTCTGTACTTACTAAAAAAGGGGAAATATATAGAAATAATACAGTTAATTGAAAGAATATAAAATATGACCTTGCTACTGTCTTTCACAAGCAATTAATTTCGAGTCCATGTAAAGTGCTTGTTAAAAAAAAACAAAAGAAACTCTTGTTAACAAAAACGCAGCCGTTTCTGACGTGTTTTTTTTTTCTTCTTTTCTTGCTGTTTGTATAGTTTGTGTTGTTTCTGTCGCCTCTTGTGCTGGTGTCCCCAGAAAAAAAGTGCTTTGGTGTGGAACAGTCCGGACATCCGCGGCACAGTGCCGTGGAAAAAGTTCTTCGTTGTCCTCCCAATAAAAAAAAATATATATGAAAAAAATCCAAATAAACAAAAAAGGTTCTTGGGACTCGGCAGTCATCGTAGTATGGTGAGAATCGGTTGCGAATCCACAGAGGCAGAAACAGAGCAGAACGCAGTCCGGCACATGTGTGTGTTCTCCAGCCTGCCCTTGGCATGGATGTGAGTACCTGTACAGTAGAGCAAGTGAGGGAGTGAGGGTGCAGGATGAAGGATGGGGGGGTCGGGGCTACACCAGGTTCTCCACTCCAGGCAGGTGCTGCTGCGTGGAGGCCACCGCTGCCACTGTCTCAGACGTCCCCTGCTGCTGTGCCAGCTGCAAAACGGGCATATTACAGAGCGGACACACCTTCCTCACCTCAAGCCACTTAATGAGGCACCTGAGAGGGGCAGAGTCAGAGAAACAATGGGGTAGAAGTCAGTTTTAAATGTAAAGCACACTTAAAACAATAGCTGACCAAAGTACTGAACATAATACATACACAACCATTCAAAAGTTAGAAATCACTGTGTTCTATAATATAAAATTCATTTATTCGCAAATGCATGTTTAAAATTATTCTAATATGCTATGGTGAGTCCTGTGTAAGTTAGCTAGGGAACTGTAAACAAAAAAACGTGTCCAAAATGATAAACAGAGTTATCAAAGATTCAAAAATAATAAGCTGTATAGCATTAAGAATTAAATTATAATACATTGAAAATCTAAAAATTGAAAAGTGATCAAACTACAAATCAAAAATTACTGTAGACAGACAATTTCAGTATATTACTTATCATTTAATATGTTCTTGTTCAAAAATACAAAAATGAATAAAGCTATCTAATACCTAAACATATCTTTGGGTGTTTAGATTACACTTTCAACACTAATAATTGTACATAAAAGATACTATTGTAAACAAAGTAATACAAATTATTTGTACAACAAGTGACTTCAGACTTTTAAAATGTCGAAATGTATAGGATATACTATAAGATGGACAGAGGGATGTGTTTGTGGGGGGGTGCACCAATGAATCATGTACTGCATTCCACAACATACAAAACAAAAACAGTGTCCTCAGTGGGTGAGATGTGGAAATAGGAAATTAAACAGCTGTGCTGGACGTCATGTTCTCTGGAGCTCACTCCCCCTCCCACTGTGACAATGCGACAAAGACCAGAGCAGGACCCTCACAGCTGCAATACAACAACATCTACTAACAGACACTTCTGTGACCACTTGTTTTGGTCACATGAATGAAAGCTGGGCATCTTAAAGCACGTGGCATGTCTTAGGCTTCTCTTCCCTTGTCCATCATTTGGCAGGGAGTACTGTTGTAGTAGAGTATCGTTATTACACAACTGCACACACTTCAGATTAAAGGTGCGTGATCGCATTCGACAACAATATTCACTCCTAATGCAAGATTTATTTTTATTTTGTCCGATTGGCCCAAAAAAGTTAGCGATTTACCCACTGAGCTGTAAGTAAATTTGGAATCAGTCATAAGAATCAATGACTGGTGCACCCTTACTTCAGATAAATTCACTTAGACTGAATCAAGTCTACAGCATGATCTCATATCTGTTCTGTTAATCTCATCTCTGTGTGCAGTGCTTCAGACAGAATGTGGTTGTAGATTTAATGAATATGACCCATCTAGCTGATTTGAAGAGAAAGCACAAGTCTGAAAGCAGTGAAGATACACAGACAGGCTAATCTGAAGTCAGTGGGGCTGAGGCGTCCATGCTCCACACTGCTGAATTATTCACTGCAGATTTTCTAGGCCTCTGGGTCCCTTAGGAAGGGCAACAGAAACAGTGAAGGGTAGTTTGAGGGATTTTCTTTTTAAGTGACAACCAAGCAGTGAGCAATATGGCCAAAAAATCTTATCACAAATTATTTTCCTAAGTCATTCAACATCAATTAACAATTACTAAGGTGCCACTTTAAGTTTGGATAGCTGAATAGTGTTTTGAACCCTGAAGAAAACAAAAGGGTTATGCTGATCTAATATGCTCACTATATATAAATTATATTTTTTCTGAACACATAAAGCTAGCTAACTCTCCTAATTGCGCTGTTATGAGCAAATGGCAAAATTTCCCCATCTAGCAGGTAAAAGCTGTATATTACATCTAATGTACCAAAGTAGCAGCTGTTAAAATTTTAAGCCTTTGCTGCTAATGCTGGATTGAAGAACATTTTTCATCATTTTCGTTATAGTTTTTGATCATTTTGATAATTATCGTTATAATTTTATCGCCCAGGTCTAGTTGAGAGTGTACATATATGTTTGCTCATAGAGCCTGTGCTGTGGCTCCCTTTAAGTCCCTATAGCTTATTCCCTTTCCTCTCTGAGTCCCCCACAGAGATGTTCCACTGGGTCTGTTTACACACAGTGGAGTGCCAGTAAAAGTCACCGCCTTCTGACATACACCACTGCTGTTAACTAGGCCAGTGTGGGGCCTCAGCTTCCACAAACAGGCCAGTCACAGCACTCCTACAGAGAGGGGGAAGAGGGGGAAGAGGAGGTGAAGGAGAGGGCTGGCACTTTGCCAAAAGAGACCTCCCATTCATGTAGGTCAGCTACGTTTCCAGTAACCTCCTGTCTTGCACATACATGCCTGCACATGTATCCACACATACGCACAGCTGTTTTGCATTAGCTGCAAAGAATTCACTGTTTTTGTTTCACAGGCAAGTGTCGTCCATTTAAGATCACAGAAGAGAAGATGCAATGTATCGCTCTCATTCTCCCAAGCTGGGCCTTTACTAGAGGTGGGAATGATAGAGGCCCTGCAATACAATATTAAGTGTAAAAAAAATAAATGAAACATCAGTACTTGGACCTCCATATATCTAGACTGTTTTTTAAATACTGTGATACTGTTTTATTTAATTTATTTCTCTCACCCCTAGTCTTCACAGCTGATGCATGTTCAGGCACTTAAGCCTGTGTCCCTTTCAGTTTTCCAAATAAATGACACAAGTGGTACTCACTTCCTGTGAAAGGCATGTTTGCACGGGCAAATCCCCAGCTCATCCTTCTGTTTGAACTCCTCCAAGCACACCGCACAGATCTGTGGACGGAGAGCGAGAGACGTTAATGGATATTCCAGTCAATGAGCACACAAAATACGTTGTTTATACACAATATCCCAAGCATCAACACTGCCGTCCACTGAACTACACTGAACATTCAGGCTTGTGTTGGCATTAGAGGTCGCTGAGCCAGTAAGGTGAGACTGATGCTTTATGTATACAGAATGTGGGTTCTGGGGCTTTGAGTAGACACAAGTCTTTATTTCCAGTTCTATCAACATCAACAGTTAACAGTTCACTAAGGACACAAAAAAAGCTGTTGACCTCCATTTTGCTTATATTTGACTACAGGCGTAAACAATAAAATGTGCAGTGCTGATATAACTCAGAATTAAACCTTAATCTTATTTAGAATTAAACCTTAAACTTATCTTATTCACTTCAGTAGGTTTAACTTAAATCCTGTAGAACTTAAATTAAAGAGAAACACTCAAAGTTTTCTTTTTTGTTTGACTGTCAGTCAACCCTGTCAAATATTTAGGCTTTGTTAGTCAAATATTTAGTTTGTTAGTATAATGGAGGTTAATGGGGCACAAGTACAAAGCCTGAAATCTTTCAAATATACCCTTCTCTAAATGTCTAAAGAAAGCCTCAATCATCATGACTACTAGGCTGCCATTATGACAAGATTTAGATAAAAATAGTAAACCTGTCCTTTAACACTGGTTAACTTCACTGTCGAAAAGACGGTGTCTTCGCTGTTGAAAAGGTCACCTAGTGCCTTAAGAAATTATCTGTAGTCAGGATGAGACTTATTTTTAAGAAATGATTAAGAATGATTAAGAATGATTTTAAGAATGATTAAGAACACTGTCACCATGAAGAACACTCCCGGGTTCTTGAAGAACATGTACAGGCAGAGGGCTGAGTAAGCCATAGGAAACACCTTGATTTGCCAACCAGCAAATGCTACGAAGCAGATTCCTGCAGAACATTTGGGCTTGATTAAATGGTCATATAACAGTGGGAATGGGGTAGAGACAGATTCTGAAATGTGCATGAGAGCTTCTCAGCTGGTTCCTTTCTTAACACTTTGTTTTTTATTCAGTTATTAATCTTCAGACTTTTCTTTCAGTAACTACTTTGAATTTTCCTGTAACTTATGAAGTTAATATGTAAGTTTAGTTATGCGTGTGAAGTGCAGACCTATGTACAGGTCTTTAGGCATTTGGGTAATTCAAAGATTATGGCTCATTAAAATCTGCCCACAGAGTAGTTGTGAAAACATTTTTTAATGTTTTTAATTTTTTAATGTTACTTCTCAAATGCTATTTTAAATGTATTCACTCACTAAAACTCTAATGGTCCTACTTGCTTGCTCAAGAAAACGACTGTACTGCAAAAGACACTATTCAGCTTTGCCCCTAGTATATGGGACCCAAGACAAAAGGTGTGTGTACTTGCAGCTCATTATCAGAGTACACTGTTTTATTTATCATCCTTATGTGTGTCTTATCACACAGTATTGTTGAATATATGGTGTTCTGGTGGGCCCTGGTGTCAGTGCTTCTGGCTGCCATTGTGTGCAATTTATTTTCATTGTACATGGAGGGGCAAAATGCTGTGAGAGATACTGGTGTGAGACTGACACAGCCTATGCAAAATGGACAATAACAGGGAGAGTGAACGAGTGCTACACAATGGGCAGCTGTGTGTTTATGTGTGCATGTATGTGGGAAGAAGGGGTAAATGTCTGTGTCTGCAGCGCGAGTTCCTTTTTAAGAAGAGACAATACTAAATATGGCACTACCAGGAGGTACTGTTCAAGTCATAGTTTTACCAGTATAGGTTCTGTAATGAAATCTGAAGCATTTCATTGATGATTGAAACAAGACAAAAGTATCTGTGTAACTTCTCCATATTCTCACATAGCCTACATATTCATGTTGGTCTGAGCCCCACAGGAAACTCTCAATAACAATAACAACACAGACATGCTTGTTATGTTTTGTTACTGCGTTAGCATGAGGTGGATTACAGCAAGACTACTATTACTGCGAGAGGTCAGAGTTCAGGAATTCACAGACAACTATTTACTTCACAATTATTACTGTCAGACAAACTACACACTCAGATTAAAACAGGATTAAAATCACAGACCTCATAGGTAATTACTATAATTACTAGTTATTGTTAAGGATGCATAATGCTAATAAATAACCTCTTATTGTAGCTGATACTGAAATAAAAATGATACATTACACTTGTTGTAAACCTTGACTTTTTTAGCTGGTGCTCTTCACTATATGCAACTACAATGATAGAAGTATGTAGCTTTGGCAGTCTTGCCGAAACACTCTTATTGATGTAGCAGCGGTGTTCTTGCCTGGATGGGGAATCAAACCTCCAATCTTCTGTGCGATGAGCTAAGGTGTTATCAGTGCATGAGTGAGATAAAAATATACTTCGCCTATTATCACTTAGCCCACAATTATCAACAGTTATTCCAACATCAAATAGATAATAATAGCTACATTTTCTCATTTATCATGACTCACTGATATATATCGTCACTCATCCCACTGTTTAATAGACTACAGTACAGCTGGAGGACTGCAGTAGAGCCACAGCTGCCATCTGAAGGCTAACTGTAGAGGGACACTCACAAGGCCAGCAACAGCACCCAGACCCCTAATGGACCTCTGAGATAGGCAGCATCTCTCTTCTCTTTCACTCTCTCTTTCTTTCTTCTTCCTCCCTTCCTCATCCCCTCACTTTTCTCACTCAGCAGTGTTTCTGAGTTAAGTGAGAGAGGTCACCAAATTTCCAAGGTGATTCCTATGGGTAGTCTTCGCTGAATTAAAATGAGACTTTATTTCTCCTCTCTCTTTTCTTCCTCTCTCTCTTTGAGCATATTCACCCTACATAATCTATTCTTATCACTACCTAACAACCTGCAGACTCTCAAGGCTTTGTTTCAGTAAATAAACACCTCCTTGGATTTTTGCATCCTTTGGTCTTGTTTTTTTGATGGCCATTTGATGGGAGCTCCAAGACACGCCAAAATATTTCTACCTGGAACTTTCCTTTAAGACTAAGTTTACATAGGTTCTCTTTGTTTTCCTCGTAAAATTTGTTATTTTGATAAGAAGCAAACAGGATCTCCCAACAGCAGCCACAAGTGCACAGTTTGTGTGTCTGTGTAGTGGGAATTAGGGGAATATTTGCATGCTTGACAAACAACATATGTCCACATCTATGTAATCACATTTTAGGCCCAATACCTAATATTCAGACAGCTGAGCTCAATGGTAGCTGGTTATGCTGTAACTCTCTCTGTAGTTATAGATCCTGCCAGACCCCTTTCTGTACACACAGCACCTTAAAGATACACTACAGACATTCCAAAGCCAAACCCACAGGCCTAGGAACACCTCCAAACCCACTGGACTGTCCATATAAAATACTGCAAAACAAAATAACACACTTAGTGTCCCTTTCTGGGTAGCAACACGGCTATAGCACACAATAATGCAAACATTACGTCTCTCCTTTCGGCTTGTGTGCGCAAAACGAAGATGCCAAAAAACTTGACCATGCAGATCTACGCCCGTTTGTGTAAGCCCTGTTTTCTCGTATTCTACTGCAAATTGGCCTTTGGAGAGGAGAGACCCTTGAGAGAGAGCATATCTTACATTTTTGTTGTATTTTTGTTCAAGAAACTTACACTTCAAACTATACACTTCTAACATTTGTGTAGGGTACAGTCTTAATTGAGTTTTACTTTACTAACCTTAATTTATCCCTTAGAATTTAACAAGCTGTTTTGTGCTTTTAAGCCCGATATATGCAAATGGACTCTGTTTTGATTGGCTGCTCAGTATTTTGCATAAAAAAAACAAAATTTTGCAGCTAAAACTTCAACAATTATTACTTTATCAAATTGCTTCATTTAAAATTTGGCTTTCCATGACATTGGCTCTAATTTTTTTCTGTTTTTTAATGCTTTGGAAAGAGCATGGACGCACGTACTAAAGAAAGTGTCTTTTAAAGCTTACTTCTTGGGTGTGCTACAGATGCATCAAAAAATTTAGTAACAGAAATGAAGTTGTGTTTGTGACAGCTACCAAATTGTTTTGAGGGTGAGCCAAAGAGCAAAATTAGTTAAATCTCTAGTTAAATCTCTCCTGACCAAAAAGATGCCAAGTGAACAACCAACAACAAAACAAGAAAGGAGCAAAACATAAGCAACAGTTTGTGCCAAAGGACCCTCTATTTTTGAGAGAATGATCTTATAATTTGTTGTTGTTGTCAAGTTTCAATATCTAACTGAAGGAAAAACATCAAGACCAACAACAACAGCAACAACAGTAGGACCAGCACAGACCTGGCTACAACTTTCATTCTTCCAAGAAAGACCTTAAAAAAACAAACACACAAACAAACAGCTTTTTCAGACTACTCAGGCTTTGTACCTTAAAACGCCTGCATGTTTTATGTCTAGATTTCTAAGAATTCAGAGGCAAAACTTCCCCAAAGCAGTGAAATGGCAAACTGTAATCAACTTCTTTAATCTTTCAAAAAAGCTTCCACAGCATTTGAGGCCATGTATTTCTCCCATTTAGCTGTCACACTGCTGTTGGTGATGTCAGAAAGAGATCTAAAGGAAAATCTGGGGCAGTTTTCAATTTTCCATGTGAGCAAAGCCACAGATCAAATCAATATACCTTAGAAAACAGTTAATATTTCTCCAAGGACTCATCCTGCCTATCTATTCATGCCCAATGCCGTTGTTTGATCCGGATGATACAAGGTGCACTAATGTAACTCCTTTACAATGAAAAGTTTTAAGAGGAATTTCAACCATTTGTCAAAGCTGAACCACATGTGCTCTGTGGGTGACTAAATAAAGGAGGGCAGAGTATTTTGAAGAAGAACTACTCATTCTAAAGAAGTTTCCTGATTTAAGTTTCGTTATTATATTAATGACAGAACGCAGGGGTCATGGTGTTGGCCAACATGAAAGAAGCGTGTTTATTTTTACCAGCTTACTTCCACTTTAACTAATGTGCCAGCATTTTAAACATTATTAACATTACATATTAAAATATATAATAAACAAATCTATTCCTATTACAAGCACTGAAGAAACCCAAGATGGTATATTTCCCTAGTATGAACCATTTTTCTTCAGGAATGCTCTATTTTCATTTTAGTTTCTTATATGCAAATTCTTCTGAAAATTTGGAGAACTGGTGGAGTTCCTCTTCCACAAAGTTCTCATGCTTCCCTAAAGGCAAGCCGTGTTTATTTATCTAGTACATTTCATACACAAGGGCAGATCAAGGTGTTTTACATAAATAAAGGCAAAAAGAACATCAAAAGGAAAAATAAAAACAAAGTGCAAAAGTGGCTTGATATTTTTCCTGTGTGGATATATACATGACTAAACCTCCTGGGCTCTACAAACAGCACTTTGCTCCCTGAAGTCTCAGGGTGAGGAAGGCTTTTGTTAAGGTGAACCTAGCGTTGTGGATTATGGGAAATTCCAGCACTTCTGTAAAGAGGCACTGCATAGGAGCCCTAGAGTACTCACAGTGGTTAGCACTCACATGGCAGTTCAAACAAAAGACCCAAGTGGAAGTGAGTTTTATGTATTAGACTTGCTGGCCACATTATTAAAAACATTCTGCTGGTGTGCAGTTAGGAACTGTAGCCCATAATCCTTCATCAACGGTCAGTTTCTGACCATTACACACGGAAATATTTATTCGTTTTCTATACAGATAACCAAATAAAATGACTGTATTACCAGAACAGGCCTACTATCAACCTTGTGTACAGCACTACACAGCCAAGATCCATGAATCCAGAGAATGCACACCACCCTCCTCTGAAATGAACATCCTAACATGAGATTACAGGTGGCTCCTTTTTGAGCGTGAGAAAGATTACTCATTTGGAAGTCAGGAGGTGTGAAGCTTGGATTTATTTATAGTTGCAAAAACCCTCTCACAGGGCACTCTATGTACATTAGCAAGTTGTTCTCAGTATCCACTGGCAGAGCCATCTCATCACATGGCTCTAATAAAGCACTTTAGCACCTGTCTTAGTGATTTGAGCTTTATACTGTGGATATGATTTGATGTTTCTGTCTAGAACTGTCATATTTTATTATTGTCACAAGTTATTATTAATCCTTCATTTCTGGTCTTTCCGGTCTTTCCTGGGTTCTGTGATGATATGGGCCAATTGTAAATAAACACTGGGAGAATATGAACCAGTACACTTTTGATTTCTATTTTTACATATTGTAATACATGCAGTAATAAGAACACCATCTGCCAAACAAAGCTAAAAATGAACACGAAAATGTCCTTACCTCATGTAAATTTAGTTCTTTGACCTTTTCCTTCTGAATAACCTGCAAAAGAGATACAAAGAGCAGTGAAAATGACTGAGTATTTCTTCAATAGCATATTCACAATCTAGCAATAAACTGTTGTTCAGAGTTGAGTGTTAAGAGCTGTCTGCATGCACTGTGGGCTTTAACACTATGCCAAACCAATTCAAAGGATCTGAAGAACAGTCACAGCAGTGGTCCAAAAAGGTTTCTGAGTGGAATATCCAAAACACAACATCTGCAACTGGGTTTGGAATTACGTAATGGGCACAAAGTTGCTGAGGACATAACCCTGCAGCCTTCTCTGCTTCTTTAATTAGCGCTGTAAACTGTGCTGGAGTGGTGTTGTGCTAGCACGATCACTGCTGGGCTGCACAATACATTTTTTGTAAATTGTTATCTTACTATTGGCTTTTGTAATGCTGATTGCACAAAAAAGGCTGCAACAGGCAAACAAGTCCTGAAATACATCTTAAAACTGTGCCAAATTAGTTTTTTGGGGGTATTTTGATGAATCAAGGGATTCACATCATCCAACAATGATAAATAATTAGCCAATCTTCAACTCTGTTCAAGGCTATTTCAATCAAATTCTATGCTGTGTAATACCTTTTAACAGGTACTTCGTACTCTTAATAGAAACATAATATCATTTTTCGCTGCACAACAACACACACTCAAATATGGATGTCTATATTAATGTATTTTTCATTAAAAAAAATTAGGTTGTGCTGAAACACTTCTTATAACTTCAGTATGAATGGGCAGGGCTGAACTGCTATAGACTGAATTTAGCAGTTTAGCTTCTGTTTGTGAACTGTATGGGCTGAGTACATTTGAAACATTAAATGTGTTTACATACTACATAAAATCTTTTTTAAAAAAAGTGAAGAAAGTTCAGCATTTAATGTTCCAAGAAATATTGCAATCACAATATGCAGCATTCTAATTTCACTATGATATTCTGTCCTGATCGTATAACCCTAAATATTACACAGGTAAACAGGCCTTCCATGAAATACGGTCATTTAATATGGATTCAGTCTTGACCTCAGCGGTTGGGGATTACTTGGCAGGGGAAGGACAGTATCCCCCACCTCCTACTAGACATATGGCTGCTGACACAACTGCAAATGTAATTAAGTCATGGCAGGAGACATCGAACTCATGAGCAGGCTAAAATAAGCCCTGATGCTTATTTCAAAAGCACACGGCCAAGCTGTGCTATCACAGTTGTTTAAAATGGATTTACCTGTTTGTATGCATAGAGCTCCTTGTGTGCCTGATGTCGCAACCTGAAACAATGCAGGAAGAAGGCATCTCTTGTTTAGTTACAAAATTCAAGATAAATTAGCACACACACACACACACACACACACACACACACACACACACACACACATATATATATATATATATACATATATGTTTTTGTTTTTTTTATTTTAATCTGTGTGGGTCATGGTGTACAGTACAGCAGAGTAAACAATAGCAAAAAATTATCTAATCAAGCCAAGATGATGGCAGAGAACCAGACAGTAAATAACTGAGATAAAGCCTGTTAATGTGCCAAAGTCTTGGTTTGAGCGAGTCACCGAGCCAAGGAAAAATGAAATGCATTCATTCTGCTTTTACCCACTAAAGGTCAATTGCACTTCAATTCAATTACAGATGAAAGATATTTCTTTCAGCTTTTACTAATCATGGAATATAGCTCCAGGCAAATGAACGAAAGGATTTAAAGGCACACTGTGCAATGTGTGTACACTGCCTAAATGCTAGACAGGCAGTTGGCTACATAATCTCAACTTCATCGTCCACCAAGAAACAAAAGTAGAACTTTCTAAGGTCATCATGGAACATAAATGTGCTTAGTGTAACTTTAAGTCCTCCTATCAAATGCTAAAAAAATAAAATGATTAACTGATGGAATCCAAATGTTTAGTCCAAAAATAATTGATGTGGATGTTCATATAGTGCTCTCTACTCTGGTTTAGGGCTGACATGATGCATATTGTGGACTGATTACATGAATTTCATAAATTAACAGACTGCTTCATGACTAAACAATATAACTGGCAATCAGCACAGATTTAATAATAGCTTTCCTTCTCTGGTAGACAGCTAAATATACGTTGGTCTCTTTCCTGTGTGGCCACAAGGATTGTTTTCAGACCTTTGTACTAAGTTCCTTCTCGAACCCACGCTAGCTGCAGTCAGCTCTATCAGCTGCCAGGATCTAATAATGACTGACAGGGGCATGGACTGCCGTCTGGGATGGACATTACTACACTTGTGGAAATTTTACACTTCCCATTAAGTGTTCAAACTACCTTTACATGTGTGTCTGACTTGTGGACTTGACCCAGCTAGTCAGAGCTAGATTTTGCAGACCCACTGTTAGGCTTAAGCTTGTCTGAACCAACACTCAACTGGCCATTATGAAAATACATACTTGTGTGTTTATAAATGTGTCAGAGAAAGACAGAGAGAGAGAGAGAGAGAGAGAGGGAGAGAGAGGGGGAGAGAGAGACAGAGAGAGAGCACATCAGTGAGTCTGACTGTGTGGAAAATTACTGGAATGCATCAGTCCTGAGGCAGCAAGAAATAAAAAAATAAACAAACATCTACAGCTTTCGGCTTATTGTACTGTGGCTAAGGTTAATGCCTGAACACTAGTACGGAATTAACGTCGGGGGAATTTAGCCAGGGTGTTTTTTTTAGTCTTGACCAGATTTATGTTTTACACAAAAGAATGAAACTAAAACAATAAACAATAAACCCAGCAAGCATGTCTTCATACCAGGACATCATCAATATTGGATACATAAAATCAAAACACAGTTTAACACAGTCAACCCCATTGACATCATAAGCAATATTATCCATTACATCAACCTCTTAGGTAGAGGTTAGTCAGAAAAGTTGAAAGGGGAAGAAAATACAATGAAAATAAGGTTGTAAGATTTACCTCCATTACAATTAACCGTAACCTCTCGGAGCAGAGTGAGAGGGATCTGTAAAACAGGCAGCACAGTCTAGGAGAGACACTGACATTCTGAAAAAGACCAGCAGGTAAAGGTGCAGAACTCCCAATGGTGGAAGGACGAGTGAGGGAGGGGTTTATGGGAGCTGTTATGGGAATCTACTTGGTGGGTTCCTGGGGGATTTCTTTCTTGTACTGGTAGTACTACTGGGCAATATCCAGTTTATGTCCAAACATTGGTAGACATCTCTTATAACTGGCAAATTCAGCTACTTTAAGGTGCACCCACTGCTCACTGCTGTTCAACTGTACACACATAGCTTGTATCATCTCCACAGAGAAGTTGCCAATTGAATGCCAACAGCCGCTCATGAGCCTTGCCAATGCCAATTATCTGCTAGTGGGGTATAAAGCCCCTTAGTACTGGACTATGGAGCAGAGGAACTGCGTTCTCTGGAGTGATGGAGCACCATTAAATACCATTGGTGTGGGCTTGAGTGGCGATTATTACCCAGAACCAATCATCCAAGATCAGTACCTGAACTCACTAAGGTTCTTGTGGCTAAACCCTCACAGCTACGTTCCAACATCTAGTGTAAAGCCTTCCCAAAAGAGTACAAACTGTTACTGCAGCTAATGGGGAACAGACCCCCTATTAATGCCTTTGATTTCAGAAAAAATATTGGACTAGCAGGCGTCTATAAACTTTTGGACATACACTGTATAATGCCTGTACTGCTATACTGGTATTGTTGTTAAATATCAATATTGATTTTTAATTTTAGTGGCATTTATAGGTTAAAAAAACATTGTACTTAGAAAGCATGGGTTCATTAACTCACTGACTATACTAATTCATAGTTAAATATTTTCAGATATCTTGATATCTGATATTGTAATAATCAACACTGTGATACTGAATTTTATCAATATCGCAGCATGGCATCTTAAGTGCTTTCACACAGATGCTCTGAAAACTGCCTGACCCTGGGTAGTTTTCAAGCGCTACAAAACTGTCAAGCACCCTGTCTGACATATAAACAATGGTAAAAATGTCATATGTAAGCGTGAACTTAAATTTTCTGCCTCTTCGGATGGGCGAGCTGGATAAACACTAGCCTGCGTGTGTTCTCTAAGCCTGGGAGTACTTCGCGTATGTGTGTTGTCTCTGGTGAAAAGCTGCTACATTCAGTCTCGCGTCAGGTGGTGTGTCTGTGTGGTGAATCACGACTCCTTTCGCACATTCACTTGAGCTCACGACTCTCTCGTGCTGCAGGTCCTGAGCATGCTCATAGGGACAAAAATTCTGTGTCCAATGTGTCTGTGCTCAAGGCTGCTTAACACTTAAAAGTCACTGCTGTTTTGCTATACTTTCTCTAAATGTACTTCTATGATTATAAAATGAATTACGTCATTGGATCATTATTTTAAGTTTTATTTAGTAGTTTAATTCTATTTACATTCTGTATTGAAAGGTTTGCATAGGTCCTACTTTTTTCTGTTTTGATGTCAAAAAATGACAAAAACATAAAAAAAGATTTTTTTTTTTCCTACTACACAACAATGTACACAGAGCTATACATTTTCAACAAATTCAAATCATAATAAAATTTTTTCTCACCTCTTTACAATTAAATGTCATATCAATTGTTGTTTTCTCTGCTTGTTTTAGTGAGTTACAAGTGAGAAATAAGCGACAACTAAAACTTCTAAGAGTTAATCAACTATGTAGCCAAATTTAACACACAGGTTTGTGTTTCTTTGCATTAGCTGAACAAGCCTTAGTCCTGGAGTACATTGGAGTGCATTGCACAGTTTTTGTCTAACACAAGTAACTCTCCTGTTGGTAATTACTTCATGCACTGCATAAAATGTAAGATGAGGAAAAACACTAACGTGAAGAAGACAGGACTGAAATCAGGGAACAATGGATTAGCACTTAAATCTGTCAGTCATCTTGAGGAAGCGATGATGTTACTCCATGCCAAAGACTATGATGCAAAAGAAGCAGCATACAGCATGGATGCCATTTAGGACTCCCTTTTGCTCTGAGATGAACCCAGCCCTCTTGGTGTACTCCAAACAGAAGCTGTGCAGAGTATGCCACTTTCCCCCATTGTTTCAACCATGATGAATGGGAGATATGGCACTGAAAAATGGCTTGATGGAGGCTGGGCAGGAGGCTGCTATTTTCAGCGCTTGCTAAATTTGCAACTGTCGTCATGTTCATCTCACCCTACTGGTGTGGTGCTGTATAAATATTTCAGTGCAGAGGAAGCTGGGTAGCACTGAGGATAGCTGACTTAGGGAGGGGAAAGACTAAGCTGGGGCAAGCTGGGAAGGGGTGTCATGCATTTATATTGTGCATTTGTCGAACCGGACACAAGGGAGACTGCATCTTTAGAAGCTTTTCAGAGAAGAATCTCATCTAAATGTCATCCTTTCATCAGTGACTTGGTAATCTGACCACCTCTTTTCCATTCAAGTATCAAATCTACTGCAATATACTTACATAAAACTTATATTTTAGACTATCCTTACATATTGTAGTGTGTGGTGGGTGGGTCAGAGAGAAAAGAACGTGTATGTAATAAATTAAACGGAAACTTACCCCCACTGGTTAAGGTGAATTTAGCCGCTGGTTCGCACTGTCTTAAGTAAGAAATGCTACACAAGTGCAAGTTAACTCTACAGTTGCCCTGCTGCCAGGGATGACTTCACGATAACAGTACTAGTACAAAAGTTACTGGTTGGCATTATCTCTGTTATTGGGTGGGTCTAATCACACTGGAATGGGGTGGACAACGAAGATACCATTGTCTTTGGAAGTCACCATTCAGTGTATCCAAATTACAAATTTAAGATTTTTCAGTGACATTATTGCTCAATTTGACTGTTCAAAAGACAAGAGCTATTCTAATCGCTTTCCTTGAGTTATACCAAGAAAATAAATCAGCTAGAAATAAAGGAATACCAGTCTCAACATAAAAGGAGCTAGAGGCATAATGTAGCATCCTCAAGGCTGAACCCACCACAGTTCGTGACTGTGCAACTAAGCTCTGAGTACAGTAACTGTGCTACTAAATGGCTTTGCGTACAGTTTTAAGTAAGCAACATAAGCCAGATTCAAGAAAAGAGAACTTTTACAGGTGGGTTTTGTTTGGCTTGTTTCAGATTATCAAGTCAGGAGTTTGTACTAGCTTCTCCAAACTGTGCTGTTTGACCTTCTCACTCTTTGTGACAAATATGATCAGACACAAATGAAAAACAACATCCACATTCAACAAATGTTTTAAATGCCATATGGCTGCAGCCAGATGTGAAATGATGTTTTAATCAGGGGCTTGAGACTTTATTTATTTTCCAGTGTGCTGCTAGCTGACCACTCCTCAGTTCATTTGCATATTGCCTGATGGTATGAGCTAAATGAATCCAAAGGTTAAAACCAAAGAAGCACTTTCAAGAGCATTTAGAAGAGTGAGTACTCTGTTGTTGGCAGAAATGACACGTTACATGGTTAGTCTCTAATATAGTACACCACTCACGAAGATGTTGTCAGCTTAAAGTTTTTCAAAGCGGGTTTTTTCTGTGTTTACTAAAAAAAGCATATTCATTGCTGAATTCAAGGTGGCTACGCATTCATTTCTGCTGCCTTATTGAGCAGTGGGCTAATGATTAGGGTATGACTGCGCCATTCAAAGTCGCTGCAGTCTTCAAAGTAAACGTGATAAAAGAGCCTCACTCTCCCTACCCGGTGTGCAGATGAAAGAGAAGTCCTCCCAGGCAGCACCATCTGTCAGGTTTTTCTGTCCTCTAATGCAGGTTTCTTTCTGCCTCCACCTCCCATTCCCCTCTTTTTTCTTTCCTACTCATTTTCTGCAGGATGAAATGTGTTGCAGGGAGGGTTATAAGACCACGACTTTGCCCCATCTGAGGTGATTTAGAAAGTTAAAGTTTGTCAGTATTTTTCAGCTGGTACACAAAGTCACCTCTGTCATTTGTGAATCAACCATATTCGTGTCTTGCTGAATATTTAATGTATGCACAAATAGTTTTATGATGGAAACCACCTTTGGAAAACCAGTCATTAGTTGACCTTTCCGCTATTTACTGAGTTTCCATCTGTTTTTCTAGGTAGTTTACAAAACACTGCATACTGGATCTCAAAAGCCAGTAGTTCATGACGGATGTCTTGCTTCTGTGCTGCCTTCCAAATTTCATCTAATACAAAGAATGTGGATTCAGCGTTCTTGAGCCCTTGGCCACTTTGTATTCATTAGTACTTGTGCTAGTAATGTTAAAACTGCAGACACGGCAAATGAACCAAGGAATGCAGTGCTAGCCAAAATGCCCCACATTTCTTACCCTCCTTGAAGGAGACATACAGCTAAATTGGTCATGCTACGCAGCTATATGGCATCTTGCATTGAGATGACTCAATACATGATCTTCAAGAGAAAAGAGTTCTGTATGCTTACCGAATCAGATAGCAGCAGAAGAGAAGGCTGAGGATGAACACAAAGATGGCAGTCCCAAAGACAACAATGTAGATATTGAGGGGGAGGTTCTGAAACCCTATATTCGGCATTCTGAAACTGTAGTGCTGGAAATCCAAGGTCATGGATATCCTAGTGGAGGGAACAGGAGTAAAAAGAAGGGATAAGAGGCTATGTTCACATTACAGGTTCAAAGAGATATGAATCTGGTTTTGTTTCAGAGCTGTGTGAACAAAAATTCCATTCTTTTGACCCACTTTCAACTGCAATCCGAGACTGAAAACCTATCAGGTACACTAACAACAGAGGCTAATGGTGATTAAAAGGTGTGCATGTGGGTCCTTTCAGGGTAAAAACAGAATGACGGCCACTTAATAACACAAATTTGAACCACCAAAGCAGAAAGACACGATCTGAGGAAAAGTTCAGAATTGAGAACAGGTGGGTGACAGGTAGGCAAAAATACCACAATCACAAAAGACACTGAAAAAATCACAACAGACAATTACATTGTAATGTTACACAGTATTACAATATTTAGTTTTTCTGAGGTTTGTAAATTGGAACAGAGAAAAAACAACCTTTAGTTCCACATTTAATATAAAATACATTCAAAAACTATGAACACAAGCTTTACTCGAGTTTCTTTATAATTCACTGCACTAAACACAATTAAACAGGACTAATTATGATCTCTTTGTAATGGAACATGCGATGCAGTGAGTCAATGCTATTTAAGTAATGACGATTTCAATTTGTAACATAAAGTCATGTAATTTTTCACAATAACAATAATTACTGCCCTATTGTCCACCCATAAAACTGAGCAGTAATGTGGCTTGTAATGCAAACCTAGACAGAGAAAAGAGAAATTGAAGACGGTGAGACATCAAACAGGGATTCACAGAAGGCAAGTCTAAATGTCAGCCCAGAGGCGTGAGGGCGAATGCCCTTTCCAAGCCCCATCCGTCACTGTGGTGTCAAAGCGGGTCAGTCCCAGCTACCATTTCCCTGCAATTGTCTGCAGTCCCAACTAGCATTATCCTGCAAGCAAGCAGGACACGAATCACTTTACAGACGTCTCACATAAGCAAGTGGTTACATCACAGCTCACTTGCTGTTAACTCTCCTGGCCCGTCTCCATAACAACCACTAGCGGTCCCTGCTGAAGTAATGAACAAATGGACTGCTGCTTATTGTCTTGCGGGTGCGTGTGAGGAGGCCCAGACGGCCGCACCAGGCTTCTGTTAAGTGAGTAAATTCGGCAGCGCGGGCTGGGGAACATCGGCCCTGCAGGAGCTATTATCCAGCAAGCATGGGCCACCGTCTGTGAGAAAATTGACGTTAACCGATCTTTGGAGATTTGGTACTGCCTCACTTTGGCCTCTTGCGAATATGCATTTCAAAAATACCTCAGATATGGTTTTCCCTTGGCAAGTAGGTTCAAATCTCTGATCTCAAAACAAAACACTGAAGAATACTGAGAGCCTAATTGCAACATTGCTTTTAGAAGCATTTGAAATGGACAGAGTGCATTTAGTTCCACATGTTTACTATATGTGTGCCACTTCACTCAGGCCTTCCCCTTTGCGAATATGCTTTTCAAAAATATCTCACATGGTCTGTCCTTGGTAAGCAGGCTCTGATATTGAACCAAAACATTGTAGAGTATTGAGAGCCTAATAATAACCTTGTTATCAGATAGCATTTGAAATGGAGAGTTCATTTACTTCACGTTTGCTGTATGTGTGGTATACGTACTAGGCCTATACAGAGCAAGCACAACATTACAGTAACTGATCTCTGGAGATTTAGTTCACTTTGGCCTATTCTCTTGCAAATACGATTTTCAAAAATATCTCACGATATGTTGCGCTGAAGTCTTGTGCTGACCTTAAAACAAAACACTGTTAAGAATCTTGCTACAGTCTTTTAACAAGTATCTGACACAAATGAATTTACCTCTACATGTTTATTATATGTGGTACTAGGCCTATATACTATACCAGCAATCACATACAAGCAGGCATGTGTAGGAAAACTTAAAACGATCATAAAACAATCTTTGAAGATTTTTTTGTTTTCAGAATCTGAAAACATTTGCTCTTTACATAGCGTGAACACTGATAATGAATGCACCAAAATATATTATAAGTTAGTCATCATTAGATTTCATTCCAATAGCAACAATATGCTTTCAAGAAATATTTCAGATTTGGTTTGCACTTAAAATAGTGTAGAATATTTTGGGGCTTATTATAATCTTTTTAGAAAAATCTGAAAAAGGAAACAGTTAATTACCTTGCTTGCAATGTGTGGGTGTTTGTTTATTAAAGAAACTTCTCTGCTCTATGAAGACCTGTTTAACACATCCAAGGAGGACATGTCTGAACAAGTGTGAACATGCAGATGAGAAAGAAAGAGAGAGAGAGAGAGAGAGAGAGAGAGACAGTGTAGTGAGTGTGTGCATGTCCAGGACATTTTTGTGCTGTAATGAATGCCTTTGTGTGCTTTCTCACATTTTTCTACCTCAAGGGGACTTTCCCCCCTGCCCAGTAACTTGAGCTGTTCAAGGCCTTTGATACCGGAAAACATTTTGCAACCAGCACACGCCCCCTCTTCCCCCATTAAAACTTCACTCAAGCGTAGCTTACAGACAGAGCAGTGTAAACTCATCCGTAAAGCAATAACCCACTGTAATAGAAACAACAGAGGGCTAGGGGCAGATCTCCTCCACACACCCACACACAGTCATAACAGTTGTAAGAGTTCACGCGTAAAAGGTCCAGCTGATGGCATGCAGTGGTAAACAGTGGTGGCCACTGGTTGGCTGGGCTGGGTCCAGCCTCCAGTCCCAGTTAGCCCTGGTGTTGTGCTAGCTGTGCCCTAATACCCACTGCTTTACTCCCTGTCTGAAATACTCCCAGCATTGATCAACCCTTTGTAGTTCTGCTTATCCGAGTTAGCAAACAGAATCAGCAAACTGTAGCCTGCCTCCCAAAACATGTGTCTCACATGCATAGATACTTCAAGCTTGGGTTATGCCTACTTGATTTGGAGAGCCGCAGGGCATGGAGGAAAATGAGCACAGTTTTTGTGTATGCAAATGCAACAGGCACAAACTGGCAGGAAAATTAGCACAGCTGTTGTGCACATAAAAAACTAGGCAGTTTGTGCTTAAGTTTAATGGGTTTACACATCAGCTATATCCACATTCCAAGCATCATTGCTCGATTCCTATTTTTGCCCAGATCTGATCATTCTAACTCCATGGTTCACATTTGCATGAGTAGGTCACTTGTATCTATCATTAACTTGAAAAACCTGCACCCTGAAACAGCCTGCATGTGCACATCCAACTCAACAGTGTCATGTGCAAAAGCATGTGCACCACGAACAGAATGAACTACAAAGGCAGAACAAGCCTTCAATTTAAAGATAATTCACTCTGAACAGTTCACAGCTGTTCATTATTAGAAGCGTTTACTGGTGCTAACTTCACATTAAGTACTGTTGCCACATGCTGAATGATGATGCATGTGCAGTGAAAAAAAGCCCACATGGATTCCAATCTGGCTGTTCTCATTAGGGTTGCAAGGGCAAAAATCGGGTATGTGTCCAATCTAGGACCACTTATGAAAGTGTCTCAGTTCTGATCTGAAAATTTTTGATTTGTGTTAAAAATGAACATTTGTGCCACTTAGGGCTGTTAATGTCAATGTATCCAAGGACACGTGTATACAGACACACTACTCAAAGAGATAGTGGGCTGAGGGATGGAAAGGAGATGAGCTGAGCAAGTTCAAGGCTTCATAAAAGGGCCTCAAGACAGAGCTTTATTCTAGTTGAATTATCTCAATTGTCACTGAGCTGGTCTCTGGATGCACCAGCTGGCAGTGACATAACTATGGCCTCACTTCTGTTCTGCAACTTTTCATCCTGTCTTCCATGCTTTCCTGGGCTACAAAGCTGATGGTGGTTTGTGTTACAATCTGTTACACTTCCAGTTGAGTGATTTGACTCAGAGTGAGTATTCTGACCCATCTGACTAGGAGACAAAAGTAAATAAGAAGAAAAACAAAAAGAAGAAGAAGAAAAAGACAGGTTTTACAGGATGCCTTATCTGTGCAAATCTCTAAAGACTAACTGAAGAAGGGTCACAGAGACCACAGAGGCTGCTTCACTTTAGCAGATATAGTAGAACACCAGTGCTGAATGGGCTCTCTCACATGAACTATGCAGCAGTATACCCAGGCCTCAGTGGTACTGTCTAAGCACGGAATCAACAATGGTGACTTTACTGTTTATGCGACATCTTTGTGGAGAAGAAAGAATAGGCCATTGTCACAAGACAAAAGCTCAACTTTTTTGGGCCATTACCAAAATAGCTGCCAGCCTCACAACTACTGTAGTGAACTTCAAAAAGCCTCAACAAGGGCGAGGCAACTGGGGGAGAGATTTATTGCAAGAATGTCATCAGCATAACGGTGATTAAGCTACTCTTTATGATTTAATGACTGTGCTGGCAAGGTGCCACTGCTTCAGTTATATCATCAACAGACTGATCCAACTCGGCAATGTCGGCTTGGATTTACGCCATAGGCTTTGGGTTATAAACGATCATGTTTCCACCTAATTCCTGCATCTTTATCACTTCCCGGTTTACATGCTTGCCTGTGTATGACACGGAGCCAAGTCAATGACAACTCTTCAATGTTGGCTAAGATTCATACTCGAAACTTTCCTGTGAAGTACATCAATACTGCGCACTTTCAATCTGCTTAAACGTTCCAGTCACAAGGCAGTCCATCAATGTGGCTATAATGTGGTGGTGGACACAGAAGAAGCTAGAGAGGTCAAGAAGGAGATTTTGGACTCACAAAGTGAAATGACACCCCTGTCAACCCCCAGCTACTTTTTGCCCATTACTATGAAAATTTGTTGAGCATTAGAGCAGCGGTGAGCTCCATATCCCACTGTGGCAAACAACCAAGACCACAAAGCTGCTTTTCAGCTGGACGTTGCACCCAGCGCCTTCAGGTCCGAAGAGGACGGAAGTAGCACTGAAATGTCTTTTTTCTCCCTGTCTTTTCATTCTTTGATTCTCAGCAATAGGTTGCTGTCTCTCCCTCTCGCCGTCTTGTCTCCCTCTCACCACCCAGGCTTTTCAACTCCAGAACTGATGGTTGTACCAGTGGGGGATCGCTTTCAATAGCGTATTGAGTCACATTCTCTCATGCTCTCTCTATAAGGGCATTTGTCGAGTTGAGGATGTGGGTTGGTCCTCTCTATGGTTCTCTCCCTTTCTCCCAAGCCTACGGTTCAAATCAGATAAGGAAGCTTTCATTTAAACATTTTCTTTTTTCTCAACCTAGTTGTCCGGAATTATAAAAAGAAACGTCTCTTCAAAACAATGCAAGACCAAAAATAAGCTATTAGATTTACAGTTTGATGTTCCATCCACAGCTGTATTGCTTCTGACTGAGTCTTAAACACTTAGCATTTACGCAGAGTGATGCTTCCCTGATTGTTTAAAATTCAGCAAAAATCCATCTGACGCTTTTCTCTTCCAGTAATACATCTAAAAATGCACTCCAGTCACTGAAAGGACTAAGCAAGCAACAGAGATAGAGAGTGGGAGAGAGAGGGAGGGAGAAAAAGAGAGAGCAAGCCTACGAGCACACTTAGCACAATGCATCTATAAAGCATAAATGACTGGATGTTCCTTGCTGTGAAAGGAAAATCAAAATGTACAGAACAATTTCCTTATAACAGGAAATAGCCATGAGTCCAAACCTTTTAGAAATGCCACGAGTGGACAACCTGTTCTAGTCTGGAAAATGGCACATTTACTAGGCTGATGTTGTTGCTGTGGTCCTCAATTTACCCATTGTCTCTCTCTTGCTCTCTCTTCTTTCTCTGCTATGTTACATAATAGGCATATGGGCCTGCAATGCCACATTCCAATCTACGCATGTTGTCTAAAAAACAGATCCCACATGTCAAAGCTCCTGTGGTGTGGATAAACACAATGGCTTACCCAGACAGAGGAAAAACCTCATTAACCCCCCTTCACCAGACCAGGGAAGGCAAGCGGTTAAAACACCCAGGACAAGGCAAGAGCAGGCACACAACACGTACACTGAACCTTAGCCCATTAAACATGAGACTCGTCTCTGCTAGAGCAGAAGAAAGTTCAAACTTGCACCAGGCAGAATTGTCTCCATTGCTCTGTGTGGTAACCAATTAGCACACCATGCTAAGTAGCTATACTTAATCTAAACAAGGAGCTTTTCAACACATACAGTCTGCTTAGGGAGAATTATATAAGGCTCGCTAAGCACCGGAGAGCTACTAAAATTACCCACAGGGTACACAGCCGTGGGAGAAGACGACTCCTAGACTCTCAGGCTTCTGTGAGAGGTGTGAACTCCAGCTGGTGATGATGAGAGAATGTTCAGAATTATTCCCAAGTCCAAAGAAGGATAAGCAAAATATTCTGGAAACAACAACATCCTAAAACAACGTCAGAGGATTTTAAGCTATTCCCCTCTTCTTATCTTTTTGGTAGCTCTTCTCAGCAATCCTAGGAATCTCCCTGAGTGTATGTGCAGCAATTGATTTAGTTATTTGTTATCTTCACACTATGACAGTCCCACAAAGTCTCGTGGTTCAGCACATGCCCACTGGGAAAGTTAGTGAAAGAAGTTAGGGGAATTGGGAAATGTCCCCAAGTGCATAAGTCAGAATAGCCAAACCCGAGCTACGACAAACATTACAAAGCAACATGGATGTGCTTTCACAATGCTTTTTACATTCGTATCAATGCACATCAAATAAACTCCAACTCATGCGTGACTCATAGCAATGACCTAGTGACACAGCCCCCATAAGGAAGTGATATTGCGATATGCTCAGCTGTAGTCACAGCTCCCTGGCAGCTTTGGTGTTTGCATTAGCCGATCCTGATTTGGAGCTCAGTCAGGCAAGACTATAAGCACACAGGTTTACAAGGGCCTCTTCTGCACTGCCTGGCAGCCACAGAATACTTCCCAATCACACCAAGCAGTGGTTGGTCAATACAGGAGTCTTGTTCAACCTTAAGTGCTATGGCCCCTTAAGGCTGCTATTGCTCGATGACCCTTCTCATTCACTGCTTTACTAAAAGGTTCTCACCACTGTCAGTACAATCAAAATTACAGAATTCCTGCTGAAGAGGCTGAAGAGACGGTAAATGCTACAAACCTGTATTTAGCCCTCTTATAATTTGAGGTATCTTGTGTGCAACTACTTCCTGCTTTCACTCAACAAATCATTGGAACAGAGGTGACCTGTATATAAAGGGTTAAGGACAAGCCTTAACCCTACAGCAGAAATATTATAGTGGAAAAGCTTCATATCTAACTTCCCATTGTTAAATACTAAGACTTACAGAGCGCAGGCGTTGGCATCAATGGTAGTGGTCCTTAAAGCATCTGGGAGGTGTACAGAGACATGTGGATCATATTGCTGTTGCATTAGCAGAAATCTAATGATCTTCTGAGAACATGTTTCCTTGAAGCACATTCAAATGCACTCATGTTATGATTTTAGAACAGGCTAGCCTCCTCTTCTGAAGGTGTCACCAAAAAAAAACATCAGGGCAGCCTGCTTTGAGTCATGATTTTGCAAATAAAGTGATATTTTTATGAAGCCCTATGCAGTCATCCTATCCATCATAATCATCTTTGAAAGCATTGGGCCTCATTCATCAATATCTTCCTTTTTTTCTTAAATTTGTTCTTGAAAAAGGTCCAATGAAAAGTCTACGTCAGATTCATGGCGCGTTCTTAAACTGCAGAACTGTGCTCTTCTGTGTGCGTAGATTGTGTTCCTACCTAAGAACAAATCTCAAATAGGAGAACACTAGGGAATACCAGAATCTTCGCGGAAAAAAACTACTTAAGTGGGTTTTAAGAAGAAATTTGTTCTTAAGTACGGTTGGTGAATGAGGCTCAATGATGCCTCAAATTTTTGTACAGCTTAGAATCTCATCATATGGTTACCACCTCACTTGGGGAGAGTTTAAAATAATATGACTCCAGTTCACATAATTCTTCAGTGTTGCATTTCAAAGACAACAGAACAGGCAGCTGAGTGTATTCACATACACCGCTCTCCCTTACTTTGACGAACACTAGACGAGACCAACCACACAGCTCCCTGAAAGTGTGAGGCCCCAACAAGGCTAACCCATAACCTCCCTTTGACTGTGAAGTAAAGTGCATATTTAGCCAAGAACTCTTGCCAGATAGAAAGAAGAGCCGTCAGAGGATCATTCCAGTAATCTTCCATGGGAGGGCTGCGGGGTTTAATGACTCGCATGCCCATAATAAGACTGCTATCACCCAGACCTGTCCAAGAAGTGTAAATCTATGATGTTTACACTCAACAGGTCAATAAGCCTTGAACATGGCACAGGCCAAAACAGAGTCAATTCACCACTCCTTTTATTTGCCCAGAGGAGTCCTACAGACAGCATGATCAATAGCACTCATCAGCAGTCAGGAACTCACAGACTTTTGACCAGGTCATGTTTTGGGATGTACAACTGTCACAAGTCTCCAGATGACTGAAACTGAGGGATGTTTCATGTGAAACATGTGGTCAAAGAAAAGCCCCAAAAATTTGCCAAAAATTACCAGGTTTAAAAAAAAAAGAACTGTTTGAAAGGGAAATCTACGTCTGTTACTGAAAGACCAACTCACTGTTTTCGAATTTGGAAATCATAACAATTCTGCTATTTTCATTATTTTCAGTTTCTGTCTGCCACAAAACATGAGTGTGTGTTCCCACTTCCAAGAACCAAAAAGGTTAAAAGTTTTGTATTCCAGTTATAAATTCGTCACCATTTAATTTTTTTGTTCTTTTGCTTTTTCTCACTCTCACCCTCTCTTTCTCTCTCTCTTTTGTGCTAGAAAAGCTGACTGTTTGCACTATTTCGCAATAGCAGCCCGAGCCAACTTCCACGGACTTGTTGCGAGCCCCTGTTGCAGAACAAAGGCAGCTCCCTCATTCTGAAGTGGAAATTTCCACTGGCAGCCCCAGCCCCAACCATGCCGCCTGCACATGTGAAACCTAATATGCCAAAAGGTCGACACCAAATTGGGGGTCCCTGAGACTCATTCATCTATTAGGCTGCTGCCACAATGACAGTGAAAATACCCATGTGTCTGCTATAATTAATGGAAACCACACATGAGGCTATTTGAATGGCTTTTATTCAACTGGCATCTTGGACGTTAATATAGGATTATTTTTGAGAACTGTAGCAGAATTGGCAGTGATGATCACTAATCTGTAAATCATGTGGGCTAGAAATCATTTACTATCACAAACCTACTGAGCAGAGAAACATTAGAAGAATTCACACGTTTTGTGCTTGTTATTCAAAAAAAGTCTGCTTGGTTTAGTGTCTGCTTCTGCAATTAAATAATGTGACACATATGATCCCCTGCGTAAGCCTATCTTTCGCAGAAAACTAATCAGAAGGTTCTGAAACCCCCAGGTTCAGAAATATCTGAAGACGTAGGCTGTTTTCCTGTGCACTTGTGCCAAGTTGCAGAGGAAGTAGGTCACAGTATACCTCTAAGATGAGGCAGAGGCAGGGGAATTCGTCAAGGGGCCAGATGCTGTGTCAACATCTGTAGCAATACACTCTGAGGATGCTTTTAATATCATTGTAATCGAAACTTTTCCCTTCTTGTCCAAGTCAACGTCAATGTCGACCATCAAAGTGAAACTACTCCCACATTGTTTGTCATGTAATGAAAAAACGTGTCGCTACATGTCACCATCCGAATTCAGATGTTTATATTACTTAATTCTCTGTAACTGATTTGTCATGTAAGCAGTGTTGTTTGTACTAGATTACTTGAATTTCCAACAGTTCAGACTAAAACGCGATGAGGTACTGAAGCAAGCGTGTCTACCAAAGAAACCTGGAACAAGTCTCATGTGTATTCATCCACTTTAGACCTTACCAGACCTGGTAACAACCCTGACTCTCAGAATACTTTGCGTTTAGAAGTGAATCCATTAAAAATTAAATGCTCTGTGGTTTGTCAGTGACAAACAGGCTGGGCAAATATTTGGGCAGAGGTACAGCATATCAGGCTCATACAAGTGTTGTAGTGTGAAAAAACAAACATAATTTACTGAACTAACAGAGGGACATTTGCATACTTGCACAGTCCAAGAAATACTTTGAAAATAACTGACGGTACTATTCACGTAATGTTAGTTAATAAACTCAATCTAAAATCTTAACTTTTTATAAATCAGGTAGAGATCACCCTTTTAAATGGATATCTTAAAAATCCACACCTCAATCTCTATAAGTCACATCTTAAAACTGATCTCCGTCCAGCACAGAGCAAATAATGTTAGCATGCAACAACATCACTACTCCCGTCATGCACAAAATGCTAAGCAGAAGCTCCAGCACAGTCGAGGCTCTGAATGGCTCAGTGTGCGGGCAGCGGGATTAATGGAGCTTTTAATCCAGGGCAATGGTGTTGCTCTGGCAGCTAATTAATCCACTTTAACCAGGAGCTGAGCTGGCCAGGAGGGAGCAGCCTTCAGACGGATGGATGGAGGGACTTTGAGGCGGAGGCTGACAGAGCAATATATGAAGCTGTGGTGGTGCAAAAAACATCTTGCACTACACAAACACTAGCAATGAGTATTTTTAAAGTGTATGCTAGTGCCTATAAGGGACTCATCATGGAAAACAGCATTTTCCCCATTTATTTTAAATAAAGCATGTAAACACTGTTAAGGTTTTAAAATGCACTGTGTACTGACCAGTCCTTATATATGTGGACCATAAGATTCACTGTTTTTGTGATGTCATGAAAACCAATCTAATTCACAGATATTAAGCCTACTGTTTAGTCAGCTCGTTCCTGTTAAAGTTATAAAGAGTGTTTCAAATGTACAGTACAGGGAAGCCAATCAATATACACACAAAGGACATTTACATACATCAGTCTTAAAGATACAGTAATAAAAAACTATTTATTAAGAGATAAAGACAGGCTGGAAATGGTCATGTAACATAATTTATAACTGTTTTTGATACACGAACCCACATAAATGCCATAAATGGACACTGAAGAAAAATAAACAAAAAGAAAAGTAGGATATGAGATGAATGTAGGAGAGGATATATATATATATATATATATATATATGCACAGTTCATTTTCCCTCATCTTTTGTAATGCATGATCAAACCATTATCCTCTCATCCTCTTTCGATCCTCCTGTCCTACCTTTTTTCACCCTATTTTGGTGTTGGTGAAAGCTGTCTTTTTAACTAATCTGTCTTTTTAACTAATAAGTAGTTTTTGCTGCTGTTAGGGTTTGGGTGAGAGGGAGCAGCCTTACATCAGCAAAGGATAACTTCTTCCCAGAGGCTTGTCTTTGGATGCCAACCGTAACATAAGATGACACAAACAAGTCATGTAAGTGGCACAAGCAGCTGTCTTGACTCTGACCCCCCTTCTCCCCCCATGGTCTCTCTTCTCAGCCTAGATTCCACACATGGAATTCTCTTAACCCTTTCTCAGACCACCTACACTCATAAACAAGTCACGATTATAGACGCTCTGCTTCTCACAGCTTTGGTTTCCACTTTTTTTTAACTCTATTCATACAGAAACTTTTTAAACTTTTTTAACTATCACAAGACAATCCCTGTAAAACCTCACGTGGCCCTAGATATCCATTTGTGCAGAAGACTTTTGCATTTTTACAGGCCCCGCTGCTGGAGTAGCTCAATGTTGGGCTTTACAAAGCACTTTTATCCAGATCATAAGTCAATGTCATCTAGCCTAAACATGAGCGAATGCTGCTACCTGACAAAACGAAAGGTTAATTGTAATTTTCAATAACTGTTATTAAAAATCAAAAAGAATCACTGCTGCTTCCCATTCTGCAACACCTACAGTTTGTCAGGGTGCGTGAATACATGTTATTTGTCAGAAGAGAATACCCAAGGACAGAGATTAGTCAGTGCACTCAGGCTGCACAAATTCCTCACTGTAACTTCCTCTGATGAACTTCGAAAGCTTTCCTTTGTTTACTTTGAGCCTTACTTTGATTATGACAGTAGAGTAATACAGCGATGATTAGTAAATTCCTAATTTTTCAAACTCCCCGTTTTGAAACACATAGAGTGCAGCTCTCGCTAGGTCGTACAGAATTATAATTCATTAAACTTACGCTTTAATCAGCCACACTGTATAATGTCATGAAATAAAATGCTACCAAAAGTTCAACAACAAATAAACATGGCCCTCCTTTTATAAACTGGACAGCCTTCTCATGTTTCTGAGCAGATCAAAATATAGCTCGTGACCTCATGAAACAAGGTCGCCGAAAATAAATGTATCCTTGACACATGCAATGGCAAAGGGTGGCCAGAAGTTAATCAACATGCTTTTCTTTCAAAGAAAAAGGAAACTACAAGCTCCATTCACAGCAGCACAAGGCAAAACCAACAGCGCTTAATGTGCTATGGTTTATCCAGCAGTGTACAAAGTGAACTATTATGCTAACAGAGCCCACAGATCATATTTCAGCTTGTAAACAGAAGCGTCAGGCTTTGTTATCGATCTAAGCATGAGTTGTTTTCCCCACACGTCATCAAACAGTCTATTTCCTTTAATAAGCAACCAGGGTCAATAATTTGATAAGAAGCAACAACGTCTGTCATTGCGTTATCTTATTAAGCTAACTGGATATTATGGCCTTCATAAGGCTGCTACCTTAAGCTGTCAACATTTCAGAACATAGATGAAGAACTGGGCTTTAGAGATGAAGGTAGGTGTTTTCCAAAAGCATCAAAAGAGTCCACAGTATTACATTTTTAAGTAACAGTATGATAACAATATTATTCCTTGTTAAGAATGTATGGAAATTACACATGAACTGTCCATAAGTGGAAATTGTGTCGCAGCAGCCTGTTCTGAACTCACTGATTTTGTAATATTAGAAAAACAAACGCATCTACAAATATCTGCTCACTTTAGCTCGTTTCTCAAAGCACATTTTGACAGGTCTCTTCTTAAACATGTTAAACTGATATAAATACAGTTAGATAAACAGCCACCTTGTGACACTACTAAAAATTCTGCCTTATCTGAGAAGGGACCAGTAAAGGGCTAAAGTATTTATTGTTTTTAACTCTATAAATCCTAAAGGCCTGTGTGTGGGCCCATACGTCAGTTCCTCACGCTCATGATGATATTACTTACATGTTAGTTTTATGGCAGTTACTAAAGTACATACTAAAGATAGTCTAAATATGACTGAATAGTACATACTAAAGATAGTCTAAATATGACTAAATAATGAGCCAAGAGTTCAAATGGTTATTGTAAAGGGAACCTAGAGCTAAACTGTCCTGATGTTATTGACACATCTGGTCTGGAATCTATTTGTGCACAGATTAGCCATGTGAAGCTTGCACTATGACTCAGATGGAACTGCGCCTTTCCAAAGCATTACCCAAGAACAAGGTCACAATAACCAGAGCTCTCTGTGGGTGTGCACAATAAGTGCAACAGCCTCACAACATAAACACAAGTATGTAGCTCAGAGGAGAAACACTATTCCAAAACAATGGGTTCTTTTCGTTCTTAAAAGAAAGTTAGCAGTTTAGTGACATTTTTCAGGGCTGGCTCAGTCTTCCAGCATTGAAAATGCTGCATTAAATAAAAGGCAGATGACAAAAACAAGAGACGACAGAAATTAATGAACTCACTGTAGTGCTTCACCTTGAACAAGTTTGCTGTGGCACAATGCTATCCAGAGGAGTTTTCCCCACTGCTGATACAGAGAGGCCCGGCTTTCCTCCCATGTCTTAAAGGCGAGTTTATCCTCTCTGAGAGGAGAGTAATGCATGAGGACTGATTCACATCTGGGCTGCCTAAACATTACATAATCCCCTCCCCATAAAGCCCGCGGGGATGCCTGCAAATCCAGCTCATGATGACTTGCCTCCAAATGCCTCTCAGAGCTATTCAGACTATTCAGACATCTTTTTCTGCTCACTTTTTCACTGAATTAGTTTTTTAGCTTGGTCACATAAGTTTAACACCTACAGATGTGCAATGACTGTATTTTCTGTTGTGTAAGAACTACCTCAAGATAATGCTGTACTTGGACATCTACTGTTGCTATAATATTTCTTAATAAATTATACTGCTTAGTTTGATTCTATCTAAACAACAGTATCCACCAAAGAAGGCATTAGGTGGTAGGGCTAAGGGGTCGCATGCTTGTTGGCAAATTGCTTTTGACAGTGTGCTGCGAGGCTCATAGTTTCTGAGTGCGGCCCCTTGAGGAAAACACTTTGGAACCCCTTCGCCGCAGGTGGCTGCTCTTTTCCTACTTTCAGTCACCGTGCAGCCAGGACGGCGAACACTGTGTGCGCAATAACAAGCCTCTGATTAGTTCTTAATGGGCGCTCAGATGCAGGAGAGTACAACTGTACATGCTGTTCAGTCAGGGGACTAACAAACACCCACATGACCGAGGCTGAAATATTGGCCAGGGACTGCAAACAATTAAGGCAGGATGCCAAGCTCTGGTGTGAATGAAGCAATAATGAAACCTGAAATGAATTAACTCTTTACTGCAACTGCAGACGTGAATGAATGATGCCTCAATGGATTCAACTGGTGGCACTGAGTGAGCATCAAAGGGCCACAGATTAATGGGATGAATCGTGCTTTGCTGGACTGAAATGGTGGCATCAAAGGTCGATGCAAGGGGTGGCTGACTCCAGTCCTAGAGTGCTGGTTTCCAGCACAGTTTGGTGATTTTCCTGGTCTAACTCACCTACGAATCCTGGCAATCAGCTGCTCAGTTGAATCAGATGCGTTTAAGTAAGATAATCAGCAAACTGTGCTGGACACTGGCTCTCTAGGACTGGAGTCTGCCATCCCTGCTCTACGCTGTGTGGAAATTTTATGTCATGTTCAAGCTGCTGTCTGTATATCTGGTTCGCTGCTGTGTGGGACTGCCCAAGTCGAGAAAAATCCACACTTCAGATTTCATGATTTCATCAAACCGACCTAGACAGTCCAGCCTCTACATCTTCACGCTCTAACTCAGGTCGTGACGTGAAAGGGTTAAACCTCTGTTTACATGGTCAGTGCTGCTGCCCAGCTAGTTAGGAGCTCGGCCACAGTCCAGTGTGTGTGGAAATAACGCGGTGTTCCTGTTCAGTTCGAGCTCAAAACGCTTCTGTCAAAAATAAAAAGAGGGGTTTAAAGAGGAGGGCGGGGTGATTGAGCTAACATACGCCTCATGAATGAATATCTACAGCTGAGGCAAAGGGTACGAGTGAAAAATGCTGGATAGTAGCCGTGAACAGACGAGTTTAATACTAATAGTAGTAGCAATAGTAATAATAATAATAATAATATACTCGTAGAATCTAATAAACGTGTCATCATTAGCTAGCGCAAGCTAACGTTAACCGTCTTCACATAAGCGACTGAGCCAAGACGGCTAACAGTGCTTCTCTGGCGATGCAGATTTGCCAAATGTGCTGGTCAGTTCCAGTAAATGGCGATTTTAAGCCATCTTATCCGTTTCTACAGTCCGAAACAAACAAAATGAACAGTTATGCCCAAAGTATTCCCAATATTCGAGCTCCCTCGAGCGCCCTGGAAAACGGTTTTTCTGGACGTTAACGTTACCGCTAGCACTGGCGGCTAGTCAGCTAGCTAACTTACAGAAAACCTAACGTTAGGCAGCTGGAGGACGTTAAGAAAAGCAACTCACGATGGTAAAATATAATGAAAACAACGCGAATGAAGAGACTGACATCAGCTTCTTATTCACCTTGTTCGAATTTCCCCGTTCCACCTTAAATGGTGAAGCAGTCACACTCAGAATGTAACTTGGAATGTAACTGCTGCACCATTTAAGGTGGAACGGGAAAATTCGAACAAGAGGCTGGTGAATAAACGTAAGTAACGTTAGGTTACATGCTTATGATAATGTAATAACACTGAGCTTGTTGTAGAAGGGTGATGAAAGGAAGACTTACCGAGCTGTGTTGCTTTCTGTTCCCCTCCTCAGTCAACCTTAACGAGACGCGGCTGTTTAAAAGCAGGCGCGAAGAGATGGACGATTCTCTGCGAGTTAAAGGTGGAAGTGGGCGAGTCGCCGTTTGCTTCAGTGCTCGTTTCAGCAACAACCAGCGTGTTTCTATGTATAATAACCGTTCAACGACCACCACGAGAGAGCAAAGGCATCGCGGAGCCAGTAGGCGACTTCAGCAGACGACACGGAGCGTGACTGTCCGATTTGGCTTCAGTCTGTGTGTAGAGAAAGAGGGAGAGCGCAGGGAGCTCAGCCGCCGAGCTTCATAATACGAGACCGTTTGGATTCTGGTGGATGACGAGAACAAGTGTGCACGTAGCTCACGAGCACGGCCCTCCCTCCCCTCCAGGGGGGTAGGATGGGGTGGGGTGTGATGGTGTAAGGGGGCGTGTGCGTAGTTTGCAGCTACACACCAAGCATCTGAATGCCTCTGCTGTATCTGCACCCCACCTCTGTCACTCCTAAAAAAGATGGCTCTTCAAGGGTTCTTTAGTAAAGACAGTGGTTCTTTGCATGGTGAAATGGTTCGTCAGATTGATGGAGAATGTGTTTTACATTGTTCAATATAGAAGCTTTTTGAAAAGGGTTCTATATAGCACCAGGAAGGGTTCTTCTACTGTTACAAGCCTGACATTGTAACAACAGCAGAACCCTTTTGGTCCAAATGGTTCTTTCTTGCAACCATGGTTCCTGGTTCTATATAGAACCACTGTCTTAACTAAAGAACCCTTGAAGAGTCATCTTTTTCAAGAGTGTATATAGATGTCAGAAGAATACTGGGAGGATTTGATTGCATTCAGCCACCAGATCATTAGTGAGGTAAGGGAATGATGTTGGATGAACAGTTCTGGATCACTCATCATCCCACCGCTCCGCAGCTCAATGCTGGGGGGCTTTATAGTCTATGCTTGGCTTAGGGCATGTTGCCCTTAGGCTCAGGCGCAGCTGCTCCCCAACATCCCATTCTTTTGGCAATGATTTTCTATGGAGATTGTACCAGCTCTATGCGATTAATTGAAAGCCTGAGTTAGCATTGGGTAGCTGAATTCACTAATTAGATGGGGTGTCTAAAAAATTATTGGACATATAACGTACTTCTATGTGCAGATATGAGACGCTTTGCAACTTTATGAAAGAGCTCTTTGTTTAAATATTGTGTTTGGTTTTCTGTCAGAATGTCTATAAATGTAAAGCTGGTATGCTAATATGCGTACAAAATCCCCCAAAATGCCAGCAAATTATGGCAAAATTGGGTCTGGGAAACTACCCTACACCCAAGGGTAGTTTCCCAGACCCAGATTAAACTCAAGCCTAGACTAAATGGGACTTTAAGGGTGGAACATCATTGGCATTGCAGTTCAGGTGCAATAACATCCGTGTTTAACGGAAGTGTCACATCAACATCTGTAGTGTTGAATTAACATGTGAAGTGTTGCATTAACACCTACTGTGTTGAATGAAAACCTACAGCACTGAACAAACATTGGCAGTGTTGCCTTAAAAGGGAACTCCACCAACTTCTCAAGATTTCTGCACAATTTAATCAATGAGATATAAAGAAACTCATTCAGGGTGGTTTGCTGTGAAATGGTTGACATGAATGAGAAATTTAATAACTTTACCAAATTTACCAACTGTTAAATGAGAAACGTACCAACTCGGATTTCTCTACAGTGGTGATGATAAGAACTAGGGGTCACCAATATAGCTGCTTTAATTACTACCCTAAACAACCAGTGAACCTAAAAGTGTAAATGAGTTTTTATGCATTTTGTATACAATTTAAATAATGGTAAATCTGAAAAATACATTTGGTACTTCAGCTTTTTTTCAGACCACAACCATCTTAGAACTATTGCAAAACAATGTCTCATACCTCAGACGACACATTTGTGATCATTTTGTGTAGTAACGTTCTCTGATGTAGCTTTTAGAAGTATTAAACTCTTCAGACATCTGCTTCCCATCACTGCCACTGTGAACAATTCTGACTCTGCAAGTTTCACTAGCATTATACATCAAACCACTCTGAATAACCTTGTTTACAATTTAATGATTGAATATGCAAACATTTAGAAAGATCAGAGTGTCCTTTAACACCTCTTGTGTTTAATGAAGAACACCGTGAACATTATTAACTTAACACTAGGGCTTTTGCTGTAATCAAACATTGCACTCCAAGTGTGCTAAGCAAAAGCTATGACAGGCAAAGAAAACCAAATCTGATTACAAACCCAGTGGGAAATGCTGAAGTGCTCGAGTTTAACCGTCTCAGGAAGTGCATTGTAACCCTCTCGGCGGGCGAAAACAGAGGGCACACTTGGTGGAGACACGTCCGCGTGTGTCAGTGCATGGCAATGAGCTGGCCATGACAGGCGTGCATTGTTCCAGGGCCAAGTGGGTGGCATCATGTGACCCTGTGAATAGACTGGCGAGGGCGGGTCAGGAGACGAGGGTGCCAACAGCTACAAAAGCTCATTGATGCTGGAACACGGGGCATGAGGATGCCAATCACTCCGCTGCCATGTAGGGGCATAAACGGGGCGGGAAGACATGCAGCCATGCGCCTGGCACAAACCAGAAACTACTTGGTATGTCTTAATGTGACACAAAGTGTAACTGAAGATTACACCAGTCCCATTCAGCTGTATCATTTGTCCTTCTCTTCTTAGCTTTGCCATTCTTAGACATGGAAAATACACTGCCTTTCTTTGTTTTCTTAATGTTTGAATTTCACTGTTACTTTTCAATATACTTACCCATACTCCACCCACAAATGTCTTCTTTCTTAGCAACTGTTGTGAGGTTGGACAAGATTTATAGAACTATGGAAAAATCCCATTCAGTCTAATAAATTTAGATTAGAGCTTAGATTGTGTACATAACACTGAGTTTCCAGTTTAACATACTACGCTATCGAGCTGAACTGTGTTGTAGCTAATTAAAACCAGGCAGTTTGGAAACGACAGCGAATGCCACGCTAACATCAACTTCACTCCACCAAATATATACTAAATATATCCTAACTCAAGTCTTTAATAAAGAATTTTAGCTTGTTTAGCTAGTTTTGTTATTAGCTGCAGGTGATGCATTGTACAAAAGTAAACCCCTACAAAAAGCTGCCAGGCTCAACACAGCTTCAACTAACAAGCCTTTCTTTATAGAAGAACCTTTAGTTTGAAGGACAGAACTGAAGTGCTATGTGTGCTAACGGTGGTGTTTAATCTAAAGAGGCAAAACAGCTAAAACAGTTTATTGATCTGTATGCTTGCTAACTTGCTAGTTATAGAGAATTGTGATCTGTAACTTCAGCTGCGTTAGCTGACAACCTCAGCTAAATTAGCTTGTGCACTAGTTAGCATACTTGCTATCCAAACAACATTATAGTCAAACCTGACAGGTTTTAGTAAGGTTTAAGTAAGCTACTTTAGCTTTAGTTAGCACTGCCACTAATATTGTTACAAATATTTATGTGTAATATTATTTCCCTTCAAATTACACCAATAATAATATGCCATAAATACACAAATAATACAGTCAAATTTGTTGCGTCATGAAAATCGACGTAGACAACATGCTCCTTTGTATTTTGAAATGCTAGTTGCCCCTCAGCCTTTTTGGGGGTATGTTTGTACTGAGGCAAAAAACAATTTAGGTAAAAACAGCTTACAAAAGAGTCAACAATGCTTGCAGCTTACTAGAAAGGATGCGACAAGGCAATGTTTATGAACTCATGACGCATGTGTCTGAAATGTATACACACTAGCCTTTCCACCCCCTTACAGTCATGTTGACTGTAAACAACTAGCCTTTCAATGTCACATTGACAGATGTTGAAGACTAGAGCACATTGCCTTTGCAGCTGTTCCCTGCATGATCTTCCAGGCCTTTTTGTCTTCTGGTAAAGCACTTATGATAAAAAAGGGTCCAGCCCTTGAAGGTCTTAAGGCCTTATACTACATTTTTCCTGTATCTTGTTTTTGTATCCCTGAGGTCTACTTATGACATTTTAATAGGTAACAAAAACAGCCATAATTCATTTTTACTTGACCATTTTCTGACCTATTACTATCCCTCAGAGCAAAGCTGCACAAAGAGTGACCCACAGGCCAAGTTAGTCCCTGTGGACATTTGATTTGGCCTAACAGAAAGTTACCCCACCCTCTTACTCAATAAGAGAACAAACATATTTTTATATTTATCATATTAAATTCTTATTTTCCTTTTATTGCATTTTTAAGTGCTTTTACTTGACAAAATGTAATGCTATAAAGCACACTTTTAAAAATCCACCTAATTTCTTTATTTGCATATTGTTTGTCTTTTGGCCCTCAGCCAATCATAAACATAGCCTTTTGACCCTAGATAAAAAGTTTGAGTACCCCTGCCTTCAAGGCTTTCATAGGCTTTTTCTGTTACTATGCGTTTAAGACTGATATGTGTCAATGAGCTCTGATCTGACTGGCCATCATGTATTGTTCCTTGTTCAAAAGGCAGTCTAGGATGAAACACTCCATATAACTTTGACGTGAATGGGCATGGCTAATCTGCTAAAGCCTGGACAGGCAGATATACATAAATGTGTTGGTTTTTGTGACATCACAGAAACAGTCCATTCAAAATGGGCTTTGTTTCCATTTATGGACTATAAAAACTGAGGAGTGAACAGTATGTTTGGAAACTTTAATGTTTATAAACAACATCAAAGTCTTTAAGAAAAGTGAGACAAATTTGGTTTTAAACAATATGGGCCCTTTAAACTTACTGTGTTCGTCTTTGGAGATCTCATTGACAAACAGATTATGTTATATTTATTTTTTTTACATAACATCATAGAGAGTTTACACCACACACTAATGTAGTTTCATGTAATTCTCCTCAGCTATCTCTCAAGGTCTCTCTGCCTGCTTCTTACAGATTTGCACACCCAACATGCAGCATGTCTTAATGTATCTAATCACAGACATTTGCACTAGGTGAAACTTCTTGTCCTCAGCATGTATGGACATAGACACTTTGATTTCACAATGCTCAGCCAATTACGAAAGACACGCCAGCCTTCATAACTGCTTTGATTTGTCTTTTGACATCCAATAGCAGTTCAGAGACGTGAGATATGCCGGTCAAAGCTATTTCAAAAAAACATGGTTGAAAAGGTTTTAAAGCCTGAAAATGAGCCTCCACTGAATTCAAGCAACATCTTTCTTGGACACTGGGCCTACTTTGTAAAGTCATGAATTGATGTCTCTTTAAAAATTGACGGTTGAAATGCATTTATTGTCTGTTACTTATTATCTAATATTGGCTGCCTGAATAGCAGTGACGAAGGTTTTTTTCTACGGGTGAATAAATCGGAAATGTAGGTGGTGTTTTATGAATCACTTCTTTATGTGATTCACAAGAAGGCCGGAAATGGTGAGGCAGCAGGGGGGCAGGAGGGTCAATCTCCATGGTGATCACTCAGCAGCAAATCAGCCATTCAGGTAAGAAGTAGGCTACAGGAAGTTCACCTTGCACATTTCTGTCTGTTGATCTCCCTCTAGTGGTGGAGAAATTACATTACATAAACAACCTGAGGAAATACATGAACTTCAGCCTATTTAAAAATGTTCTTTTACAGGACTGAATACTGAATAATACCCAGGCGCCTGAGCAATACTTTTATTAAGGAGGCCCAAACATTTGTTTCACCATGTTTTATTCAAATATTTATAACTTCGTTTAACTTCCAAGGAAAAAATAACTGCATGGGCACAAGTATACAGTTTTTTACATTTAAATAATTTTTATATACTTTTGTTATCTGAAAACAAAACTGTCACTTTGGAAAGAGATCAGTGAAAATGCTGAAGGCACCTCACAACACAGAAGAGTACATTAATTTAGAAGCCCTTCCTGCCAAATTGTTTTTTCTCATCTCTGTTTCTAGCAGCAGGATGTGGAAAGTTTGAATTTTTAACTCATTTTGATACGACTGAAACAAAGGCTTATTCCCTTGATATTATGACTCTGTTCAAATGTCATTTTCTCAAGATTCTGACTGCTTGTGTTGAAATAATGGTTTCTTTTCTTTGGATTTTGACCAATTATAACGAAGTAATGGCTTCTTTTGACTAATTATGTTGAAATAATGGCTTTTGTCTTTAAGATGATGACAAATTATGTTAAAAATAGTTGCTTGTTATCACTGATCTTGTCAAAATAACATATAATTCATAACTCAACAGTTCCATGATCTAACAAACAACAAATGTAGCACTGATGTTCATCATTACACACAAAACCAAACATAGGATGGTCCCCATTTAGCTGAAAATAGCCTGCTGAATACTGATCAAGATTTTATCATTATTGTGGTTGTTGATATACATAATGATTGTAAATAAATGTTAAATTATTAAATACATTTCATAAAATTAAGATTTGCCCTAGGCTTTCACCATCAGTTTAGTACAAAACAAACATAAATGCTTTGTTTCGACAGCACATCACGTTTCTACCATTGACAGTTAGTCATAGATCTACTGAGAATGGGTCAGCTTTCTCAGCTTTCTCAGTTAGAGCAGTTACCTTGAGAAATACCTACTTTTATAAGGAAATGCATATATAGTTGAACTGATACAAAATTGGAAGGCCCTACTAATTTATTGTAATACGTTCATATTAGTTATAATGACTTTCATAACAGCTTAGTTGTAAATCAGCAGCAGTAACACAACGTGTCCTTTAGGTGGCAGCAAATACACTCTAATCGTCAGTGTAGAGTCTTGGCAGCAGTCAGCCTTTCTTATTAATGCTAGAGAAAAACATCTGCTTCCTTAACTAATCCAGACCTGTTCAATACTTCAACATTATATTACTGTAATTAGAGCAAAAGTTAGTATTTGTTTAAAAAGACTTAGAAAGCAAAACTAAGTGCGTCCATCTTTTTTTTTTACCCCAACCAAGTCTTGTCCCATAAGATCAAACTGCATGAAACAGTTCTGATCCTCTGGGGGTGATAGCCCATTGCAGACACTCACTAGCCATGAAATGAGGTTGCTATGGTTTCTGTTGGAGCAAGAAGCACAGAGCTCATTCCATCTCTCTGTTCGTCACATGTCCCCACACGAGCAGCGAGAGGCCGCAGATGGCTCCTGCTCTGCAGGCCGAGGGCTTTAGTGTTTGGGTTGAACGTTTATGCTATTCTGAGACCATCTTTCATAAAAGGTTAAGGTGGGAGTAACAGGAGCTTATCAAAGACCTGCATTAAATTTCCTCCCAGTGCCCAATAGGTCAGAGCAGCCCATTCTACTCTGAACTAATATTGTCCCTCCACTCTCTTTATAACTAAAACAGAGCAAAAACAAGGTACATTTGTACCAAAGTGTTATTGCACTGAAAAAGCAATGAAAAGGATTTACTTGATTCAAATGTCTTTATCATTTCCATAAGAATAAAATCATCACAGAAGCAGAATTTTGTCTTTTAGCACTTACCTTTGGAAATATTTGTGGTGATGTCTAGTGCTGAAATAACTGAGTATATTATATTGTATAATTTATTGTTATTTATTGTGTTTCAACAAGCCTAATTTGAAATTTCTTAGCAAAAGAGTTTTATGTAGTATCAAAAAAAACAACCATTAAAAAAGGTTATTTGAAAAAAACATATACAACAGATTCTCCATCATGGTAATGAACCTAAGTTTACATGATTCTTTATCTATATATGATAACTATTTATAACGATATGCAGAATCCTCAGTAAGGCCGTGTTTCAAGGGTGTAACATATAGTTTTATCTTGGACATAACCATCAAAAAGAAACCAAGAATTTACATGTTCTACCAACATGTAATACAGAGTTCGGAAATTATTTCATAATTACTGTCTTTGTATGTTTCAAAATTTGTTACATTACCCCTGGTGTTCTTAATTGTTAAGACTATTTTCAATAACTACAACCCCTTTACTGCATGGTGTTGCCATATGGCAACAAGTACTTTCTTTTGTCTTTTTTTTTTTTGTCTTTGGGGTATAATTCAATAGTTAAACATTTTTAAGGGAAAATATCAAAACAACATCTGCTATTGAAAAATCAAAGCTATTGATTTTACATAAAATGAAAACATGAAAAAAAAATTCACATAACTATAAATTGTTTTCATACTTTTCTGTATTCTTAAAACTTTTATGCATATACAGTATGTCCACAAAGCACATAATGTCCCGTGACCATGTATTAGTTTACTCCCATTGTATGCTTTGTAGATTGTAGTTCTGTTGTTGCCTGCTGCAACAAAATGCAAAGTACAACCCCCATATTTTCTCCATTGTTTTTATGTGTCTATCAATTTTGCCATTTTCAATAAGAAATAACATGAAGACATTTTTTCATGAAAATAATTAGTGTAGTGACTACTATGAAACTAATAATGAAGTTATGTAGTGATGATAGAGAGGAACTAAAGAGTGGCCCCACATACAGGCCTTGAGGGTTTAAAGGGTCAAGACCCAGGTAAAATGTATGTGTTTGTCTTAATGCAGTGGCCCTTTAAGTGCACTGACGACAGGAGACCTCCATGCTGTGCGGCCTTCACATCATCAGCTGTTTTGCTGGCTAGCCTAGAACCGCTCCTGACCTTTAAGAGCTCAATCTGCAGCAGTACTTGAAGCAAGGGACAGGTTTTATAACATACTCATATCTCTGTCTGGCGACTGAGTTGTGGTCTCAGAGCCACTCGTCTGGCATGCTGTCAGTCTAATTGCCAAAAAAGAGCAGCTACTGGTTACACATACTTGATACTCAAAACAGTTCAGCCTAGTTTATCCTCTGAATTTCAAATAGAAAAAGAATTTTTGAAGTTGATGTAATTTACCTAATGGAAGCAGAAATCTGACAAGTATAAACTACACTGAGTTAACAAGTATATTTTAAGTTTCTTGACGTGTCTTGCTGTGGTTAAGAAGCTTTAACAGTGAGAAACCCTCAAACCATCTCCTACCAACTGACAACAACTACAACAATATTATTATTATTATTATTATTATTAATAATAATAATAATAATAATGAACTTCATTTAAAAAGTGTTACTTTGCACAGTAATGTGAATTTAAATAAGAAAGTAACAAAGTAAATAAGACGATGTTAAAAAGCAAAAAATGAAAATTACTTTAAAGGGGAATTCGGCCACTTTTCAAAATTCAGTGACTGAGATGTAAACAAAGTCATTCAGATTGGTTTGATGTGAAAAGGATCATTGTAGACAAACTTACAGATTTCTTTACAGTGATGGTGATAGGAACCTTGGGATTACCATGTCTACAACACAAATATAACCAGTTTATTTACTATCCAAAACCACCAGTGAATCTACACTACACTGTTAGAAGTACAGATACTGTGCAGGTACAGTTTTCGTTCATCAGGGTACAAACACTATACAAATGTACACATACAAACCCAATGTACAAATATGTACGTTTTCATCACCTAATGTTTTTAAACACAACAATGAAATAAAAGCCTGGAGATGAGACGGAGTGTGTGGAGTCAAAAAACCTAGAAAATATAATTTCAACAGATTGTGGTACAGTTATGTTCCCTGACTAAAGGTAGTGAGATGTACCCCTGAGGGTACCACCCCAGCGACAAGAGAGGTACTGCCCCAGTGACAGTTTAGTACCTTTATTTCTGAAAATGTACAACTAGCTTTGGTGCTTGGCCCCCTAATAATACAAGGACTTACAAGTGATAAGTAAAAAGGAAACGTCAGGGAGGACGTGTATGCTTTGATACATCAGAGAGGGTGCTAGCAGAAGTCGATTCAAGAACAGCTGTGTTGATATGAGTGAGGATATCAGAGTTAAGCTTCAGGCCTGGTCTTTCTCCATCTTTAGCTACTGCATAGCTCCACTGTGAGACAACTCATAAACTGCTCTTAGATAAAGAAGGAAATGACAAATTCTACCAGCTTACCCTCTATAGAGCCCGAGCCTTTTGCTGTCAAATAGATAGATCATAAGTACATACATATTATCACTAGATCTACAATGTAACAGAATGAAGCCACTGTAGACAACTCACTCTAGCAAAATCAATAAAAACAGCGTTCCTTAGGTCACTTTTTTTTCTTTTGGTTAGAAAGCAATTTGACCGTCTCATAAATCACCAGGACTCTCTAGGCTGGCTGTCAGAAAACATGCAAAGAGTACAAGCAAGAATTAGAACAAAACATTGATTGTTCCTATCTCCAACAGTACACAAAGATGATAATAGTGAACTGTAACTAAGTATCTATTATTACAAACTGCACTGCCTGGCTATTTGTGATATGTGTTATTGGTTAAACCTTTAAAGGGCAATTCCACAGATATTATTAAAAGAAGTCATTCACAGTGGTTTGGTGTGAAAGGCTCCATTCTAGAGAAAGAGTTGGAATTGTCCACAGTGGTGGTGATAAGAACCAGACGTCTGAAGCGTTTAATGACTCTAAAAGCTTAATCACAGAAATGGTTATGAATACACTGCTTGTTGCCTAAGATATCATTTTAGAATAGTTTTAAAGAAGCTTTTAAAGGAACCAAAAACACATTTCTAACAAATCATTCATGGTGAAGAGGTACATGCAGGGCATTATTAGGTGAGTTAGTCCCATAAAAAACTATTTTTTTTTACACTCACCATTATCTTACCATCATTATCATTATCAAAAATAAGACCTGTAGGTTTACTGGTCAATTTAAACAGTAAATAAAGGTGATCCAATATCGAAATCTTGTTAAGCAACCTGCTACATTCAGTTGAAATTCTATAAACGAAAGTGTAGGAATATGAGAAAGACACATTTAACCTTACCGAACAGAAACAGTTTGACGACAAATCTCATTTATACAATTTTCACCCATCACCCCAAAGGTAGTAAATCAGCCAAGACATGTTTGGTGTTTGAAGTTGTAAGTGAGATGTGTGCATGTGAAGTTTAAGAATCCTCCACATAAAGTCAAAGTTCAATGCTAATTACAGATTTTTGTCTAGAGCTATCAAGTAGACAGCTGATAAGAATGAGCAGTGCTATGAAACGTCTTGCATATTTCAGAAATCACTGGAACTATCTGAACCTCAGTGAAAAGCCCTGTACTGGAAGAGCCTCTATCTGGTTCTGTATGTCTTTGTCTTGTACTTTGAAACCTTGGATGGGTTGAAGACAACAGCGCATGTCTGAGAGCTCCATGGCTGCAGTTTGATGGACAGAACTAAAGAAAGAAGAGGGTCCATATCCTAAATTTCACCTGCGTTTTAGATTTTTCCTTGAGGTTCCCTTATAATGTCTGTGTGGTTTTACTAACCAAAAACATACATACATACATACATACATACATCATCTAAACCGCTTATCCTTCTGGGTCGCGGTGGGGTGCTGGAGCCTATCCCAGCTGCCACTGGGAGGAAGGCAGGATACACCCTGGACAGGTCGTCAGTCCATCGCAGGGCAGACAGACAGACATACACATTCACACACACACACTCACACCTAGGGGCAATTTTAGCATGTCCAATCGGCCTGACTGCATGTCTTTGGACCGTGGGAGGAAACCGGAGTACCCGGAGGAAACCCACGCAGACACGGGGAGAACATGCACAGCAACTCCACACAGAAATGACCCTGGTCGCCCAACCGGGAATCAAACCCATTCTTGCTGTGAGGCGATAGCGCTACCCACTGCGCCACCGTGCCACCCTAACCAAAAACAGTCAGAGTTAATTTTTAGATAACCAGTGTCTAACCTCTCTTTATCCCTTAGTATTAAACAGGCTGTTTCTGTTACTGTGCCTTTAGGACTGATATATGTGTAAAGGATCTGTGTTCTAATTTTTGTCCTGTATAGTACCTCATTAAAAAAAAAGCAGTCTGGGCTGAAACACATAACTTCAGTGTGAATAGGTGGTGCTAAACTGTGTAGGCTGAATAAGTCAATATTTGTAAATGAACTGATTTTTTGTGACGTCACAGAAACCTTGACTTCAAAACAGTCTTTGTGGTTTAGTTTTGATATATGGACAGTGTGGACTGAAGAGTGAACAGTATGTTTTAAAACTTTTGAAACTTGTTTACATACTACATCAAACACCTTTATTTAAAAAAAAGCAAAAATGTCAGTCTTCCATGATATGGGCCCTTTAAAAACATTCAGGAATTGTAAGGCAAAATAGTCCCCTCAGATTTACTACTTTTTTTTTTACCACTATCAACATTACATATAAAACTCGGAAGACGCATGCTCAGAAGTTCACTGGTTATTTTGGCCAACAAAATGGGTGCATTTGCATTGTAGATTCACTGTATCACCACCACTGTAAGTCAGTAAGTTTCTCTGCAAATAAACCATTTCAAATCACTTTGACTTTGTTTGCATCTCAACGATTGAATAAAGTCATTTTGAAAATCAGTGGAATTTCCTTTTAATCACTAGACAGCGCAAGGAAGAACAAGTTCCAGATCAGTGCATGTGGTGCAGTCTGGTTAGTGCGTGAGAAAGCATTGAGAGTGTTTTGACTGCAGAAAAGAATCAGAGTTAGAATCAGAAGTGGTATTATTGGCCAAGAAAGATATCACTTACAAAGAATTTGTCTTGGCAGCAGCTCGCAATCTATTTAGGCCCACTAGCAACTAAACCTACCACAGTTCACCCCCTTTTCTCTCTGATGCACTGAATTGACTGATTTACGTGATTCAAATGTCAGAGACCACCTTTCATTTGTTTAATTCACAGCTGAAACAGCCATTAAGAGCAAGTCATGCAGTTCTCATGAGATATTTCTGAAGAGATTAGTTTTAAGATAATTTACTCGCAAAAGAAGATACAGAGAAAATTGGACACCTAACAACCTCCTACATGAAGGGCGATCTCTGACTTTAGACACAGTACTGTATGTTCTCCTCATTCTGTCAGGAGGAGGCCCGAATAGGTCCCAAATACTGCACTATGGTGTTAAACCCAGTGGGCTTTATTGATTGTCTTTGTCCACCTCTCTGGGATTTTGCACTCATTGTGAAATGAATGAGCTGACGCTCCCTGAGCAAATATTCTTAACACATCAGTAAACGCTAATCCACTCAAATCCCATCTGGGGACCAGTCTCTTTCCAGGGTGTTTGACTGTGTTTTTAACAGCTCAGCCTCACGCAGGTCTGTAACTGTAATACGATCTGTACTGTATGTCTCAGCGTGGACCTGTCCATCTGGCAGTATGGCTGGTATGACTGACCCAGCTGATAGACTAGTGTTTACAGTATCAGTTTACAGCATGCTTACGGCAAGAGGACGGGGAGAGCACACACACACACACACACATACTTGTACACATACATACAGCTGCTGGTACTAATAACAAGCCCATATGTCAACTTCCTCCTCTTTTTGTCTCATAGAACCAGCATACCATCTATCAGTGCTGCATTAACAACAGTATTCATACCTGCTGCAGGTCTGGACAATGTTGTAAAAAAATAACTAATAATCATAATTAATTGCATGTAAATGACTCAATATTCTATATTTTTCTTATTGTTTTCCAGAGGTTTACACGCAACAATTGTGTGGGTTAATGTGGGTTCATAATTAATTTTTACACAACCATTTTTCCGCCTCTTTTTATCCCGCAGATTTAAAAAGACTAGTGTCATGAAAACCAATGCATTTACAAACATCCATCTCCCAGAATAACTGAGGCTTTCAGGGTACTGTCACCAATGTGGTACCCTGAAGGGTACATCTTCAGTACTTTTTGTTAGGAAACATAATTGTACCATATTTTGTTGCAGCTCTATTTTTTTTTTATTTGCACTGACCCCGTCTTGACTGCAAGCTTTTTATTTAACTTTTTTGACTTACAATCTTAAGTTATGAAAAAGTACAAATATGCAACTTTCTTCTGGGAAAGTGAATGTAATGTGCCTTTAAAACTCATTTAAGGTAAACAATTAGACCTTAAGGATCTTGTTGTACCTTTGAGGGTACATTTACATTGTTGGTACCTTGAGGGACTAAAATTGACCAAGATAGTACTTTTTTCTGGCAGTGTGTCAAGCCTTTAAAATAGATATGTATGTAAGTATGGATGGATGGGTGGGTGGTTTGATGTTTAGGTAGATAGATTTGATCTCTGTTCTGATTGGTTGTATTACATCTGTATGGTTCCTCATTTAAAAAGCTGTTGAAACACTATTTATAACCTCAATGTGAATGGGCAGGGCTAAACTGCTGTAGACTGAACAGGTGTCACACAAAAACAAAAAAAAATCATTTTGTTCATTTTTTACTTCACGTAATTTGAAAACACCACTTACCCCTTGCATTGAGTTAAATTTTGCTTTTGCAGCTCAGTTTCCAAGGATAGTATGGCCTGGAGAGTGAAGGGTATGTTTTGAAACTTGTAAATAATATTTGCATATATGTTAATAAACATGTTACAGTCATCTTCTTTGCAGCAAACAAAAATTTGTTATTATGGTAATAAAACATGCTTTCTGAAGTAAAACCCATTTCAATGCCACAATTTAACAATAACAGCTTAGCTAGCTACAAACTAGCTAGGTCAAAGCACATCATAGTGATTCTCAGCAGCATACAGCAGTTTCAACCCTGAAATTCACAGCCTGGAGGTTTGTGTGGCTGACTCGCTTATGTAAGCTACACCTGTGACCTTGTCTTTTTCTTTTTTGTGACATCCCGAAAACAATTAAATTAAAAGCAGAGGTGTCCATATTTGCAGCTTAGTTTCCATATATGGACCTATGTAATAAGGAATGAATGGTACATTTTTGAAACTTTAATCTTTACATCTTACATCAAACCCTTATTTTGCTAGTTTGGACCACAACCTGAACAAAAGCTCATAGCATGAGAAGAGCCTATATGACTAAAGGAGGAGAGTGAACTCTGAGAAATTTGGCTGGAGTTCTGGGCGGCTTCTGCTTTAAACTAGGAGGTCAGATCCTCCTTGATGAACAGAGATAGGACTGAGGAACAGGGAGGAGATGGGGTGGTGGTAGGGTGCAAAAACAGGAAACGGAAGGTAGAGATGGGAAATTTATAGGAGGTTAGTTTGGAAGGAGCTCTAGGCATGGTCCTCCAAAACTTTAGTTACTTCATTACTCCATTTTAAAAAGTGAGGAAAATTTTGTTTCTCCATGTTATGGGTCTTTAAAGTATTGTAAAGTACTTTATTCATACACATTATGTATGCAACACAAATAGACTGTAACAGCTCACCCTGACAGACATAACTCAGATGTAACCAAGGCATGTTATGTCTACCAGTACAAAGCATTACATCAAAATATTCACAACAATCTAAGCAAATATGGCACAAAATCAGAATGCAATCTAGATATCTGCAAATCTTACCTATTTTCATCAACACGCAACATGCTTAATCAAGTACATTACAACTAAATTATAACTATTTCATTCAAGACTAGTGTAGTTTCTACTGTGACTTTACATGACATTTTTGACATCCTTTCTTTTAGAAATGAACAAATGAAGTCTTTCCAGTAGTCAAAATCACCTGCCATCACAGTTTGATGTACTGTTATCTATACTGTTATCTACGGACAAACATATGAACAAAAATATTTATTATATATTTTAGACAACTGCTACTACTGAATTCAGCAATGCAGCATCATCCATGTATATAAATAACACTGTCAGAAGCCAAATTTTATTTGAGAATAGTTAACAACTCGACTGAGTTTGAGGCTGTCTGCCCGATGCTAACATAAGCTTCTATTACAACATTCGTAGATCCAGTACAAATTAAAAACGAAAGCCTCGAAGCAAACTATACTTGGGGAAAGGGGAAATATGCATAAATTAGGTTTTTAGCCAGTGTAATATTTGTACAGTGTTGTGCAGAAGTCAGACACTACACTTTATTTAATTTCCAGTAAAACGGCCATTAGGTACAAGTTATTAATTTTTCAGCAGATATTTCTGAGAAGATTAGATACAAGATTCCACAGTCTCAGCATCTGTGGTAAAAGACCCAACAGTCCACCAAAAACTGTCTCCATCAGATAAACACCACTTAAATTTTTCATCTTTGAGAGGAGAAAATCAAGCTCCACTCTTACTTCAGATCTGAAAAAATCCAAAATACAGGTGTTTCTGTCCATCCTTCCTCTGTGAGAAGACAACTCAACACTATGAGTCTGAAAGGATGCATAGCTGTCAAGAAGATCTTACTGAGAAAAGAAGAAGAAAAAGAAGAAATTTGCACAAACAAAGAACGTGCTGGTGTTCTCAGAAGAACGGACTGACCAACCCAGATTCCAGACTTCAACGTTATTGGATGTGTTTGGGATCACTGGCTTGTGAAAAGCAGAAAATGCAACCAACTTATATGACTGAACTTTTGATGTGTGAAAAAATATCCCTGCTGACTTCTTTGAAACCTGAACTAGGATCTCCCCAAAGCAATGTAAGCTGTAATGAAGGCAAAGGGTGGTCAGACTAAATGGTGAAAAGTACTAAATTGTGCTTAGTTGTTGAGGCTTCTGTGTAATTTTCTGTTAAATCTGCGATTTCTGCTTTTTTTTTCCCTACGCTGAAATATAACTTGTATTTAATGGCCATTTGCATTAGAAATTTTGTTGAAGATTCTTGACCAAATGACATCAAGCAGTAATAATACTGAAAATATCTAAAGCTTCATTGTAACATCAACAGAAATGCTGATATAACACTCACGCTAAAGTGGCTGTTGAGGGCAGAAAGGTTATCAGATCTGTTCCCCTCCCTGCACACCCACAGGCTGATTGCTGTAGCTCATCCCCAGCCTGAGGCTTCCTGCCCGAGGTCCAGAGGACAGGATGTGTGACCTATGTTATTGCGGACACGCCCAGGAGAGAGGACGGAGGACAGACGCCCTGCAGCCTCCTCACACCAAACCCTGTGCTAAAAATAGAAGGGAGGAGGATGAAGAAGGAAACTGTGTGTGTGTATGTGTACATTCGTGTGTGTGCTAAGGAACGAGGAACACCCTGAGCAACACACACACTCATCTTTTATACCCATGCCACTGACAACTAGTATTATAAAGAAGGATGGACTGATATGTGACTTGTGGGCCGAGGCAGATGTCTGACATTTTTCATGTACACACAGTATTGTGCAAAAGTCAGAGACTTTCATTTACTTAATTTCCAGTCAAACCACCATTAAGTAAAAGTTATTCATCTTTCGGCATCGGGAAAAAAATGGAAAACATATTTAATGAAATCCCAAACACATTCAGTGATGCTGAGGTCTTTGGACAGTAAAGTCAACTTAATTAAATCATTAGGCCTTAATTACCTCATCTTACTCAGGAGGCCAAGAAGCGTTAGCATTATTCATCGTCTTATGATGTGATTTTCTATGCTGCAGCATCATCATTTTCACAGAATTCACAAGTTTGTTTCCTTTTTTTTCGTCTGTTAATGATCTCTCACTACAATACCCAGCATGCATTATGCAAATAGGTCATACTACCACTGGGATTCCCTGCACAGTAATAAAGAAATCCAATACTGTATCATGTAGTGGCTAATAAATACAGAAGTCTCCTAACGGTAACGGCAGCTATCTGTTTTCAAACCTCAGGAATCCACCCCTTGTAGTTTTCAAAAGGTCTTACCACCTTAAAGATCAGGGGGGTTTTCATGATCTTCAAAATGAAAAATCTCACTCTAGAAACTACGGTATGACTGTAGGAGTAAAACGGCTATAGCAATGGTGTCATTTTTCATTTTGTCTAGCGTTGTCCCTTTAACTAATTTGACTGTTGAACAGTTCCATTTTCACACACTCAACAGCTAGTTTTCTTCTCTGGTGGCTGCTCTTTGTTCTTATAATGACAGAATGAGTTAAATACTAATTTCCCATTAGAGCAGTGTAATTTCTGTTTTTTGCTCTTATTATTGACTGCGCCATGCAACTATGCCACAGAGAAAGAAGGAGAGAGTCGCTCGCAGTATTATGTCGCTGTCTTTCACTCAGTAGATGTGTCAGTGCTAGCCGTGCTAGAGAGAGAACATTAGAGCTTTTATTGGCAATTTGTACTAAACTGCAGCTGACACGATGCTCCAATCTGAAATGATTAATGATGTCCCCTGCAGTCATGGCAGCTCAGAGTGAATTTGAATAACATCAGAGTACACCATAGTACATTTTGTAATAGGCCTGTATGCGTGCAGTGCTTTCCCACAGGGGAAGAGACATAGTGTGAGAAAACGAGAAAGGAGAAGCATGGAGGAGGGAAGGAAGTCAGGGTTGCTGAGAACAAACTATGTGAGAAAAAACCCCACTGACGATTGCATTCAAATGCTTTGTGGATATAAACAGTGAGAAAAGGAATATTTTACCTTATATTTTTATTTTAAATGCCTGCATAATTCAATGGTCAAGACGTAAACAAACAAGTAGTTCAATGTGTTTCAGTGTGAAATGCTTCACTGTGGAGAAACAAACAGACTCTGATTTCTTTACAGTGGTGGTGATCCAGGGACAGAGGCTCAACACAAACATGGCCATTTTATTTACTATCCAAAACCACCAGTGAACCTACACGTGCCTTGTGTCATGTTTATGTGTAATGTTAGTAGTAGTAAAATAGTGGTAAATCAGAAAAAATGAGTTTACTCTGGGGACTATTTTGCCTTTTGCCTGTACCTCTCCACTGTGAAAGGATTAAAAAAATATATGCTTTGTTTTAGGACAAAACCTTTTCACAAAACTATCACAAAACAATGTCTCAGACATCAGGCAGCTTATTCGTATCCATTATGGAAAGTAACTTTATGTGAGCAACCTATTAGAGGTATTAAACTCATTACATGTCTGGTTCCTATCGTCACCACTTCACATTCTGAATGACTTTGTATACATCTTTGAATTGAATTACACTGAAATTTTGAAAAATCATTACCTTTTAATCTCTATCTGCTGGATCTGTAGCAAACACTCAATGACCACAGAGAATAATTTTCCTCTACTTAAAAAAAAAAAGCACAGAAAACTCATTAACTCAAAAAAATTCAGCATCTGTCCAACGGCCTGTATTATAAGTCATATGAGTTAAAACTTTTTTTTTATTCTTTTGCTACTTCCAAGAAAATGCATCAAAATTACTGCCCATTATAATGATGATATAATCATTATATGATGACCATACTCTACAGATGAGTCAGATAGGTTAGGCTGAAAATGCTGAAGTATTTCTTAAAAGACATTTGACATATATATTCAGATCCCACATGCTTGGGTAGGCTTCCCGTAAACAAGGATGTTTTTTTTCTTTCGTTTGATTTTGAATATTGCCCTCTTTATCAGAGGAGTTAAAATGTACTTATCTGTAATGTACCTGAATGCAAGTTCTGTTGACAATGTAAAATTCATTTTGACAATATAAAGGTAAACAATGTAAATTTAATTATAAAAAAACGAGGAGCAAAGCATTTTAGGAGACTTTTCTTCCAACATATTGTGGCTTTTCATGTGTATTTTCCGTTTGTTCCAGATAATTGAAAATGCTAAGCTTGCTAAGTGCTAGGGGAACATAGCGCTTAGCTTATCTGAGAGGTCACCCTAGATGTTTAGCAGCTCACTGTGTTTTCATTTTAACCTGATCTTGCTTTAATCCACAAAACAATTCTTAAATCCCTTTTGGATTTGCTCAGAGCCCAACCTGGGAAATGGCTGAGAGTTCAACAGCTAATACCATTACAGGGTTTTATGCTAGCACAACTGAGGCACAAGCAGTGTAGCACACCCTAAACAATATGCTGAATTGTTGTTTTTGCACCTTATATTGTTCGTTAATCATCATAATATTGGCCTTAGCAATGGATATGGATATTGCAGAGATGACTGACATGTGATTTGACTCAAACTCAGACTCCCCCACTAGAAAAACCAGCATAGACCAGCATGGATGATCTCCACCAAAACCAGCATATGTTGTATTTTGGAGGCTGGCATGCTGGTCAACCACCATGACCATGCTGGGCTGACCAGCTAAATCAGAACTCCAGCAGTAATAGACCAGTATAGACCAGCATGAAATACTTGCTGGTCTGAGCTGTTTTTTTTTAGCAGGGTCTAGACTTAAGCCTTGTAAAATTTCAGCCTAAGGGAAAGAATGCAACTAATTAAATTAAATGTGTTAAATTGAACGAATTCAATTTGTTTACCTAAAAGGTAAATGAATAAAACCTTTCATTTTCAACTTTGCCTCTCTGTTTTGATTACCAAGCTCAGTTCCCTGCTGAAACCATTAGAACCATTAGGATTAAAACTTGACAGTTTAGCTTTCCAATGGGAAATGGCTTAAAAGTTACCATTAGAGACCACTAGTTTCCTGTAGGACACCTTTAGATCCCATTGGGAAACCATCAGATGCATGGTAAGGATGTAGTTGACAGCACCTAACATAGGAGCTAAAATGGGCAGCTAATCTAGCTGAAGTTTTAGTAAGTTACAGATCACATTTCTTTGCTAAAACTTTAGCTGGATAAGCTTACACTAGCTAGCATACTTCTGCTAACACTATTACTGGGTTTTATGATAGCACAATCAAGGCACATGCAATGTAGCACAGCCTAAACAATATGTTATCATGTTTAGCTTGAGTAATGAACATCCTCAGAGTCACAGAAAAATGTAATGGAGCTGAATATAAAGTCATTGAAGGGCAAAAAAGGAGCACAATCCTTTGCTAATGCTGGGTTTAGTTTAAATCTATGCGTGCACTAACGCTAGGGTGGTTTGCCTAGCATCAGCACATCATGAAGTACATTGCTAAGCGAGATTCCTTCGTTCCGCTAGGCAACTGGGCCCCAATGCCACAATTAAGAGAGAATCATGTCTCGCCAAGAGTGTTACACAACCAGTGGTGTGACTGCCTTGATACAAAAGATGAAGTGAGAGGGAATGAAAGAGAGGAAGAAGGAGAGGAAATGAATAAAAGGAAGAAGACTGACTGAGGGTAAAAGCGTGACAACGTGAGGGATTTGGCTTGGCCACTGGTGAAGACTGCCAGCTTTGCATTGTGTGTCTAAATGAGAAAGGCCATTGAGTTTGTAGAAGTGTATCTGAAATGGTGCTTTTATATATTATCCCTCCTTTGCCTCTAAGTCCACAATGTAGGGCTGTGCAATGCATCATTCATTAATCGTTGCGATATTGGCATTAGCAATACAGATATTGCAGAGATGGGAATTCAAGTCAGCGACTCAACTCTGACTCAAGACTAAAGACTCATAAATCTGAGCCCCATGGTAAAGTTGATTAAATTAGGGTCATCAACCTTAATGAGGTAAATTAATAAAACCTCTTGTTTGCAACTTTACGCGTGTCAGTTTTTCTATGGTCATATGCAGCCATTATTGCAATGCCGCAGTGTCGGGTTCCATACAACTTCAACTAACGAGCCTTTCAATATTGAAAAACATTCAGTCTGACGGACAGAACAATGTGCTACACACAGATGATTAGGTGTTTAAAGAGGCAAAACAACTTGAAATTTTTTAGGGTATCATGTTGTTCGGACAGGGCTGGGATGAAACGGAATACAAATATTGCAAGCAGGTCTCTTAGATGAACTATAAAAAGGACCACAATTAATGGCTTCTTTACAAACACTGAAGTTCCTGCTAAAGCCTGAGTAGACTGATAAATCAGTGTGACGAGCCAGCTATTAATATCAGCATTACTGAGCTCTTTTGAGGGATGATCAAATTAACTCCTCATTAGCGGACATGTCTGTGAGTGATTAGCTTAGCGTTGGTATTGTACTGGACTTATGGGGATTGTGGGAGCTGTGGTAGACTGAAGCAGGCAATGAGAGAGAAAGGAAGTGTTGAGAATTTTGGAACTTCATTTGAATGATATGCAAATTTAAGTATTAAGACTTATATGAAAAAAAAACTACCAGCCAGTAACAGTGAAGAACAGTGTGAATTAAGTAAAAAAATGTTTTGCCATGTGCCTTAGCAATATGCTTTCTAAATGTATTTTAAATGTATTCTGAACAAGTTTTTATGTACTGTAAGGTTAATGAATACATTTGTATGTTCAGTATTCAGCCATCACTACTTTTTTTAAGTACTTTGCCCAACTCTGAGTTTGGACAGCAGGTATGTTAGCTAGCACAATAGCTAACTTAGCGGAAGTTGTCAGCTAATCTGGCTTAAGTAAGTTACAGATAACATTTCTTTGAAGCTTATTAAGTCTTTAGTTAGATGAGTTTACACTAGCTAACATACTTCAATCAATTGTTTTACCACTTACCCTTAAACATTGCATTTACTGTGTGTAGCATTTCAGTTCTGTCCTTCAGAGTGAAGCTTGTTCTATAATGAAAGGCTTGTTTTTTTAAGTTGCGTCAAAGACAGGTTTTTAGTAGGAGTTTACTTCAGTACAATGCCTTGCAGCTAAAAACAAGACAAAAGTAAAATTCTCTAACAAAAACTCAAGATGTAAATCACACCCCAGAGACCTGAATCTCAACTAGCTTGAAACTACTTGTGTGAACTGAGAAATGCAAAAAAGCTCTCATTGCATTGTAGACATTGTAAATCCTGGTTCCTATCACCACCACTGTACAGAACTCAGAGCCAGCAAGTTTCTCTCCATGAACCATTTTACTCTAAGGAGCACATATTAGTGAAAACAATCTTTCTGTGTTTTAAAGACACACTCTGGGCAAAATTGTAACTATAACCATCACTACTTTGGCTGTGAACATGCTTACTTGCATCTGACAGTAGTGCTGCAGTAGTCTCTAAAGCAGGATTTGCTGAAAAAAAAACTATTGATGACGTATCTTATCGTATGGGAGGAACTTTAAAAAAACTACAAACACTGGGGGGCAGATATTTAAGGGGGGGCTGTTTGCATTTTTTTTTATTTTTTCCGCTGGACGGCTAACACAGATGGAAGCCAGATAGCTAATATTTATGCTAGGATGCTGAACATCACATATGTGAGTGGCTATACTCATCAGGATTTCTTTATTGAAGGGGGCGGGGTCTCATTGGTTCTCTGATGTATTTTTTAAGTAACACAGGCAGCAGAACACTGATGAACAAAAACACAAAAAAGGATAAAAAATCATGAATTCTGGCTGAGGCTGGGGATACAAGTCTGTACTAAAGATTATGACCATATTACAGGACATGACAAATAACATCTTAAATGCTAGTTTTAGGCCAGAATGCTATTTATAGTTAAGAGCACCTCCATTTGGCCCCATACACGATACTCGAGCCTCAAACTTTGGTTTTAATCGTAATCCATCCTTTCACTGGAGAGGCAGCCAAGCTCAAATCTCCTAAACAGAGGTTTACGCTAGAATTGTTTTACTGTTTCAAACAGAAAATAGGCCACAAAGCAGGTTCTTGTCTCTGTAAGTGTTCCCAGACTGATGATTTGGTCAGATATCACAGACTCCTTCATTGTTAAAAAATCTCATTTAATTTTGGCTCAAATGAACGTGATTCTTCTGCCAAGAATATTGAATAGCCCTGCAGACCAACCTTGAATTTAGCTGCACTTAAGACAGCTCTGCAGTGCAGAAAGTTTACAACGCGTCATTTACTTCAAAGTCTGCGGCTTTGGGAAAAGACCTTCCATGGCTTTTAAATATGCTAAATACAAAGGCTAACTTTGAAAAGCATGGGTCTGCTCAGAAAGTGGCACATTACATGCATCAAAAACCCCTTTATCTCCATTCTCTAAAGCTCTGAGTATTTTGACCAAGCTCTTATGTAACATTAAACAGGCTTCAAAGGCTGTTCTCAGTCTAGCCTTGTTCCTGTGCCTGGATCCCTGGTCACAGTAGCACAGCTTGTCCATGGGTTGTTGTTTAGGCCTCAGTGAATAAGACCTCAATAAAACCCCTCTGGGTAAACGTTGTCCCTTCTTTTGCTGATTCCCTTGTATCCTTATTTAAACTCCAACCTCCAACCTTAGTAGCTGAGAGCCAGACCTACCTCTTAAGACCAATAACACCATCATGATGTACTCGTTTGCACTTCATTGTCTAAGCCCAACTGTTCTCTACACTTAACATTTATTTCATTTCTAGACAAAATGGCTGTTCAGTACAACTGCAAGAAACAGAAAACAATTAAAAAAAAATTACACAGAAGCCTCAGGAACTAAATATAATCACATTTCAAATGTTTCAGCATTTAGAGTGTCCACTCTTTTCTTTTATTACAGCTCACATTCTTTTCGGGAGATTCACTTTCAGTTTTTCAAAGAAAGATGCAGGGATATTTTTCCACACCTCCAAAGTTTAGTCTTACAAGTTGCTTGTATTTTCTGCTTTTCATGATCCAAGTAATCTCAAACACATTCAGGGATTTTGAGGGCTGGACTCCATTGTTCTGAAACCACCACCACCTCAGAAATACCCACTAAAAATGAATAACTTGTAATTAAAGGTTGTTTTGGCTGGAAATTAAATAAATGAAGGATTTGACTGGGTCCCAACTTTTGCATAGTACTGTAAATTACAAAAATGTTTCTACAAAAACCATTCATCGAAGGGTTCTTTAGAGAAAGTGGTTCTTCTGTGAGATCCCTCCAAAGAACTCTTTATGGCATCGTTATTTTTGAAAGTGTTATTTGTGAAGATGTATTTAAGCTATTATGGCTCTTGTCTTTTATCTAATACATCCTTAAAGATTCTACAGGTATGTTGTAACTGTTTGTCTTCCACTGTTTGCACATTTTTTAAGTTGCTCTAGAAAAGACACATTTGCTAAATGAAGAAGTGTTAGTGTAAAGCAAAAGATGGCCCATTCTGTTAATGACCATGAAGGCTAGCTGAAGTTGGCTTGTTTGGAGGCCCTCCAGCTCAGTTCCTGTGCTCGTTCCTACCTCTCTACCACTTTTTTCCCCTTCTTTTGTGTGCAGCAGAGGCTCCGGGCCAGGCCTGATCTGACTTGCTCAAGAATATACTGGCCTGACAATGTGCAGTCTGTGCGCCTGGCCGAAGTGCCGGACAGAGGAGCCATTCTAGTGCAGGCCCACAGCCACATTCCCTCTCAAGCTCATGTCCGTTCGCATGTGGGTCACGCAGCAGAGCGTGGGTGCTTCGTTCCAGGCCCCTGAAAAATTACAACGATAACAACGCGTTAATTAGTGCCAAAAAGACGTGAATTGAAGAGGAGGGGGTTGTTGTTTTGTTGAGGATTGCGTAATCATGGCAAGGGAAGCCAGAAGTTGTTCTTGTAGTGAGTGGCTGTGAATCTTAAACATGCCAGTGGCTATTGCAGGCTCCCCATTGCAACAGGACTTCAGCTGTTTAACACTCAAATGCCTAGAGTTACTATTGTCCTTTTGCTACACTATTTAAATGTAATTTCAGATTTTTTTTACATAGTTGGTTGTGTGAAAAAATATGTTTACATTTGATTTACAGTCTGTATCAGCAGGTTCCAAGTCTTTGGCATTTGTTTTGATACCACACAAACACAAGTGATATTTTTTCTTACCACAAAATGTGTCCTTATTCTTGAGGGATGTTTTTCTATGAAACAACATGTTAAAAAAATAAGGTGGGAATTCAAGCTAATTAATTCTCCATTCTTTCAAATTCTTTAATAATCGTTTTATATATTTGAGAAACTTAGCAGGCTAGCAAAGATGCCTGGCTCCCTTCAGTCACTTGTTTTAGGGACAGACTCTGTGAGCATTCAAATAGGCTGAACAATCAAGTACAAGTTATTCATTTTAGGAGATATTTCTGAGGAGATTAAATATAAGATAATCCACTTAGAAAAAAAAGGGGAAAGCCAAAAGGAAATTAATGAAAAGTTAGAAATTTCAAAAACTGGAGTTCAAGAATTGTATTGGAGTGCAAGACCTGATAGACACTTAAAGCTTTCGCCTTTGAGAGAGAGCAGAAAATCAAGCTCCACTTTTACTTCAGATCTGAAAAAATCCACAGGTGTTTCTGTCCACTGTGGATGAGTCTGAAAGGATGTGCAGCTGTCAAGAAGCCGTTGAGAAAAGGAAAAAGACAAAAACAAAGAATATTTGTTCTTACGTTCAAACAAAGAACATAAGAGGTAGAAAAAGCAACCAACTTCTAAGACTGAACTTGAACTTGTGGAAAAATATTCTTTGCAGATTTATCTAAAACACTGAAAGCAAGACTCCTGAAAACAATGGAAGCTGTAATAAAGTCGAAACTACACCATGATTTTGTTGTCGCTGCTGGCAACTTCAACTTCTAGGAGTCAAGACAGCTTTCTCTTATGAAAGCAGTGTTTATGCATAATCATGACATTGCTCACTTTCATCCTAACCTGTGTTGTTGTATCTCTCTGGGTCTGAAGTACTAAACTGAATGGAATACTCACCACTGCAGCTAATGTACTCTGTTGGTGACTCATATGCAATGAATCATTTCACAGAATGGATTTTATACTTGATGAGAGTAGTTTAGGGTAGCATTTGTAACTTTTAAAGGACTGCATTTGTATCCTCTTCATTAACAGCTCCCAATCAAGAGCTGAATGACAGGTTGTGAAATAGTCAGTGGTGGGGCCTAATAAATGCATGGGCATTTTCAGGAACCTTGAGCTGAGCGGGCCATACAAAGCCAGTGGTGGTGCCTGCTTCTTGTAGATCATTGTTTTTGACCTTCCTTCCATTTGACATATGCGTTTGTGTATAACAATAGTGTGTGTTTAACACTAGTGTGTGACCTTCCCACATTGCTGATGTTCTCCTCTTGAGCAATAATAATGGCTTTAAAAAAAAAGCAAGGACACCTCTTTTGTTGTACTGTGGTTTTCATGAAACTTCCAAGTGGACATGTCCACCAAAGTTTAGTGACCTGAGAGGAACTGCTATCCTTCAAACTTTTTTATTATTATTATGATTATTATGAAGCACCTATTTTGATTTACCAAGCCCGATAATAAATACTGACCGTGTAAAAAGTCTTATTTTTTCTGATAACATAGCTGCCACTGTTGTTGCTCAGAGATGACCTTCAAGTAAAATAAAACCTTGTTGTAGCAGATGATAAAAAGTTCACGATTGTTTTTTCTTTATTTTTAAAAGCAGCATGTCAAATTCTGGCTTATGCTTGACCTCTCAAAATTTTGAATGATTATGATGAGACAACTACATACTTTCTTAATATTTAGACTTCATTACTTAATTTGACATAGTATGTTGAAATACTTACTTATTTTCCGGATAGTTTTGATGTAGCATATAGAAATTATGACCTATTTTCTTAATATTGTAGCTATCTACAAGTTGTGGTGCTTTACTTTCCAGCTGTTGTTGGCACAGCTGTGTCATACATAAGCAAAGCTTTTCTGTAACAGCTCAGTCTCTCTCTGACTCACCTCATGTCTCTCTCACTCTGCTACCTCATGCACACCTACACACACTTCCCCTAGTGGTTCCTGACCCTGCCCTCTACAATAAGAGAAAAATAAACCAGATGCAATAAAGACTAGAGAATACATAACCCAGGAAAAAAGCATTTCTTGAATATGTTACAACTTTTTAACTTAGCATATCAAAATAATGACTAATGTTCTCAAAATAATGATTTTAAAATAATACTTTCTCAAAGAGCAATAATTAATTGTTCTGACATACACAAAATATTGAGAAAACAAGACAATATTTTGAGATAAAAAGTCAAACTTTCAGCTTTAAGCTTTACATTTGTTCTTTTATATGAAAGTAGTAGATAATAAAACGAACTAAATTGGCCACCCCCACTAGCACACATTGTATGTAAAGGTCAAGTATGTAACAAATAAAAACATTTAGTACATTTTAACAACTTTGTGAAGAGGCCTTGAAACTCCTTATTTCTTGTAATCACTTCTCACTCGTGGCTGACTGACACAAGTGTGGATTCTAAACTTTTAGTATCACATTTGTGTTTGTAAGTAGGAGACTGTGTGTACTTTAGTCTGTTTTGTTTGTGTGGATGTGTATACATGTGTACACACATGCAAATACATGTATGTATGTGTTAATGAGGGCTACTTGTGCTGCGTTGTTCACACAGGTTCCTGACACTTTCTGGGGCTGCTTGACATTTCCCTGCGCCGCTCATCGGGATGCGTTGGCACGATATCTCCATTACATGGAATAACACAAACGCTTATTTTAGGACTTGCCCTAGAAGTGGCTCCAGAATCTGGAAAATTACAGTGCGACACCAGAGCCAAGAAAATAAGTGGGGCCTCTCTCTCCCTTCATAGAGGGAGAATGTGCAGGTTTTTTCAAGGCCTTTTGGTCTTCGACATGTTTTAATTTTTTATGTTGAGTTTTAGAGTCCATTCACAGGTACAGACCTACTAAAAAAACAGTTTAGCAGAGTGGCTGCATTTTATGAATGTACTAGCTTCCATGCTAATGCTCTTGTGTTTTATGCCAAAGCTAAATAACTAAATATGATTCTTTGAAGTTATATAAATTGTTACTATCCAAAATGACTAGTGCACTTACATATCTTCTGACTTTTAATATGTAATGTTGATAATGGTAACGTAGTGTCAAATCCAAAAAACATATGTTTTCTCTGAGGACTATTTTGCCTTATGCCACCCTGCATGTATCTCTCTTCCATTAATGGTTTTTGAAAAAAAAAAACAGGGTTTAGGCCAAAGCCTTATCTAAACTATCATGAAACAATCTGAAACAATCATCAGGCAGTGTATTCATAACAATTTCATGTAATAACTTTCTGTAAGGGAGATTTAGAGGCATTAAACCAGATGTCTGGTTCCTGTCATTGCCACTGTGAACAATTCTGATTGGCAAGGTTTTTGAAAAATTGTGTCTGAAAAATTGTGTCTGAAAAATTGTTTTTAGCAACTAGACTTACTAGATAAGGAAAAACAGTTGCAAACACTGAGTGCCACGACTAAAATTTTTCAACAAGGTAAAAAAAAAGGTTGTAAAGTTCATGACATTGTGTCTTTAAAGGTTTCAAGAGTTTCTTTGTAGTATTTAGTAGCTTTTCAGTGAAATATTCAGAAGTGTTTGATGACGCATGCTGGCGCGTTTTGAAAATGGTCCACCCCTATGCGTCACACTACAGTCTGTAAGTGGTCAAAAGGCCTTCTCCTTCCAAAGTAGGCAGTTCCTGGCCACACTAAGGGATGAAATGTACCACACTCAGCGTAAAAAAATATATAACCATCTGTTGTAAACATGCCTATTCACCGTTTTACAGCAGTGATGCAGTAGTCTCTAATCCCAGCTCTAATACTTTATATATTGAGCAGACACTCTTATCCATATTGGCTTAAAATGGTACATGACTGTATCATTAGGACTCTTACACAAAGACTCTTATTGGAGGCAACTGATAACAGTGGCATTCCTGCTTGGATGAGGAATTGATTTTCCGTGTGTAGGGCCGTGGTGATATCCACTAGTGTTTTCTTTACCTTGGTGCCCTACATTCAAAAGGCTTCTCCAATTTAAATTTATCTTTCATAAATAAATTTTAAAAAAATCTTGTTCCATGAACTATTTGGCATTGGGAAAAATCCTATCGCCTGGCTTGGCCAATCAAATCAGACCTCCTAAATTGTAAGCCAGTCATGCTTGATCTTGATGTCTGTGAGGCTCAACAATTAAGTAATACTGATTCAGCATGAGTGAACACACCTTACCTGGTTAATTTAGTTCTTAGAGATTCAAAAGATGCCTAGCCTGCCTTTAAGGTATTTCCTTAACTTTACAGTGGTTCCTATTGTCACACCTTCTCCAGTTGCAATGTAAGAAAGCTAGTTTTCCAAGAAGCTGGCGAAGTGTCACAAATTAACCCTAAATGTTACAACATCCTCTGCTGTTACTCTTCTCACAAAACCTTGGACATGTGATGGAAAACAGGGTATAGATAAACAGCAGGACAGTCTGTTTGTTATATTAGGATCTACATCCACAAAACAGACGGCATTTTCTTTGTTTTCTGTTTACTCCTATTAGGTCAGTTGAGTCGCTGGTCTCCCTGCGTGCGTCCTGTTGCGTAGGATTGCCAAGCCCACCCAGCCCCCCCGAAAGGGGTCTCTGGCTACATTGTCGGTATTAGCACCAATGCATTTACCAGCCTATATATCAGTAGCTAGACTACCAATTAAGCAGGAGTCTCCAGTGGTTGTATGATGCTGCTTGGATATTGTATTGACTGAAACAATTGTGAATGCAATCAAAACAAAGAGGCTAAGAGAATGATGCTGCACTACACAATGCTACAAGGAATACATTAAATGCTGCTTTCATGCTGAAATGCCCCACATTGTTCAGTAACATGAAGTCAGCAGTAGAGACTAGCTGTAATCAGCATGTTGTATATACATGTGTCCTTTGCCCTTAGTGGCTGCGGCGACATGTTGTGTCACATGAAAACAATCTATTTAAAGTAAATGGTCAATGGGTTTTTAGTCATCACAAAAATGTTGATAATACACATTTCCCAGGTAAAGCAAGCAGGGAGTGATCTAAACCTTGCCCTTAGTGTTGTGATAATTCAAGGTGGGATTCAGGTTGGACAACTTATGAAAGAATATATATGAAAGAAAAGCAGTCCACCCAGAGACTGGCTGCATTAGACCTGCTTTACTGGAGGAACCAGTTTTTTTGTCTATTTATCTATTTAACTGTTTAAGTGGTGTTTAATGCTGTATTTCTCCACCCTCTTCCAAAATATATAGCATACTGCTTAGTCATCACGCTAGAGAAGGGCTATTCCCTTTATTTAGGCAATTGTATGTTAGAAAGTTGTTCATTTAGGACTATGAATAGGCAGCAGCAGCATAGCCTTCTTTGTGATCAGCCATTTTTAGCTTGAATTACAGGCTGCATGTCACTTTCACTGGAAAGTTTAGACCTCATTTCACTCTTTACAGTTGTGCAAGTTTAAATTGCTAGTCATTTTAGTGACATATTTGTTGTGGGTTGGCATTCCAGCACAGAATCTTTCACAAAGCAACAGTCAATGAACTGAAAGCCAAGAGTAGACTTGGGCCATATCATACATAGTCTGCTTTATTTCTGGATCAGGCACTGTGAGATATATAGTGCTGTGCAAAAGTCAGAGACCACCCTTCATCTACTGCAATTCCAGTCAAAATGTGTGTAACACAATAATACCAAACATTTTAGTATTTAGAGTGTCCACGCTTTAAACAGCTGCCATCCTTTTCATAACACTCGCTTTCAGTTTTTCTGAAACTGAAAATCTGCAGGGATAATTTTCCAAACCTCACAGTGGAAGGATGAGCAGAAACACCTAACGGTTCTTTCAGTTGTGAATGCAAGGCAGAGCTTGGTTTTCTTCTCTCTCCAAAATAAAAGCTTTAACTCACGTCAAGTCAAAGTTTATTGATGTAGTGCTTTTTACAGCAGATGTCACAAAGCAGCTTTACAGAAAATTCAGGTCCAAGCCCCAGTAAGCAAGCCAATGGTGAAGGTGGCAAGGAAAAAACAGCAAGAGGAAAACTGGAGTTCCCTGTTAAGTGGGTCATTAAACAATTATTACTGATCTACTTAACCTGCCATTGAAGTTGATAACAAAACTATATACCTGTTTTTTTTTTTCATGAATGCAGCTGCCAACTTGGAGCAGCACCAACTACACTGTGTTCCACGTGAAAGCATGGTATGAGTTTGTTGAAATATCCACTTAAGCGGAATAAATGGTTTATAGATGTAAGCCACATGCTGAAGTCTTTGAAATGGTAATTACGCCTGCCACTGTTAATACCAAAGGAGCTGTCATCGTGTGGTGAGTGCCACTAGAAGGAGCAAACAGGTTTGAATGTCAGAGCAAGAAATGATTTCAAAATATCCTGTTTTTGTGAACAAATAGTTCCTTGGCATTTTCTTAATATACGTGATTACAAACAACTTTTGAAAGACTGGTTGCTTAATTGTCTAATGTTTATTTCACCTTTTTCTCTGTCTTTTCCTTAACCTTCCTGGCTTGCTGTCTTCAGTTGTAATAAGTGGATGTAGCACATTCGACAGTTCATCTTTAAGAGAACATATCTTCAGTTGAAAGGTATCATTTTTACCATTATTTAAATGACTTAAAACTATCATTTCTCCCCTGATGCATGGTTTTATGTGCTAAAAACCTTTAATAGGTTGTTTTTGTTACTGTGCCTTTAAGGCTGATTAATGTAAATGAGATCTGTTCTGACTGGTGGAAAATTCACTTTTCCATAATATGGTGTGTTTCAGATGCAGTTTATCACATATGCATTTGCATAATTACTTAAAACAAACCTTTTTATGTCAAAATAATGATATGCTTCTTCCACAACATGCCAATATCATGTACTTTCACACTAGAAGACTAAATGTGCTACTCTACCGTTTATTTAGGGTGTTTTTATTTTGGGAACAAGTTAGTTTAGACCTGCTTCTCTTTGTTTGCAAGTTAAGAACAGGAATTAAGAACCTCATCTCCACCTTGATGAAGACTGACAGGTGCATTGGCAAATTCTGATAACATCTCAAAGGCCATTTCCTATGTAATTCAATCAGTGTGGATTGTCTTTTAATCTCTTTTCAGACGATATTTAATTAAACTAAAAGGGAAGCCTAAGGGGGAGGTGTCGCTTAAAAACAACTCTCTCTAAAGAAATTATACACTAAAATAAGGAAGTGCATTCACCAATATGTGGCATTGGTTGAACATTTTTAATAAATGATTGTTTGATGGACAGAAGGAAACTACATTGCACTTGCGTATTGCATAAGAAGTATTACATATCATAACTGTATATAACTATATAGCCCAAATTAGCTTGGAACCTCAGTGTTGATTAACGCATTAATCCCCATAACTGACATTTTAGTCGATGCTGTTGGAACAAAACCTTGTATCTCCAAAATGCCAAACTAACAGGAGAAGGAAAAACCTTCGTACCTTTAAATGTCAAAGTGACAAGTATTCAGGACCATTTATATTGGTCAGCTCATAATGAAATGTTCACACAGTGTAAAGAGCAGTTGTCTTTTTATAATTATAGTTAAAACACAACAAAAAATTGCTAAAAGTTGAGATACATGTTTTCTCCAACACTGATATGTTACCTGACTACAAACGTTTCAAACTGATCAAATAATGTCAAAGAAATTGTATATAATTATTGTACTACTTTAACTTTTTCAACCTTTTTTTAAAAACAAAATTATAGAAAATCCAAATTTGATTGTGAATGAAAGTATGAATATTAAATGTATAAAAGGAATTCAAACAGGTACTATTAGAGACTCATCCAAAGTAAAACTACACAACATTTCATTACTTTAGACCAATCAGAAGAGGCTCCTGATCATATTAAATGTAACTGTTGGATAGGAATGTGCTAACAGACTAAGCTCTATTTGTTGCTCTATGCTTTGAAAACAGAATAAAGAGTTCTAAATGTAGAACTGTTTTTCTGAACAGTGCATTTTAGAGCGAGTGGTTTATTGTGTCTCTGTGTTGGTTAACAAAAATGTTACAAACTGTTTTCAGATGGCAATAACATAGCGTCTTTCAATGTTCGATCTAATCTACTGAATTAAACAGTGAAAATGAGTAAACAGCATAACCAAGACTCTTACACATAGATTTTACTGAGGTCTACTTGTGATGTGTGTGTGTATATATATATATATGAGTATGTGTGTTTGTGTCTTTAAAATGACAGCATATTACAACATTGTAATTAACCTCTTAGAATTGAACCTTTCATTTCACTTAATCACTACTCACAGATGGTCTGGCTTGTGCAGTACACCATGTCTGGTCTGAGGTTTAACAAATGAAAAGTAAATACACAGTGCTGTAATAAAGCCAGCCTACTGTAACTGTAGCACAAATATGTCTTAGTGTAATAGCAGATGTAGGTCAAACCACCATTTCATATTAGTCACAGAAGCAGTGTGATGGTTTATTGCAGTGAGTCCTAAATATTACAGCAAACTCAGACCAACTAACAATAACAACTGCAAGGGAATAGTCCATGAACAAACTTCAACGTTGGCTTGACAACGTTGTTGCTATGGAATCCAAAGTGATTTCTAAGATGTTGGCAGGCCATTACTATGGTATCCTAGGAGGCTGCTAAGGTGTCGATCAGCTGTTGCTATGGTATCCAGGGTGTTCTTAAGGTGTTGCTAAGCCAGTATCACGGATTCCTAGATTGCCAAGGTGTTGCTAAAGCAGTGCTATGGTATCCTAGGTGGTTGCTAAGGTGTTGCTTGGCAATTGCTATGTTATCCCAGGTGGTTGCTAAGGTGCTGCTAGGCCATTGCTATGGTATCCCAGGTGGTTGCTAAGGCGATGCTTCGCCATTGCTATGGTATCCCAGGTGGGTGTGTATATATGTGTATATAAATGTGTGCTGGTATGTATGAGTCTGTATGTAATGTCTGTGAGGGGCAATGTGAGAGATGTCCGTGACATCTTTAGTGGCAGTTGTGGCCATTCATTTCCTATGAGAAAAAAAAACTGTTTGAAAAAAAAAGTTTGAATAAATTCTGTACAGAAAAACATACAAGCGATCAAGCAAACTATTCCTGTATGTTCCTGAATTCCTCTACGATCATGCAAAGTTTTGTTATTGTTGACTGAAAACTGTGACGTGTGAAACTTTTTGCTGTTCTAACTTGTTGTAAAGTACACAAAGTACATCTAAATAGCAGTACACATCAATAAATAGTATGTATTGGTGTATGTAACCTTATAGCTGACAAATGCATGATAGCATGTACATTACATTTTGATATATGTTATAGACTTGCTATTGAACCCACTGACATTTGTTTGCATCTGTAAACCTCAATTGCTTTAGGCACATTTTTTTATAATAGGGTGGAGAAAAAAATAGGTAAATTATAATAAATAAGAGATCAGTCTAGTTAATTGGCCAAATCATGTTTCTTTTCATACAAAGCACTTAAACAAAAAGACTTTGTCATTTTTTCTCTGCAAGTGGGACAAGTGGGAAGAGCATGTGAAGGTAGCATAAATTAAGACAAGTTAAATGGTTGTTGTATTTATTCAAAGCTTTTGAGTAAACTTAACAACCATTACAATATGGGTTTATGTTTAGATACCAGAAAGGGCACAGAATCTTGTGACTGTGTCAGGAAATCTTCAGGAAGACAACAACCTTTCAGCTGATAGGCCTTCTGGCTGGAGTCAGTTTTAGATTTTAAAGCATACGATTCAATAACTACTATAAAACTAATATGTATGTGATGTAGGTATGACAATGAGGAACCCTGGAACTGCCCACAGTTTCTTTTTACATGAATTTCCCAACCGAGTCTTCAGGAAGCCCAACAAGGTTCACGTGTTCTGTCCTAGCTCCTGGCGTCTTGTTTCTCAGTTCACTCCTCTTACTTGCTTGGCTCACACGAGTTAGGAGCTGGGAAAGAGCTTAAATGTGGACCGTTTGGGGTCCCTGTGGACTGGACATTGTAGGTCAGGGCTGTTCCTAGAGATAAAGTATAGCACATCTCTCCCGCAGGATTAATTTTTGAGTTTAATTTTTGAGATTAATTTTTTCTTTTTTGAGTTTTTAATTCTCTATAGCTCTATTTAGTTTAACTAAACAGTGCATATAACGTTGCTTCTGAAAAAAAAGCAAGATGTGGGAAATATAGTAGTTAATTATTTACTAATGTGGTACAATATAAAGGCTCAGGTTAGCTAGCCAAGCAACATCTTGGTATTACAAGGACTTTCTTGATTGTTACATTTTTCAAAATTCCAAGGGTCTGGCAGAGTGATTTGATTTAGAGAGGGCCCCGGCTGTAAGACCATTGGGATTTAGCCTTGGCCACCAATGTTGGCCCATTTTGGATTTAGTCTTGGCCACCAACGCTGGTCGATTTGGGATTTAGTCTTGGTCATCACTGCTGTAGTCCATTTGGGATTTAGCCTTGGCCACCAATGTTGGTCCATTTGGGATTTTGTCTGTCATCACTGCTGTGGTCTGTTTAATGTTTCCACCGCTATGGTACATTAGTTTACACTATTAGTCATTTCAACCTTCCAGACTGAGTCACCACTACTACAGAACCTCATTCACTAATTAGAAATTCGCGCCGCTCCGCCTCTCCTGCGTCCTCATTGGCTGAGCTCTGTCCATACGTCACCACAGCTCATGATTATTCATCGAAGAGGCAGCGGCGAGGAGGAACTGGCTGCTGCTGGTTCTAGCACACGCATACACACTCACATAAATAGCAGACGGAGAGGAGGAAAACACAAAGAGCAGCTCTGCCCAGTTCACAGCTGAAGACGAACGGAGTCAGGTAACGAGCTCTCTCCATAACGTCTGTCTGTCTGTCTGTGTGTGTGTGTGTTTTCTCCTGTGTGTAATAAGCCTGTCCGCGTCGTCGCCCTGTTTTACCTCGTGAAGAGTGAAGAGCAGAGCAAGTAAACACAACAGACTCACAGCTGTCGACACACAGAGCTGGACTACCACTTACTCAACTGAGAAATTGTGGTTTTTCCCGTCAGTTCATGCTGGATTCGACTTGTTTCTTTTGCTAGTACTGTACTGCATCGTGTCTTTGTGAAGCACCGTTATCTTTCACCTGTAATACCTGCTAATAGGTGATCTATCATTTGAGCGACTGCCCTGTTTGCCTGGAGCAAATTATGTTACTTCAATATGCGAGGAAAACACCTGAACGCGTTTCTGAGCCCGCTTAATGTGTAGCACTTCGCTCAGCTGGCGTTTTGGCACTCTTACGTGGCAGTGCTGGTTCTTTTGTCTGGCGAAAAGCCCCAAACTTTTCGTACCTCAGACTCTTTCTCACGTAGCTGTCGACACAGACCACGTTTAATTTCAGTGTAATATCAGAATGACATCGAAAACCAGCAGCGAACAAAAGCGGTTCTTTCTCCCAACAGCCTGTCAGCTCTGAAAAGACTGAAAGAAAATGCTTTTAGCTTCTTCTGAACGTGATCAGATACGATGTCTTCGCAGAAGAGGATTAAAATGAACAGAAAAGCCGCATCAGATAACGAGCTCCAGCTTTTGTTGCTGTTTTTATGAAGTGTACTTTCTGTACTGTAAGATCTACTTGGGTTACACTTGGTACGTGTTTTTATGCTCGGGCAGAGTGCAGTCTCAAGGCTGCCTCAGGCTGACGTCCAACCTCTCTCTCTCTCTCTCTCTCTCTCTCTATCTGTACTGTACACTAATACTGTATGATGTATTTTACAACATATACCATATTGCAGTGTATACACTTCACTCTGTTACTAAATACTCCACACTTTTTGTGTTGAGGGGCCAAAGTGTAATATTTTTGATGGGCTGAGGGCCAAAACAATATACATACACTGTACATCAAATTCTAAACACTCTTAAAAAAGAGAGTGGTTCTAAATAGAAATGGTTCTTTGCATGGTGAAATGGTTCTAGATCGATAGAGAATGTGCGTATGTTTCTGTATAGAAGCTTTTTGAAAATGGTTCTGTTTAGCACCAAAAAGGGTTCTGCTATTCTTACAAGCTTGACATTGTAATTATAACAGAATCAATCAATCTGAAGAATAATTTCACCATGCAAAGAGCCATGTCAGCCAGAATTGGTTCTGAATAGAACTTCCCTTTCTTAAGAACCCTTAAAGAACGACCTCTTTTAAACAAGTACTGCAAAATACTGTATACTAAATATACACTTTTTGTTTTCGGGGCCAAAATGCACTGTTTTTGGTGGGTTGAGGGCCACCAAATAAACACACACACATGTATAAAGAAGGTAGGTCTGAAGTTTGACGTTTTTGAAAATGTATTTTATAACACCTACCATATTACAGCATATTGCGCTATATACACTTCACTTTGTTTCTGAAGTGCTTCCAAATACAACTTTTGAAGAAAACATAAGAGTTTAAATTGTTATGTACACACACTATCCTCTGTACCACAAACTGTCAGTAAAGCCTACTGAATTTAATTTAATTGACAGACAGAGCTCTGTCAGTTCAGCTCAGTTTAAGCTCTGTTTGCACGGCCACACTGACAGAGCAGTGCTTGAAATAACAAGAACTAACATTTAGAGACTTTTAAGAAGTCTAAGTTTCAATCTCAAGCAACGACGGTTCTTGTTTTTAACCTTTTCCTGCAAAAAATAATTTATAAACTGCAATTTTTCTTTTTTCTTTTTTTTAGAATGTCATGAAAAATATCAATTTTGTCACTGTCACTTTTTTTAAAGTTATAGAACTGTTCACATACGTGGACACCATGTTTAAAAGTTAATTAGAAAAAAAGTCTTTTATGTTGCTCACTCTTACTCTTTTCTTACAGTGAGTATCCTTACTCCTTTTCCACACGGCTGGGTAGAGAAGGAGGCCATGTGAGAGAGAGAGAGAGAGAGAGAGAGATAGAGATAGAGAGAGAGAGAGAGAGAGAGAGAGAGAGAGAGAGAGAGAGAATGGTTATGTCTCCTGGCATGAATTCTAGCTCCCTGTGTAGCTTTAAAAGTTCAGAAATAGTTTGTCACTGTGGCTGCCACAGACAATGCTGCGGAGTGATGCTGTCTGGTATGAGAGTGGCTGTGGATTGAAAAAAAAACAATGCATTGTGTTTATTTGATTCAAATGTGTACATCGTTTCCACATAGGCCTGTGCTTGGTGATGGTTAACCAAATTACCATGGTAACAGTCTTCGGTGACGGTAAAAACTTTTTCAAACCATTGTTCATTGATTGATTTAGTTCATGTAAACCATAGCAAGATGCTAGTATTCCCTCTCATGAACTAAACTGAACTTTTAATCATGTTGGGCAATGTGGCACCCTACATTATCATCACATTTATTGTATCTAACATAGATTAGATGTTCTAGAAACACAGCTGAACTTGTTTAACATGTTCAGTGCGAGAGACAGATATCCTGTACAAAAACTACGTTATGATGTATATTTTAGGACATCCTCATGCCACAGCGTCAGATTTCAAATATCAGACAAAATGCATGAGCAAAATGTGTCTCAGCTCTCGTACATCAGGCAGAACCAGGCGTATCAAACATACTCAGGAGAACTGGTTTTGGAAAAGAAAGCACAAAGTTTGTATTACGTTCACAATGTTAATTCTCTTCATCTAAATTACAGTTTTTGTAGTTACAGTTTTGTGCCAATATAGATTTTTGGATATCCTCACAGCACAGCATCAGGTTTGAGACAGGAAAACAGCTTCAATCTTGGGAAAAACATGAGTATAAACATGTCTCAGCTCTCATACATCAAGCAGAATCAGGCGTTTCAAACAGCCTTAGGCAAAATGGCTTTGGAGAAGACGCAGAGGGCTCAGCTAAGCAGCCACAAAGTCTTAGGCAGTAAAGTTTGTGCGACGTTTGCAATTCCAATCTTTCTTATAAGATTAAGTACAGTTTTGTGACCAAATTAAAGATGACGTCATATGAAAACCACAACTGTTACTGAACTACACCAATATGCTCAACACACACTCTCTCTATATTCGCTCCCGCGTCAGTGTTAGGGACTCAGAATCTCAAAAATGCCAAATGAAAAGGTAAAACAAAGGGAAAAAATGCCACCCACCCTCCTTCAAACCCGGTTTAACCATTTACCTTGGTTAATTTCCACACATGTACTAGATTAAGAAGGAGACCTATTTTCACATAAATAAAATATATTACATCAACACAATTTTGTCTTACATTTGGCAATAACTGTGTTGATTGAATATATGGTTCATTTGAAAATACACATTTGAATTATGTAAATTATTTTTTCAGTGAGCTCCTCAACTGGCCAGTACAGTCAAGACCTCCTTTGTCCCTCTCTATGTCTGCTCTCCTTTTGTCCCTCTGTATTGCTGTTCTATTGGAAGGACACTATATGGAGGATGTAGGTTGCCGTTTCTAGGTCACTGAGAACCCCCCCCTTTCCCAACACATACGCAAACACACATGCACACGCACTCCTCCCCCATCAGCCACTTCTTAATCTGTGACCACTAAAGAACACGAACATGTGGTGAGGTTATTATCCAGTCATGGAAATAACACGCTGATATCAGCGTTGATCTGGCCCCAATCTGTACAGACGTTTAGGCACCAATAGCATATCATCACGGTCATATCAAAACCCTATAACTATGTTCTTTTTATTTGGTTTTTTTTTGCATTATCTGCCCTTCACATTGTATGAACATTTCATGATAAGTGGACCAATAGAAATCCAAATTAACATACAATGAAGTTTCCATTTCAGAGATGGAATGTTTTGCTACGGATTGAACGATAGACAACAAATGCTGTACTGATCATAGATCAGCAAGGCTCCTCTAAACATGCCTATGTTCTCAAAGTGTCTCATTATTGAAAGGCAATCTCTGCATTCATCTTAGCCCAGTGGAACATCGGTCCATTTGTAAAAATAGAGAAATGGTCCTGGATCATTATTCAGCCTGGCTAAATCTACTCTCAGTTCCTGATTCATTTCCCTTCTCACAGTGCAGTGCCTCAGTGGCTTTGACAGTGATACTTGGTGGCCGCTAGTGACCTCTGTCTGCCCTTAAAAGATCAGTGCTGGCACTACTGTTTTTATGGACAAAACAGTAACACTGCAATTATCTTGCTATATATTGTAATTGCGATACACTTTGCTATACAGCAGTGAATCATATTTGATTCGATTCAAGACGTTGGGCTGCATAATTTTGACCTAAAATACATTTTGTTGGATGACATGAGTAGTTTAAAGGGCCCATATACAACATTTTTACTGTATTTTATTTAGAGATCCACTGATATAAGCATTGTAGGCCAATATCTGATACTTTTCTTGTACCTATATGCCGATGGATATATACTATGTAGAAATGTAGACTAAATCTACCTGGATTAGCTTCACAGAATAATATACCATTATCAAATATCAGTTTAAAGTGTCGGTCAAATCTAAACATCTGTCTGATGCTGATATATTTTTAAGCAAATGCCTGCTGATACTGCTAAGATTCTGATATCACTTAATTATGTTTTCCCCTTAGGTGCACTTATAATGTTTTTATAGTTTAATGTACCAAAAACAGTTAAAAATATCTTTTTCTGAGACAATTTTCCAACCTCTCTTTATCCTTTAAAAAGTTTTTCATTCTGTGCCTTTAAGGCCTTATCCACACGTATCCACACACACACACACACACACACACACATAACTTCTAAGCTGTTTATCCTTCTGGGTTGCGGGGGGAGCTGGAGCCTATCCCAGCAGTCATTGGGTGGAAGGCAGGACACACCCCGGACAGGTTACCAGTCTATCACAGGGCAGACAGACAGACATATACATTAACATACACAATCACACCTAGGGGCAATTTAGCATGTCCAGTTAGCCTGACTGCATGTCTTTGGACTGTGGGAGGAAAACGGAGTACCCGGAGGAAACCCACACAGACACGGGGAGAACATGCAAACTCCACACAGAAAGGACCCTGGTCACCTGACCAGGGAATTGAACCCAGGCCCTTCTTGCTGTGAGGCGACAGCGCTGCCCACACATATCCAGATACTTTTAAAAACGTTTTTTAATTCATTTTCAACAAAATGTTTTCGAAATCTCTTCATCCACACAAGAATGCAGAAATGACTCAAAAATGCTTGCATTAGCCTGCCAGCACAGTAGGGGGAGATACCCATACATTTTGATGTCATACACCTCTAAAAAGAACATTGTGACCATAACATACAGCACGTCGTAAAAAGCCAAAGCAGAGATTTTCTAACAATGTGACGGTAGCATGTTACAACAGTAGACCTTAACTTGGAGGCTGTTAGACCTCTGTAATTCGATATTACACACAGATCCAGATTTTTGCCAAAAAAAAAAAAGCTTAAAAAGTGAAAGAAAATCTACCACTTGAGGTGACAGCCCTTTTATAATAACTGAACACAGTACATTCTGACATCTCTGTAGTAGATTTTACTGAAAACCTAAAGCCAAATTCAGTTCTAAACATGTTATTAACATCCAGGATAACCCCAAGATTGCCACAAACAACCAAAGTCATCAGTCATATTTCAAACAGAGTTTGTGTGCTTGCATTCTTATCAATGTAAAATGGCTACATACATGTGCACGTAAAAACACTGAAAATGTTTGTGTTTTAAAAACTTTCACCCTGGGAAACGTTTTCAAAAATGTCCATTTTCAGTAACCAAAAACGCCATTTTCGTGTGGACAGGCAGCTAAAATGCAGAAAAAAAAAGATGCTTTTAAAAATATCTTCAGTGTGAATGGGCGGGGCTAAACAGCTGTAGAGAGAATAGGTAGGATGTAGTGACATCACAAAAACAATGGGCCTCGTTAAGGCTTATTATTCAGAAACTACAGGGATTTTAGTGCAAAATGCTTGAGTTATTCTAAGATTACAGAAGTGTATAAAAAATACTTGGGGCCCGCTGGTGAGCCCTGGCCATTTAAAGGCTTAAAATCAGGCCTAGTTTCCATATATGGACTAGGGAGTAAACCGTACATTTGAAAAATTCAACAGTGTTTGCATACTACATCCTTAAATACTACTTTATAGCACACAGTAAAAAGACGTTGTGGTTGGTTATAGGGCTTATTTGCAAATGCAGCTTTCTGCAATATCAGCATTGCAAGGCCAAGACTGTGATAATGATTAACAAACGATGTATTGTGCACCCCTGCTGGTAACCTACAACGGCTGCTTGTTGTAATGTCAAGATGTTCAGGAAGTTGGTCAGGAAGATGTGACGTTTCAGACACACACTATTCATAGACAGATCACTCTATGTGTAGATACCGGGGAAGCGAAATAATGGGAAAAGTTTTTGTTTATCTTATGTCTTTTTCCATTGTTTCCCTTTCCTGGCTTAGTAAGAAGTGACCTTACACCTTTGCCTGTCTGTGACAGTATGACTGAAGGCAGGCTTTTTTTTTTCTACTACGCGCACCATGTTTTGTATACACGTCTCAAACCACATCCTCTGATGAAAACAAGGCGGCTGCCTGCAGTTGCTGTTTTGACTAATCCGGCACAGCTGTCGCTACATTGCGGACAGCCATGGTCCAAGTGTATCTGCACAGCATCACACACACACTCATTCACCTTGCGCTCACGGTCGCGGAGTTGTTGGACCAGGAATGGAGCATGTCACGGATGTGGTGTGTTGCTTTCCTCTGCGTCACACCTGTTCCTCTTTGGGGCAGATCAAAGGACTCCTCCGCCTGGCCACTTAGTAGCTTCTGGTTGTGCTTGATTTATAGTTGGGTGGTAAGTGGACACCTCTGTCCTTCTTTAAGGTCAATGGGAAGTGTCTTGTTGACCCACAAAAGAATTGTAGACGTCCTACCCTCCGAGTGACTAGAGGGTGCCTTCCCAGAGCAGCCTTTTAGAGCCCACCAATCACTTAGAAGTTGCACTTCTTGCCAGCGCATGTTATAATTTTATATTAATTACTTAATCACTGCTAGTGTAGAGATTGTGTCAAAATGGCATTTTATAAACTTTGAATCGCTGCCACATTTGTCTGTCTAAGTGGAATGAAATATTTAAATATGTGCATTTGTTGTGTGCAAAGTCTTATTTTCCAGAAAGAAGAGCGATCATTTTCATTTTTGTCTGATTTCTTGTTCTCAATTTCTTGACATCTCCACAGCAAACCAAAAAAGTCAGAGATGCAGACTTGATTTTGATGTACTTATTGAATGCCAGGAGATGAGAAAGTTTAGACAATGCTAGGCTACTGTAATAAAAAGGTTTAGACAATGCTAGGCTACTGTAATAAAATATCTGGTTCTTATTAATTTTACCACATTTCTAATTTTCTTATTTTTATAATAACTAATTTTTACTTAGAAAGTCAACAAAACCTAATTTAACCAGGGCTGTGACTGTATCTTGTGCACTCCTAGTCTAACATAAAAGGACAACTTTTGGTGTTTGCCTGCAAAGGACTTCACCACATCTGCAACAAACTGCTAGGTCTGCCATCAGCAGGAAAGCACTCTTTCTAGGCTATTTGTTTTCTTAGCTGTTGGTCACCTACTGAGAGATTTTTCGCTGGCCTCTTTGTATAAGCCTCAGGAGAGCTCTGTAAAGCTGAAAATGGCACATTATAAAAGCTTTATTCTGAAAGAAATGACTGTTATTACAACAGCCATGTTACTGTAACAGTAATTGAGAAGGCTGCTTGTGCTATTTTCATTTTGCAGATTATTTTTATTGCAGGTGATTTTGCAAGAGCCCTGAACAGCAGTTGATTTCTTTCTTGACCTGCATTTAACAATGCATTTTTTTATAATTGTTGTTTATCAAAAAAAAATAGTCAATATATTAGGAAGTGATGATTATTAGCTAACAGTGGTAGGCAATGAATATGACTTGGTGGCATAGCTAAAGTCTTACTTTCCTACTCTAAAGCTATGACAAGCACCATGATTATGTGACTAATAGTGAGCGAGAAACAGGCTAAGTAAATGTAAAAATGCTATTTGCTTCTTTAAAAAAATTGCACAGCCTTGTAATTCAGTTTTCCCTTGAATTATGAGTCGTTCTATAGTCAGTTTTTAACCTTTAGTAAACTGTGACCTCATTTCTGAATCCTTACCATATGGTCACATGCAGCAATATTAACTCAAGGTCAAAAGCAGCAGTGGCCCCTTAGCAGAAATGTATACAAACTGTGAGATCCACTGTCCAACAACCAGTGCTTTCCTGTCTGAGACAGTACACATTTGAGTGGCCATGGTGAGTCATTTTGAGACTCTTGGCTATGTGCCAGTTTCCCTCATGCATATGGTGTTCTTATAGTCAGCAGCAGTAATAAGCTTGGGAAGGACCCTGGGGTGTAGACAGTGGGGTTGGGAATTGGGATTTGTAACCGTTTTTTGTAACATGCACATTTTAAAACTATTTGTATTTGAATTCGGGCTGTCAAATGATTTAAATAATTAATCATGATTAATCACATTAGTTTGTGTAGTTAATCACAATCAAGCACATTTGTCTTAATTGCTCTAATTTGTATATATTTGAAAAAAGCAGTTCCGTTTGTCATTGCTGTGTGTGTGGACAGAATAAACTTCAGCCTGGAACTACGGATGGTTTAAAATGTGTGCCCTTAATAATGGCCTTAATAAGAATGATATAGTATGTTAACACAAGTTCCAAAATGTACCATTACTTCCCCAGTCCATAGTTTATATATGGAAACTAAGCTGCAAAAACAGTCTGTTGAATTCATTGTTTTTTGATGTCATGAATACATTTACATATATCCATCTATTCAGGCTGCACCAGTTTAGTCCCACTCATTCATGCTGAAGTTATAAGGAGTGTTTCAGCTTGGACTGGTTTTTGAATGAGGACCAATACCAGGCAGTCAGTTAGAAGAGACAGAATTTATGTATGTCGGTCTCTAAGACTCAGTAACAGAAACAGCATGTTTATTACTAAGAGATAAAGAAAGGTTATAAATAGTTATGGAAAAATTAATTGCTGCTGTTTTTGGTACAAAAATGTTGCAAGTGAGACACAATATCAGTTGCTTTTGTCCAGTTATTCTCTGCAGTTCAACACTGCACGCTATTCCAAGATTTACGTAACTTTTTTCATTCCAAACTGTACATACCTTATCCGACTATCTGATTAAGTAGACAACACGTTTGCATATCTGTATATGCATGTATATAACTTGCAATGAGTGCACACTTGAAGTTCCCTTACCTGCAGAATCACAGAGTGAGGGAACTGGATTAAACCAAAAATGTGTGTGTGTGCTTGCATGTGTGTGTATGTCTGTGGTAGAGTCTAGATGACTGTGTCAAAGACAACCACATGGTCACAGTGTTCTGATGAAAGGAGCGATTCTGCCTCAAGCTCTGTTTAGTCTACCATATAATAACACCCTTCAGAGTCGCTGCCATAGTAACATGGCCTTATAATCTGGCCTTCTTTCTTTTTCACGTTTCCGTCGCCTGCCTTGTGTCAGGTGTCCCTTTTCCTTTTGGCTGCTTTTAGGCTGACATGTTTATATGAGAGGAACTTTTCATAGAAAGATGAATGATCAGGCAAATGTATTTATTCGAGTAGGACATTGTGTCCCCAGCATTGTTAATATGGCACCATCATCCTCACAGCCAAACGTGTGGCTTCTTCTCTGGGCATGATGAACGCTGTGAGAAGCACATTTACCACTGTTGTAAAACCCCTTAAGCTGGCCCCCACATCTGTTCCTCACTCTTATAACTACATAATGTGCATATTACATTCATAGTAGTTACTGAATGATTCATAGTACAACAGTTAGTTCTGACAACACAATCTGATAGATTGAGAAGCGTACTGTTATATCTGATAACCATGTTTCTCACCGTGTATCATTCCGCTGCCAACCGTCTGCTGGGTACCAACAATGGTTGCTTTTCTCCAAGCTGGTGAAACTACTTTTCTCAGCGAAAGAAACTGCAAATATTAAAAACAAATATAGTACTGTGCAGACATCTCCCTTTATTGATTTATTTTTAGTAAAAATAGCCATAAAGTACAAGATACCACTTTTTCAAGAGGAATTTCTGAGGAAATTAGATATATTCCACTTGTATATTTGACAATAAGTGGAAAAAAGAGTGTCCAAAACTGAAGTTCAATATTTATTAAAAGATAAAATGGGAAAATTTCCATATCAAACAAAGAAGCTGCTGATGTTCTCAGAGCAATGGACTGTCCACCTCACAGTCTAGACATCAACATCACTGAATGCGTTTAGGTTTACTTGTATTGTGAGAAGCAGAAAATGCAACCAACTTCTAAGACTGAACTTTGGAGGTATGAGTTCTCTGAAAAACTGAAAGTAAGCCTCCTGAAAAGAATGGAAGGTGCAATAGAAATAAAGGTTGGACTCATTAAATACTGAAAATTTTTATAGTATATTTTGTTGTTGAGGCTTTTTTGTAATTATCTGTTTAATGTGTGTTCTCTGCTTTTTTTGCTGATGCTGAAAAATGGATATCTTGTACTTAAAAACAATTTTGACTGGAAATTAAATACATGAAAAGTGGTGTCTTACTTCTGCACAGCACTGTATGTGAAACAATGTTCAGTTTAATCTTTATTTTTTTATTTACTCTGCAAAACATGTATAAAACACTTCCGCTGTTCTGTTGCATAACTGTAATATTTGGTTTATATAGTTCATAAAATGCATCAATTATTGTCTCAGTTATTGCTAAAAGTAAACTAAAAATTAAAGGACTAAATTGTGTTTTATTCAGGTGCACATTTGAATCAAGTAAATTCAGTATATCACTTTTTCAGTGTAGCACCAGGATAATAGGACTAATAACTGAAGAATAAGCCTGGAACTTGAGAAGACAACACAGTTTCAGACGTGCTAGGCTTAACAGACATAAGAATTTGTTCTGTATTAAACTCTATAGAAATCTGTTAGTGCTTTTTCCTGAAAGTTTTTCCTCCTATCCAGCAGTGAAGCACTCTCTTCTCACACAGAAGAGCCTGAGATATGAGACTCTATTTTCAGAATAGATCGATGTCATAAAAGGCTGTGTTTTGAAAGTGTGTGTGATGGTACTCGGGCCTTTTGAACTGCAGGCGCGAAAGACGTGCAGTGCATGACTCGCTGGTGGAGCTTCCTTTTATTAACCATCTCTTCACTCTCTTCTCTCAAGGTCTCATAGAAGAGGAGCTTGGACGGCATGCAAAGTTGTGAAATATCTTCAGACAGCACAGATGATCCTCTTAGTAGCGGCTTACGCAGGCATCAACAACCGCGAATAGTAGTGATCGGTGCGGGCTTGGCCGGCCTAGCAGCCACCAAAAGCCTTTTGGAAAACGGCTTCACCAATGTCACAGTGCTAGAGGCCTCGGACCACATCGGAGGCAGAGTGCTAAGTGTTCAGTTCGGTAAGACAACAAAAGGTTATGCTGTAGCCAGGGGTTCAGTTTGCTAACTTTAGCTTATGTAGCTACAGTGGCTTGCTAGGCTGCAGTCAGTGACTACTCCATGCTCTACCGAACCAACCAGCTAGATAGCTTCAACTTAGGACACTATGAAAGCTTAGTTAAAGGTAGGAGCACCACAAATATCATTCAGAGTTTGGTTACATGGACTTAGTGAGCTCAACTTTTAACACAAAATCACTTAGTCTGTTGATTCTGTGCCTAAACCTTGGGATTTGCTTAACTACAGTGAACCTCCCAATGGGCAATGAATGGGATGCCCTCTGACAAAGCTGAAACATGATTGGTCTTAATGTTTTGTGACACAGCTACAGCGAATATTAGGCCTGTTGCAATTAAATAACTACCTGTCAGATTCATGATGTGTTCTTAAACTGCAGAACTGTTCGCACCTTTGTGCTCTTGGGCGTGTGTTTATTCTGTTCTTGCCTAAGAATGAATCCCAGATAAGAAAACACTGGTGAATGTGAGAATCTTTGTGGGTTTTCAGAAGAAATTTCTCCTTAAAAATGGTTGGTGAATGAGGCCCAGTGTTCCCAGTTTGCTCCAGCCCAGTTTAATTTCTGGCTGCAGCCAAAGACAGATCATCTAAAAATAGCTTTTACATTAGCTCATCTAATAGTCTACTGTGGATTCACAAGCTTTATGCTGATGAGTACCAGGGTAATTATATTAGAGTATGCCATTTAGTACTTCAGTGAAGCTCAATGAAAAATGAATTATTTTAGAATGTTGTTACATCTGTTATTTTGAAGAAGCAGAAATTAAGGTTCTTTTGTCCGTCCCTCCCTAGCTAACTGCTACTGTCTGTCTTTTTTGCTCTCGTCTTTCAGGTAAAGCCACTTTGGAGCTAGGAGCCACCTGGATCCATGGCGCTAACGGGAACCCCGTGTACCACCTGGCTGAGGACAATGGGCTGCTGGAGCACACCACGGAGGAGGAGTGTAGCGTGGGCCGCATCAGCCTCTATGCCAAGAACGGCGTGGCCCACTACCAGACCAACAGCGGAAAGCGCATCCCTAAGGACCTGGTGGAAGAGTTCAGTGACCTGTACAACGAGGTGGGTGAGAGGTGCTGGGGTCTTAGCATGGAAGTGTCTTCCTCCTGCCTGGCTTCTTTCAGAACTGTTCTGTGTAGAGAACAGGCTTCTTTGTTCATTAGCTCACATGGTTCTTATATTGAAACAGCACATAAGTAGTAAAACAAATCATTATTAAATATTGATGAAAAACTGATAACTGACTCACATCGAATACCTCCGAATCTGTTGAAGTCGGAGATTTTCTGGCCACATATTTGTTGAGTCCTAGTGAAATTATAGTGGAGATAAATGATGTACTAAAGATTTCAATGAAGTATCAAGAAAAATGGAAGATGATTCCAGAACTAAGCTAACTAGAAAGGTACATATTCTAAAGTGCTCCACATTTAGTCTGACTTTTCTCCAAATTGCTTTATATGACATTTTATATTTCCATTCACTAATAGGTACTTGTCGAATAAGGGGTTTAGACATTGGTTTTACAGTTCTTGTTGACAGCACACATGAAAAATGTCTTTAATTGTTCTAACATCCATGACTTTTTGGATGTTTCCACTGATGTGGTGAGATGACTGAGTGCACAGACTGATGTGGAGATGTGCTCGTTTTTTCCATTCCATCTGAAGGATTCAAGGCTGCGTACGTGGTACTGTAGTTTATTTCTTTACCATGTGTTTTCTTCATATGGCCCAGTTAGCAGTTACCTAGATACTATATACCTAGATACTATATGTTTGCGTATCAGATTCAGATGAGACGTGAATCAGGAACTGAATGCTCGCACAACGGTGGTACATCGTGTCAATGATGGTACATTCACTGTTCATTATGTCAGTACATTCAGTGTAGTATTGGGTCAATGAAAGTACATTCAGTGTACACTGTGTCAGTGATAGTACATGGAGTGTACACTGTGTCATTAATCATTAGGCATTGTTCAGGATGTACCTACTATATCAGATTGCGACACAAAACCACCTTCAGTGTGTACAGAGGACTGGAAGACTCATACAGGAAGTTGCGACATATGATGTTACATTACTACACAGGCCTGTAAGCAGATGTTCAGTGCTCTCAAAAAGTGATTAGGTGATTCATTGTGGATGACAGTGATGCAGAGGGAATCGCCTGTAAGGCAGTTTTAAAAGTGAGGTCATCTGTGCTTGTGTTCTGCTCGGTGGAAAGATTGCAGACTATGCCTTGTTGATGGAGACTGTACTTTTAGTTTTGCATGTTTATAATTGGTTGGCTTTTATGAAACATACAGCTGTTCATGCCTAAGATGCTTCAGGTTTAAGTAGAGGTTATCTTTATCATGGGTATCACCAGTACATCTATTTAGACCAACTATAGAGAGTGTGCAAACAACAATAATTGTGTAGAAATTGTAAAAATGGGTAATGTTATTTTAGCATTATTTTGATAAATTTTGCTATAACATAACATAAAAATGTCCAGGTATTATGATGATACATTTGAAATATCGCCCATCATTAGGTAGAGATAACAGCAGGAGGAACTGGCCTTAGATCAGAATTAAAACAGCAGAGACATGTTTTCAGTTTGTTTGTCTGATAAGTGTGCATGTCACTAGCTGTAACTTGGCTGGCTCCTGACCCACGGTCTGCTTGGTTTTCCACTTAGCCGATTGCCCAATAAGTCTCGTGATTCCGCTCTCACGCGAGGAGCTTTTCTCCCTCTTGCTCAGAAAAAGAACAAGACTTCCACGCTCAACTTCCAACTGCCAGAGTAAAGTTCACTTTCTGAGCAACTTACCCCACCATGACCCCTCTCTCTTTTTTGCTTCTCTCTTTTTCCTTCTTTCAGACTGTGTTTATCAAGGAACGGTCATGTATTTAATTCTACAGCACTGCCTTGCAAAATCTATAAGGATCTAATTGACAAATTACCCACAAGAGAACATTATGCACTGATGCATTCCATCCATAGTAGCTAATGAACGTCCGTGGTTTGGACAGAACCTTGACTTGATGATGTCAGAGACACTGTGTTAATCATTAACTTATCTCTCTTTCTTTCCTTCCCTTTTTATTCCTTCTTCTTATTCATTGTTTTCTTTTTTCTTTCTTTCATTTAATCAGTCTTCTTTTCTTTAATCCTTTTTTTTCTCATTCTCTCTATTTTTACAGTCTTTTTGTTTTGTCCTCTTTTACCTTTCTTTTTCATTTGTTTCTTTTTTCTTTTTGTTTGTTTTTTTTTTTCAACCCATTCTGTTCCCATGCTTTCTCACTCTGTTTATACATATGTATATTTTTTCTGGCTCCTACAGGTGTATGAGTTGACTCAGGAGTTTTTCCAAAATGGAAAACCAGTGGGTGCCGAGAGTAAGAACAGCGTGGGGATCTTCACGCGGGATCTGGTGCGGAAAAAGATCATGCTGGACCCCGATGACTCAGAGAGCACCAAGAAGCTTAAGCTGTCCATGCTGCAGCAGTACCTCAAGGTATGGATGTCGCATGTGTAAATGTATGTGTGTTTATTATATATACATACACATACATTCACACACAGACACACACACACAGACACACACACATTATTTTCATAGCAAATTGCATGATAAATAGCAAATAACATGATAAACTGGGGATCCCGACCAATCTGGCATCTCTGAACAGGTTGCAGGAATGAGGGGTGCATGAAAGTCTTTTTAACCCTAGTCTTAAAAATGAAAGCAACTTTTTGCTGAACGCTTGACAGTGAACGGGAAAGTGATGAAGGATTTTAAGCCGCTCAGAACTGATTCATACTGGGGCACATGTCAAACTCAAGCCACCCTGGCTTTATGGCCTGGTGCTGTCTGAATTGTTTTCTAACAGCTTACTAGTCAGCACACTCTCATTTATTCTCAATAATAAATACAACTGAGAGCATACTAGCTAGCTAGAAATCTGGAGCAGTAGGTCCATTTATTTGGACTGACCAGGAGTTAAAACCATAAGTCTTGCAAGCTGTGCCAAATCTCAATCTCCTGTGAGTCCGGTGTGCAGAGCTGGCAGCTATGTACTACTGGTGACAAACTACTGCTTAGCTTGTTTCCCTGTAGAGGTGCGTGAATTCAGAAAAACTAGTAAACGTGTCATGTTATTAACTGTTTTAACCATTGACTATTATCGTTCGTTGCAGCCCTATATTATCGGCTGAGATATTCTTTTAACTTACAAACTACTAAACTTTTAAATAAGCTTTTTTGAGTGGAGGCCCTGCACTTAAGGTAAACTACTCAAACACTTTTGTCATTAAATGTTCATAATGCAAAGTAAAGCTCTCAATCAAAAAAGAAAAGAGTTGCAAGGTTTTGACACAGCCTCAAGGTCGTACAAACACCATGTAGGCAGCACAGTCTAGAAAATCCAATGTAGATCCTTCCATGTAGTCGGCAGCAGCTGTAAATGCTTAATATAATAAACATGTGTTCTAATTTTCTAATGGATGTTTAATCCTTTGGGTGTTTAGCTCACAATACATTTGGTGTTTACCTTCCAGTAATAGTTGGAATATTTGCTGTGTTGTTGTAGAAACCTCTTCTTGCTCAAACTTGTTGGTATAAAACAAAGGATTTATAGACTGCTAAAATGTAGCAATAAGGAGATGAGTCTTCCAACAAGCTAAGGCAAAGCCTATTGGGGAACTGGTGAACTCATGTGACCTACTTGTTCTGCGCTAGCTCTCAGAACAGAATGTGGCTGGAGCTTGTTTGGACTGGAAAAGACTGATTTAGTGCAAAATAATGTGATCTCCTGCTGTGTTTTATGTTAATGACATTCTATTGCTCAGTCGCTGGGGCTGACAAGAGATTACTAGTCCCATGCAGAGCCATACGCACTTGCATGTGCATACACAGAATTATTTTCATATCTGTTGACCTACATTTGTATACAAACTACAGTGCAGTGCAAAAGTCAGAAGACCAGCCATCATTTATTTAGTTTTCAGTCAGAATGACTATTAATTAAAATAAATGTTTCATTAATATTTCAGTAGAGAGTAAATATAAGATAATCCACTTGCTTAAAGAAGGTGAAAATAAAATAAATATGAATAAAAAAAGAAAAAAAACAGGAAAAAAGTTCAAAAGATTATTATAAGATACAGAGAAATAGGACTCCTAACAACTGTGCATAACCTGGTAGACCTCGAAAACTGTCAACATCAGTTAAACAGTACTTAAAGGTTTCATCTTTGAGAGATAAAAAAAGAAAATTTGCAAATCAAAGAAGCTGCTGGTGTTCTCAGAACAATGGACTGACCACCCCAGAGTCCAGACCTCAATATCACTGAAAGTGTTTGGGATTGCTTGGATCACAAGAAGCAGTAAATGTAACCAACTTCTAAGACTAAACTGTGGAGGTTTGGAAAAATATTTCTGCAGATTTCTTTGAGAAACTGAAAGCAAATCTACTGAAAAGAATGCAGGCTGTAATGAAGGCAAAGTCTGGACATGGTTAATACCAAAAAATGTGAGGAGACAATGAGTGGCCCAGTGACAGAGGCTGAACAAGGCACAGAAAAGCAACTGCAGTGCTCTACTTTCTCTTTTTACAGCTTTTGTGTGGTATATGACTGTAGACATTTACTTTATGTTGCTGTCATAAGAAACCCTCACATTTCCAAAACCATAACTTTACAGGAGAAGGATAAATGTTCTTATTATCTGTTATAGGATCAAAATTAAAAATTTCACCATCACTTTATCTATTGTAAACATGCTTACTTGCTTCCTTCAGCAAAGCTGCAGTAGTTAGCAGAGTGAGATTTTCTGGTTTGAACACCCTTCCAATTGCAAATCTTGAAGTTGTGAGGAACTTTTGACAAACTACAGCAGCTTTGGCGTGAATTGTTGGAGATGGGCTGTTTTGAAATATGTGTTTTTTTTGGGGGGGGGGTGCCAAATAGCTAATACTGCTAGTAAACCGAGTATCTTCATATAACTGTAGTAATTGTCTTTAAATCACCAGTGCAACGGAGGGAATGGATTACTCAAACAACAAAAATGACTTGTCAGATGAGCAGGACAATAATCTTAAGTAAGCATGTTAGCTACCTGGCTAGATGTCTTACTTCAGTTAGTTTTTTTTCATTGGCTGAAATGGTAAAATCATTGTCTCTTGTTGCATTTTGTGCTTAATAAAGATCTCTGTATTGTTTGATGATGGAGGTAAGAATCTTGCTAATGCTAGCTTCATTGTATATATTAGCCTGTAGGTCAGTGGCTTGGTTGGCAGTCAGGATTGGTTGACACCACAGGGATTCCCAATCTGCATAATGCATTGTTTGTAGTGATGAGCAAAAACATAAAAACAATATAACATTGTGAATACTGTCAAGCCCAGGATGGGGGATACAATACTATACAATACTACAATACTGGTATATGCTGCATAACCTGACAAATAAAACATTAAACTCTAGATTTAGGCTAGAATGTCCCTTCAGTGGAGTAGTTCCTACCTTGAGATGGATGGATCGTGCACTGATGCATTTTGTAATTATTTACATGTTAGTTAAATATAGAGTAGAAAAAAAGAATAAAACTTCTGAGGGTTAAACTCAATGTAGACATTTGCTATTGTTATTAAATGTGTTCACATGTATGTTTTGGCTGTTTCAGGTGGAGAGCTGTGAGAGCAGTTCCCCCAACATGGATGAGGTGTCTCTAAGTGAATTCGGAGAATGGACGGAGATTCCTGGTGCCCATCACGTGATCCCGGCCGGCTTTATCAAAGTCGTGGAGCTGTTGGCCCAGGACATCCCGGCCCGCGTGCTGCATCTGAGCAAACCCGTCCACCGCATCCACTGGAACTACAGCTGTCCTGAGGCCGAAGACAACGCCGGCGGGGCTGACCACAACCAGGACCAGCGCCCGGGGCCGGCTCCGGTGCGCGTGGAGTGTGAGGACGGCGAATTGCTGCCCGCTGACCATGTGATCGTGACTGCCTCGCTGGGTGTGCTCAAGAAGGCCCATGAGACGTTGTTCTCGCCAGGCCTGCCCCTGGACAAGGCACTGGCTGTGCAGAAGCTGGGCATCAGCACCACGGACAAGATCTTCCTGGAGTTCGCTGAGCCCTTCTGGAGCCCCGAGTGCAACAGCATCCAGTTTGTGTGGGAGGACGAGGCACAGCTGGAAAGCCCAGCCTACCCGAATGAGCTCTGGTACCGCAAGATCTGCAGCTTCGATGTGCTCTATCCGCCTGAGCGCTACGGCCACATGCTGAGCGGCTGGATCTGCGGTGACGAGGCACTGCTCATGGAGCGCTGCGACGATGAGACCGTGGCTGAGATCTGCACCGAGCTGCTCCGCAAGTTCACAGGTCAGTGACAGAAGTGTGGGTCAAGCCCAGCTTTAATCAGTCCTGATATTTTGGTTTGCACCTAAAATCAGTCCGATAAGATTCCATCTGAACTCACCATCATCAACCAGAAACTGAAAATAACTCAGCTTGCAGCGTAGCGATTATGATAACCTTAAGCTGATCACTCAAACAAAATTAAATAATCAATATCCTAATTAACAGCTATCCAGAAATACATTTACAGTCCATTTTATTAAACTTATTCCATTAGTCAACGATCTGAAACGATGTCCAAATCTGTCCTAGCCTCTGCGTTAGTGTTGGGAACCATCACAGAATTACTGAAAGAAAAAGTGGGTAAACGTTTTGCATTTCAAAAATGAGAAAGTGAAGAAAGCAAAGAGATAAAGTCCTGGTAGGGGTGGGCAATTAGACAGTATTTTAGCGTTATCATGATAATTTTTGTTATTGTGCTACACAATATGCATTTGTGAGCAGATCATGAACCAAGTACATTTTTCATAAGAAAAAGAGCATAATTAGTCCTGTTTATTGCAGCACAGTATGTGAATCAGTGAATAATAATCAATGTATTCATAGTTTTTATTTTTAAATGTGATACTACTAGCACATTTCGTCTGTGTCACAGTATGGTGATGCGTATTGTGTATCGTGAAAATCTCATGAAGTATCATGATATAGAAATCTTTTCTATATTGTATTGTTTTAGAAACATTTTTGATATCTGTGGCTCATCTCCCTCATTCAGCTCTAGCCACTGCATGACTTTGATAGGTTCTACCACCAGCACACCAGGGTTCACAGGTGAAATAATTTGCCCATTTTGAAGGCACTCTTTTGCTCTGATTTCTACAGTACCGCATGCCACTTCAAATTTTAGGCATAGTGCATTATGATTCCACTCCTAATTTCTGTGCATTACTCACTGGCCTTCATCAACACACAGTGACTTACGAGGAATCATTTGCATTCATTTCACCTCTCCTGGGCCTATGGATAGAGGATATGATGTCACAGTTTACTGCCTGTAGGGCTTTGCCTTTCACTGGAGTGACCTGCCATTTTTGCATTGTGAGTCACATACAGTATGACTGCTACAGCTCTCAGTGGCCATAACTATTCCAATGCCTCTATTCACTGAACGCTATTGAATGCTTGAGGCAGTGCAGCAGAATAAAAAGAAGTATAGAGAACCAGAACAGTGTTCTGTGTATTTGTTCTGTACACATTACGATTACACAACGAACAAGTTATATAAACAAATATGAAGTTAATCATGGAGTATACCTTTAAATCCTTTGTTGCGTAGTGGTGGACTGGTTTAACTCTATTATACCTAACCTCTCTTCAGTGACACATTTAGAGACTTTGGCTTTGTCCCCTTTAAAATCAGCATGTAGAATAGGAGCTTTCTGTGTGCTGGTGTGTTGTCCATCACTAAATGAAAGAAGCACAATGCTGTCTGAATTAATGGATGCACCATGGTCGGTTCTGAGCAAGCGTTCGTACACATTCAGAACAGAATTTTATATTGCTCATTATTGATTTGCTTCATCAGAGTGTGAAGTATAATCCTATTCATATGTTTGCTTGTTCAAAATCATAGTCTGTGATGAAAGTTGCTAATTTCCTTCTTCATTAGCTCATGTTCTTTACATATCAAAGTAAAGTTGACAACACCATTAGGAAGTCGGCTAACAAGAATATACCATTTTTGGCTCAAGATTAACAGGTTAGTGTTGTTTCAGAAAAAAAAACTAATTTGCACCCAAAGTCTATTTCAGATTACTTTAAACACTTGACACAATAAACACGGTCAACTTAATGCATTTGGGGAAAACTACGTAAATAACGTGTTTGACCGTACTATTGCTTTAGGGTACCGGCAAGACAGAATTGTCAAAATTAATTAAAGACATTTTCCGTTCGTGTTGCCTTGTGGAATAACCGTGACCAAGACTGGGCTGGAAAATTGCCCAAAAGAAGTCCTCCATTTTGGTACAGTTAACAAGCTAGCTAGCTAATACAGTATCCCAGATGTCTAGGTATCATGCAGTCTCTCTTTTGTATTTTAGTGGTGTCAGAGTTAACACGTTAATGCGATAAATTATCAATGCCACAACTTTTTTAATACTGTTAATGCATTTTCCTGGTTTGAAACGTATAACCATCCACACTTCCCGATTATAGCCTGGCTGCTTGTGTGCTGTAGTCCTCTCGTTCAAATGTAGATTTTAAATGGAGAGTTTCATTGATAGCATTAATGATAAAACCAGCTAATGTCACAGTGAAATCATCATTGATGAAGTACATCAAATCAAAAGTATCATTTACAAGCAGAACATACTGTGGATGCCAGCAATATCAGTAATGTCACCAACATTCACACAGGAGGACACCTTCAACACAAAGCCACTTCTGCTCTCTATGAATGTCAGTGATGAAAACTGGAAACTATAAACACCTTATTTTCATGTTCACCCTGTGTGCACAGGATTTTATGTTCAGGTTAATATATTCTAATGAAGCTTATTTTGTTCGCTCACAAAGTTAGAAAATACGCTGCTTTTTAAATGGAAAAAAAACTTTAGGGTCCAATTGGAACAAATAGGACAAATGCAATTAATCATGATCAAGTACGTAAATTCATTTGATTAATCATGATTAATTATTTTAATCATTTGACAACTCTATTTATAGCCAATGTGGAAGAAATGTGAAAAGCGTTAAGATTACACACTGCTAAATTTAGCATTTCATTCATTTTGGATGTTCACTACTGCTATACGAAGGGCCGTCCGTTGAAAAATCAGCACAGCCAAAGCAGCAGCACTGTTAAGGATGCAAATCTGAAAGTTAACAAAGTTGAACTTGAAACAAAGTTTTACACGCAAAATTGATTTGTTCCAAAAATCTGCACCAAACGCCCTGAAAACAAAAGCAATCTCACTTGTGAAATCTCACAGACAAAAGCTGATGTGACCAGCCCTTCAGTGAGGCTGGTTGTAATATTTGGACAGCAGTGGCAAAGGTAATGGTGCTTTGAGACTGACCAGAGTTGACAGCAGTGTTTTGCTTGTCATGGCTCATCATGTATTTATAATATTGTTATTTTTATTCATTATATAAATATACTGGCCTTGTTCTGAAACACTTAACTCTACCAATCACTTATTCAGGCTTGAAATTGTTTTGGCTTCTTCTTCAAAGATGGTACTGTCCACACAGTTAGATCTACAGTGTGAAATTGTATGAGAGAAACTTCTGCCGAGCGTGGAGCGCTGGTGCCAGTTATTCCTCAGTCAACAATATACACCTCTCATCTTCCATTAATGTTAGCATTCTTAGAGTTCACACAATCAGATTAAAGGGTCAGCACACACATCCGTTTGCACGCTGCGTGTGAGACTTCATTAGGCAGCAGTGGCTCTGATGTAGGTCAGTCTGTTTTAATCCCTGTTCCTGCCAGGCTCCTGACTGATGGGTACCACCGTCTGTCTTACCTTCTCTTAATTAGAGCTCTGAAACGTGACTGGATCAGCATAACTCACAGAACAGCCTAGTCAGTCCTCTTAGTCAAGACTAAAAACTGTTAACTGTGGTCTTGGTCCAGTTTCCCCGGCCCTAGACCTAAAGCCATGTCATTTTCATGTACTTATCAATGTTAATTACGAAGGTACATGACTAATTGGTAGTTACATTATGATTGCTATTAACATTTGATTCTGTATCATAGAGCTGAGTCTGCACTTTTTTCATTTGTTTCAATTTGAAGAAATAACAAAAACATGCCAAAAATGTGAAGGGTTGATTCTATGAGCAAGTAAGAATTTATGCACAAAAATATCTTTCCATCAAATCATAAACTATTCCCTCCTCTACTTGCAAACACAAATGTGACATTGATTCAATGTTATCTGCACATTCAACAGAATTTATACCTTTATTTCAACAGCTAAACATAAAGAAATCTCAGGTCAAAAACTGGTCTGAGGTCACCCATTTAAACCACTCTACTGCTGAGTAAATTAATGTGGCTGTTAATTTTTGCCTAACTGCTGAGGATGTAACAATTCACAGAATTCATTATTTGATTCGATATGATACTGTGGTGTCTTGATCCAATAGGTTTTTTTCAATACAGCAAAAGTAGAGTGGCTGAAAAGATGCCTTATATTAATAAGTGGGTAATAAGCCATTTTCAGTTTATCAGAGCACTATGAACATTAGATAATAATTGTAATGTTAACATTATAAACAAAAGCTGTGCTTTATAGTATCCCGATCTAATGCTCCAGCTACAAGTAAATGTTGGCCCCAGTCTAACACACTAGCTACCATGCCAGTCACAATCTTATGATCAGATACAATTCAATACAATACAATATAATGCATTGTATTGGTATGTCCCTACTAACTGCTAAAACACAATCCCACACTGCAGTGCTGTGTTAAAACTTCATTCAAGTGCTCACAGAAGTTTGTGTTTACCCAGTTTGCAGTTTAAAGATGTAACTGTTAGCATCAAAAAAAATCAAGGCACTTTTAACCAATAAAAATACAGTAATTATTAATTAATATTTATTTATTTTCTGGGCCTGTAAACATTCACATGTTGAACTGATAATGATTGTTATTAAATGTCATATTGGGCTGCATGCATTGTTTATGCTACAAAGAGATGAGAGCCGGCCTTCCCATATTACAACAGAGCAAAACAGACTTGTCTGACCTGTCCAACCTGTAATTCTGATATGGAGAATCAGTCCAGACAGGAATTCATATCTGCAATAACCTAAAACATTTATTACTGCTTGCACAAGAGAGATGTTATTGCATATTCAAGCCACTTCAGCAGGGTTTGTAAAAAATTCATAGTTACTGTACTGATGCGTGAGTGTGGACAGGCCTTTTTTGGCTGCAGGTTTCTCAGAGAAACTGTCAGCTGTTCTTATTTTTTGGCCGCATTTAGAAAGACACAAGACTTTTGGCAAGGCCACTGTGTTCAGCTAGAAATAGTGGGCGAGAACGAGAGGAAGAGCAGTGTTTGAAAGTGTATATGTGGCGTTCTCTGTCTGAAACTGAGATACTCAAGGACAGACATGTCCAAAAGACAGACAAAAGACACTGTACAGATTGATTAAATCCATTACACGTCCACAAAAGCCCTTAAAACTCACTAGTTGCAGCTAGATATGGCACAATATTAGTTTTTACTTTTCTAAACTGATTTGAAAACCTTGAGTATAGCTGAAACAAATAACAACCCAATACTTTTCTTATTTAAAAATAATTAAGCTTTACGATGGTCATTTAAAGTACCGTGCTAAAACTGCTCAAATACTCTGCTATCCTTCAGGAGGAAAGACATGTTTTCTCTTTTTATGAAATTACTGTCTCAATAAAAATGCAGCAGTTACCATTTCCAGACTAACAGTAAAAATGTCTCAAAATAACTAACAATTTTCATATAATTTCCAGAATATAACGCAAAACATCTGTGTCAAATTCTTTAATATTTCAGGCTAGAATAAATATAAATCTGAATCGGTCTAGCCTGACAGAATCCTATTTGATTTGTTCTTCATTTTTTTCCAATATCTGATCCAGCATTTTCTGCTGGATCTCTAGTTTTAGTTCTTTCTCTAATATCAGTTTATTCTGCCGTTTCATACAGGGAACCAGAACATTCCGAAGCCACGGAGGATCCTGCGCTCGGCATGGGGCAGTAACCCCTACATCAGGGGCTCGTACTCTTTCACCCGCGTGGGCTCCAGTGGAGGAGACGTGGAGCGGCTGGCTGAGCCCCTGCCCTACACCAAGAGCACCAAGGCTCCAGTAAGCAACACTTTCTGCAGCTTAGCTACTGCTGTCACTTCGATACCTTATTCGCAAAGGTGGAGCGAAAATCAGGAGTCTGGGATGAGTTTTCATGTGAGGTGGTTTTTGGGAGGGAACGTCTAGTTCGAAAAACAGCTAAAGTTATCTGGTTATCTGGAACTGTGAGCGACGTTTTCCATTTAGTTTTGTTTAGAAAGAAGAGACCACAGCACATCCTCACAGCTTACTAGTTACTACTCTTTAAGAAAGGATTCCATGCATTATGATCTCAAATTTAATTTAGTACAATTAAGGAAAAAAAAAATCAAGTTTCTCTGCTTGTTTTTAATGAACTCTCAGTGAAAAAATCTAAATGCTTATCGCAAGTGACAACTGCAACTTTAAATAATATATAATTTAATATAAGATATTCTTAACTCCCTGTTTGGTCCTTTAACTCTGGATTCTATCTTATTTTTCCACAAACTCAGCTTGTCAGAGTCAGTGACCTACTGGCATGCTGCAGGGGCGAGGGGTTCTGTTGATGTTTATAAGTAGCTCACTGAGTAGAGCACTGTTGACAGACACCACTCAGTGTTTTTTAAATGTGTCCAGTCTGTGGAACTCGGCTTTGGCCAGCAGAGACTGTAACCGGACTACTGAGACGAAGGCAGACTAGGGATGGCTCGCTCTCACTCTCTCTCTCGCTGGCCCAGCTGCAGGTCAACACTTGCGTCATAATACTCATCCCAACTAAATCCCATACCCATCCATTGGTGACATTAAAAGGTTTTACACAATAAACAAATGCCACCATCAGGCCAAACAGCGATGAAAGATACAAAATTATACACTATATGGACAAAAGTACTGGGACACCTACACATTATACCTACAGGAGCTTTTATGACATTCCATTCTAAATCTATAGGCATTAATATGAAGTTGGCCCCCCTTTGCAGCTGTAACAGCTTCCACTCTTCTGGGAAGCTTTCTACAAGATTTTGGAGTGTGTCTGTGGGAATTTTTGTCTATTCATCCAGAAGAGCACTTGTGAGGTCAGACATTGATGTTAGACAAGAGGGCCTGGTTTCGCAACCTCCGTTCTAGTTCATCCCAAACATGTTTGATGGGGTAGAGGTCAAGGCTCGGTGTGAGCCAGGCCAGTTCTTCCACACCAAACTCACCTAGCCATGCCTTTATGGAAATTGCTTTGTGCACTGGGGCTCAGTCATGTTGGAACAGAAAAGGCCTTCCCCAAACTATTCCCACAAAGTTAAAGCATACAACTGTCCAAAATATGAAGCATTAAGATTTCCCTTCACTGGAACTAAGGGTCCTATGCTAACTCCTGAAAAACAACCCCATAGCATCATCCCTCCTCCACCAACCTTTACAGTTGGCACAATGCAGTCAGGCAGGTAATGTTCTCCTGGCATTCGCCAAACCCAGACTCGTCCATCAGACTGCCAGATAGAGAAGCGTGATTCGTCACTCCACAGAATACATTTCCACTGCTCCAGAGTCCAGTGGTGACATGCTTTACGCCACTCCATCCGACACTCGGCATAGGCTTGTGTGCAGCTGGTCAGGCATGAAAACCCATTTTGTGAAGCTCCTGACATGCAGTTCTTTTGCTGATGTTGGTTCAAGAGGTAATTTGGAACTCTTTAGAGAGTGATTCAACATAGGATAGGCACTGTGCGCTTCAGCACTCGGCAGCCCCACTCTGTGAGTTTGCATATCAAGATCTCGCTCCTGCCACATGCCATCATTAACGGAACAGTTTTCCATTTGTGATGTTTATGTTTATTGTATGTGTTCCACTGATGTTACACAAATCTATGCATAATTTGCTACATTCTGAGTTGTTTTTGGGGACGGGGGGACACTTCTTTCAGCCATGCTAACTTACATTATATCTGTGGGCTAACAATAGGTTTTTTGTCCATCTGACAGTATTAATGAGCACACCATCACTCCCTACTTTGAGCTCCTCCTTCACAGGGAGATGGATAGGTTTAGTTTGGTGGATTGGTGGTTTGTTTCCCACCTAATACGTTTAAGTTCCCACCAGCATTTAACCCAAAGTTATAGTTGCCCCCAGATATTCTCATTCTGATGTATGGCACCCCACAAGTCTAATAGGGATCTTGCCACTAATCAGCAGCATAGTGCAGTATTTGCAGGTTTTGACGGGTCACAAAAACCCCTGACAATTGTTCATTAAAAACAGTAATAAACATATCATAGTACTTAAATTGTGAGACATTAATTTATTAGTGACAACTATATTTGGCATGTGAAAGCTCTTGTGGTGAGTCAAAGTGCTGTTCATGGCTCTCTGATGCTGGGCCTCCTCCTCATCCTTATTTTTTTGCACTCAAAAATACACAAATTACAGGATTGAAAGGAACAGTCTGACCCCACAAAATTACCCCAGGAAAAGACAGCCTAGACAGAATTCATGCTGAAAATAGCCACCTGCCTCTAGGCTCTAATAATCTGGAACATTGTTGAGTCAGGCTAACTTCTATTGTACAGAGTCGAGGTAGGCTAATTTTTTGTTTGTAGTTGCGGCCAAAACTCAGTGCCTTTTTCTGGCAAGAATGGACTTATCCTAGCAGCATGTAAATACATCAATTTAGAATGCCTACGAGTCTTTGTTTTAGACTCAGGACTACATTTGCATTCATATGAAATGCCATTAGGCCATTTAGTCTCTAAAAGTGCCTGCAAGGTGCTGTAAATTAAATTAAATTAAACTTGATTCACATTGCCCTTGTTTTCCTTTTGAGGCTCTGCCTTCCAAAACGTCTTTGCATAGGCCTGCATAACTGTGTTATAGAGTCAGAAACCACATATGTCTGAGATTGCCTAAGAACTCTATGCGGTTTGAGGCAGATGTGTGATGCTTTAGGCATGCAGTCTGCATGATGCTTATTGGTAGGGTATAAACTCCATTACTTGTTAGCTACTTCAGGGGAAAAATGTGCAAATTCTATTTTTGCCTCAACAATCACTTTAACACAATTTCTTTTTTTTTCCCCCTTTTTTGTTTACAGCCTTTACAGGTGCTGTTTGCTGGCGAAGCCACACACAGGAAATACTATTCCACTACTCATGGTGCTTTGCTTTCAGGTCAGAGGGAGGCAAACCGGCTGATTGAGCTGTACCATGACCTCTTCAATGCAGAAACCACAAAGCCTAACATGTAAAACAAAAAATTTAAAATAAAAATGAAAGAACCACTAACTAGTGATAAAAGTCTGTGTTTTATGCTATCTGTATTCTAAATGATTAAACGTATGAAAAACTAGTAGGGGCATTACACCAATAACTAAAAAAAGAAATCTGTTTTTACTGTATGTAGATTATTTAGATATCACTTGAGATGTACTGTACAAGGCTGCGAAGTGTGCAGCCATCTCTTGTTCTTATCTTTCTCTGATTGTTTGTTTTTTTTAATCAATAAGTTATATGTTTATAACACGTCTGTAATTTAACTTTTTGTAAGTGCCTTCTGTATTTAATGGTGACATTTAAAAATGAAACAAAAACAAGTGTCAATGAATAAAGTGTATATTAATGTGAAAAAGAACAGCATGTACTTCTTTCTTTTCGATTTTCAGTTCCTTTTATGTTTCTCCTATGGTGATAGCCGTATGTAACTGAATTACAGAGAAATAGTCAATTCCGCTACAACTGAAAATTATATAAATAAACAAGCAGCACTAAACAAAGGTTACGGGATATTAATAAATAATACATCAATACATGCAAAAAATAGAGTAATATTGGTAAAGAAACTATACATTAAAATGTTAAAATGTTTTCATAATTCATCTCAACAAAACCTTTACTGTTTAAAATTTCCCAGTTTGACAGAATATTGGCTTTACATCTCGTCTCTTTAAGAAGATACAGTCATGTTTACTTTATGCTTTGGAGAGAAACGCTGAAAGCTTTGACTTTTGGAAAGCCTGTAACTGTAATCTGTCAGCGTTGTGTACTCCTGTCATTGTTTTTCAGTCATTGTCCATGACATTCTGGTGTTTTATCACCTCCAGTGCAGGTTTTAACTTCTTGAAGTGTTCAGTGCAGGACTGAAAAGATAAAGTCGATATTTAATGTGTTGGCGCCCCCTTGTGGTTGTAGAGAGAAAATGCATTCTAAACAAGTGCATTCAACAAAAGTACTGAAATGATATCGGCTTTAGCTAGTGTAAAGATACTTAGTTAAGAAAAATTGCTTATGATATTTTTTTCTTCTTCTCAGTTTCTGGCAACAGTATTTTAAAATATGTATTTATTCTTGCAATAATATATATAACAGATAAATGACTAACATCTCAAAATATTGATTTGCTATGTCAAAATTACTAAATCAAAATAAAGCCTTAGTATTTCACCATAATTTAATTATTAATACAATTATTTGTTTGAAATATAATTACTCATTATTTCAGGTCAATATTTTGAGAAAACAAGTCATTATTTTGTGATAATAAGTGATATTAATACGAAGCAATCTGTTCTTTAGTCTTTTTCCTACTTTACTTGGCAAGAATGGGTTTCCACATAAATGTGTACAAAGGGTCTACCTAAGTAACATATACTACATCTGCACAGTTCAGTACACACACACACACACACACACACACACACACAGTTTCTAAGCTGCTTATCCTTCAGCAGTTTATTGGGCAAGAAGCAAGAAAACACCTTGGACAGGTCGCCAGTCCATTGCAGGGCACAGTTCAGTACAGAACAGGCAAAACCCCTCAGGAGTGAATAGTCATACACAAACTGTACATATTGCAACTTAGTACATAACAAAAACAACCACGATAAGCAAACTAAAACTGCCCAAAAACACACAATGCCCCCTCTACAGCAACAATGTCAGTGAACAAAGGAAGAATTAATCGCCAGTACCAAAACAGGTGAAAAAAATCACACCCTACCACTAGAAGTACACTGCCCCATCCAAAAGATTATTCATCCTCTCTCTCTCTCTCTCTCTCTCTCTCTCTATATCTATATATATATATATATATTATTATTATATTTTTGTAAGTGCCTTCTATATACTATATTAAATATATTATTATATATTTAATACAGGGCCCTAGCAATCTCTGCCTCTTTATGTTGTTTGTATGGGAAACTTGTACTCTCATTGCTGAAGGCATACCAAGTAATGTACAAACACAAAACAAACTATGATGTGTGCTTGTTTAGTTAAGGTACATTTGCAGGTATTTACTTCATAGAATAGCTTCCTCGCGTGAAAAGGAACAACAGTGTTGTCACTATGGTAATGGCTACATGGCTGCATGCTGCTGTTAGAAATTTACTGTTGCTGTTTACATCAATTCTTCCATGAGACATGACAAAGAACATGTAAATGCAGCATAAGCGCATGGGTGCAAGCCATGGTCTCCTGAGGGGTATTCCATGAAGTCAGCTGATAAAAATGCTCCAGTTGACTCCAGGCTCAGTGGGCTCCACTAACAAAATCCAGGTGAGATGTGTTCTTGCTAACACAAACTGCAGTTCAGTGATCAGAGCTCACACATGTGCATGTGATATTTAAGAAGCTCAGAGACTCAAGTTCAGATTAAGTGACAGCTTAAAAGATCTCCATACACTTTGTGTCATAAAACTCTCTGCTGTCTTGGGTACGCTGCTCTCAACCCACAGAACTGGAGAATTCATTTATGATTACACTAAATAATTAATAAATCATTTTAAGTCGCAATATTTAATACAAAACTATTATATCTATTCACTCCTTTGAAATGATGGCATTAAAAGTAGCATGTAGAAAATACACATGGCAGCAGGTGAGGGTGAAACATAAAGAAAACTCCAAAATGGTACAATGTAAAGCTAAATTGTTCTTTTGTACAGAGTATTAAATAGATATGGATAGAAAATCCCTGCTACCATAATGTACCTGATTTCAGAAAAGAAGCACCACTGGATCAGAAATGGAGATGCCCCATTAGTCAGAGGTCCTGACTCACCCGATGCTTCTGGGGATACACACTCAGAGTTTTGTAAATGCTGTAATTATCCAAAAACTGTATTCTAGTATCAAATTCTCCAAAGAGCCTGTAGCGTTCAGCAATACTAATTATCCTCTGATAACCCAGGACTATCCAGAACCAGCAAGAGGAAGCAGACGTTCACATTAAAAAAATATCTGCTCCAAGAAATTAGTGTGTAACTGAAAATTAGAAAGTTGAAGCTGAAAATTAAGAAAATTTCATAAGAGCAGAAAATGAGCAGAATATGAGGCTTTATTCCTTCCACACAGTGAACAAAATTACTAATAAACACTTTTTAATGAATTGGTGTATTTTCTATTTTATAAGTGTACATTGATGTCAGGGAGTGAATCAATGTCCCTCACAACTCCACCATCCATGTGATTTTTAAAAAATCTCTCTGCATTATTATCCACATTATGTAAATATGCACAGGCTGTGGCTCAAGCTCTTTGTGGCGTGATTAAGAGATGCTGGTTTTGATTAAATCTGGACATTAAGTGATTAAGCTCAGGTTCCGAATTGGGTGTGTGCAGAAACACATTACTAATTCCTCCCAGTAGGCCAGAGAATACACACCCGAGAGTAAGCATTACACTTACATTTACAGAGGCAATAATAGCTTATATTTTGTGGGTCTCTGATTTAAAATCAACTTTTCTGCAGTTAAATAGTTTATGAAGTTTTATATCTTCTCCATATTAGTCTACCTTTTCATACCAAGAACTAACGAGAATTGAACAGCTTCTAAACCTTTTGAGTTACTCATACTAAATTAAATTAAATACTCTTTTGTATACGGCTTTTTAACCGTATGCTATTTTTAGACATAACATCTCAGTGACAAGCTCACATTCAGCGATGGTGGTGGCACCTTGATTGGGAACTATGAATGCCTCAGACCATTTGGTGACATAGTCGATGATGTAGGCAATGATATAACAGTTACCAGCCTCAGTGTTTGGGAAGGCTTTCAATGCCTACAATATTTTATTCATACGGAATGAATTGGATTTAAAGCACTATATTGTCAGTGGTGGCATGGTGATCTTATGCTCATGTGTGGCTGATCCAGAACACCCTATTCTATTGGTTACGCTTTTCTATGTAAATTGTATATTATACACTGTGTGTGTGTGTGTGTGTAACTGCCCACCTTATAGTACCTAAATTCAGCAATTAGATAGAGTGCCTGGATGTGTTTGGATGTGTACTGTACATGTGGTCTATATTTCACTTAAAATACTTGTCTCAGTTCAACAACCGTGTAAACTTTTGTACTTCCGCTCTAGTTTTATCTCCAGAAGAGGGCTTGAGATGAACGGGCCTGCTAGTAGTTCTGAAACTACTAGCAGTATCCCTGCATCTGGCTTTTAACAAACAGGCCTGCTTCTGAGGCAGAAGCTACTGATCCCACATCCTTGCCACACGATCATTTGTCTCTCTCACTGTCATGCTGTTCAGTACAATTTCTTTTGCACTGACAAAAGCAAGAAGCGTCCTCTGGTCTGTTGGCCTGGACGCATAGAGGGACCAACATGCATTCCCACGGTCCATAGCTGGCCTAGTGCTGCCCATGTGAGGAGAGCTTCCCTTTTTTTAGCCTCTGCACCATGTGAACCTTCTCTCTTGACCAAAATCCAGTGTCAACAACACTAATTTCTCAATAAAAAGGAATATTTTGGAAAGTAAAGTCTGACATGTTCTCACATTAGCTATCCATGCAGGTAAAGCAAATAAGGTAAAGCACATAACTGTTACTGAGTATAGGATAGCTACAAGTTTTTACTGGCTTTTTATTGTTAAAATTTACTACAGGTATATTTCACAAAGCACTATTTCCCACTAAGCTGGATAACCTAAGCCAAAAGTAAGGCCTGTCCAATAACATTTCTGACTTACTCTCACAAGGCTTGATTTCTGGCTTTAAGTGATGGTTAGGCCAAAATGAGTGAGTAATACAGTAAAAAATAACGTTATAAAAGGGATTTTTACAATACATTATATATGATAATATATTTTTTTTTTCTGGGATGGACAAAATACACCTGGAATGCACAAAATGCACCAGCAAAAATGTAGTGCACCTGTTTAAACACTGACATTTTTTGTTCAAAGCCAAAATGAACTGCTTAAAAAGCAACAGAAAGAAAGAACAGAAATCAATACATGCAGTTGTTCAGTAACCCATGATATAATCAGGAAGGTACAAGTAGTACTCATTAAGAAGTTATTTTTCAGCACATATTTCTGAGAACATTAGATATGAGACAATCCATGCGCATTAGGACATTTCCAAAAAAGGAGTTTGAAAAAATTATTAAAAGATGTAGAGAAAAGACAACCAAAACTAATCAGATAAATCAGATAAACAGCACTTAAACTTTCATAAACTTTCATCTTTGAGACAGATGAGAAAATCAAGCTCCACTCTTACTTCAGATCTGAAAAAATCCACAGGTGTTTCTGTCCATCCTTCCACTATGAGAAGACAACTCAACACTATGAGTCTGAAAGGATGTGTAGCTGTAAAGAAGCTCTCACTGAGAAAAAGAAGTAGGAAATAGGCAGAGGACAGAGGAAAAATTGCAAAATCAAAAAAAGAAGCTACTAGTATTCTAAGAGTCCAGACCACAAAATCACTGAAATTGTTTAGAATTACTTGTAACACAAACATGTGCTTTCTTTTTTTTCAGCGCTAACAGACAAGCTTGTTCCCACAGAAACGTGTTTTGTCTGTTTACTCACTTATTAAGATAAACAAACGTCATCAGGGATGACCTGACTCTCTGGAGCTCCCCAGAGATGCAGTTTGTAATATTAATGTAAGCCTTTTGGACAAGCTACTGTAACAGTGCATTTGGCCAGAGACTAGTGTCCCACTATGTGCTCACTGGATACGTTTTCCAGTCTGGATCCAACATGTTCACAGCACTGAAGTGACTTTTACAGCAGTCGGTGAATTTGCCTACCAAAGCACCTGCGGTAAGTGACTTTGATAAATCATGAAATGGCCTTTATCAAATAACAGACTGGAGACAGGGTTGAGACAAGAGTGTTTCAGTTACATACTGGCTAAAAAAAAGCTCATGTGTTTGTTTGTGTGTGTGTGTGTGTGTGCAAGTGCCGATGTACAAACTCATGTACGTAATATGGTGTGTTAGTCAGACCAGACATTTTGACATCTGTAGCTGTTACAACTTGATACATACTTACAAGATACAAATCAATCAATATTTAAACCTTGAGTTTAAATTACCTTGAATTGCTTTCTATGTAATAAAATACAAGTACTGGTAATAGTAATTAAATTGTTTTTTTAACTACGATCTTCAACTACTATGATCAGTTGCATCATAACAGTACACCAATTAGCATGAAACCTAAATTCCAGTTACAAAGATGTTTCTTTATTTCCTTTTTTTTCCCCTCATAACCAAAGATGCCAATAATTCTGGAAAGCACTGTGCAACTTACTACTTACTCCATAAATCCCAGGGGCCCTTTTTGCAGGCCTACACTTCAATTTCTTTCTCTCAAAGCTACATATTCAAATTATTATTAAATATTCAAAGCTTATATATGTGTCCTAGGTAGTAAAAATCTATTGCAGTCTCTGAATAACATGGCTTAAGATTAATAAGCCTACAGTAGAGGCTTAAGAGGTTTATTTTTATTTTCATATAAAAAGTACAGTACTGAGGCTAAGTCAGAGACCACCTTTCAATTAATTTTCTATCCAAAAAGCCATTAAGTACAAACGATTTATTTTTCAGTGTCAGTACCAGGACATAAAGCAGAAAACATATGTTTATAACAAAATTACACAAAATCCTCAACAACTAAATATATTTTTGTAGTATTTAATGTGTCAGTGCTTTGCATTTGTCTTAGCTGTAGGTTGTCACCGTCATTCATAATCTTTCAGCTCTCATCCACCATACATGGTCTTTAACCCCCATGTTTTTAGTCAGTGTATGTTTGTCATGTAAGCTTTTGTGCTCTGCTACAAGAGTTCTGCTGCCATCCTGATGCACGTTTGTTTGGGCTGCAACCCTGACAACAGGGCTTTGATTTTAATACATCTGTACAGCACAGAAAATAGCCCAGGCTCCGCAAATTTACACAGCGTCAGTTTCGGACTCAATGTGGAAGGCGGCATTAATCTGTGTTCATTTTCAAAATTTGACATGTTCTTTTGTCGTTCATAAAAATAGGCCTTTAGTTCTGTAGTCAGAAGTCAGGAGGTCTGTAATTCCTCTAGCATTTGAACGAGGAACTGCAGGGGCCTGTGACCAAGGGGCCTCGCACAGGACTGTAGCAATCCTTAAATATGGCTCATATGTTTTACATCACTGATCAACTTTCAGGATAGGCTAAGTTAAAGAAATAAGGTAAAAAAAAAAAAAATTTGGGCTTTAAATTTACTGATACTTAGCCAATCAATCTTTCTTTCTATCTATAATTTTGATGAATCAAGGTGTTTATGAATGAATTTGGTTAAAATAATACAACCATGTCAAGATTTACTAATGTGTTTAAATATATTAAAAAGTATATTGCAATTAATATCTAACATACTAATGCAGGCCTCTTACACACCCTGCCTTTCTCTCGCTTCCCCAGACATCATGGGATTCCATTTTAAAGCACCACTGTCACTCCTGCTGCTGATGCTTCCTTTCTGTTTGGGTGCCAAGTTTTCCTTGCTGCTGGCCTTGCCCAACACCTCTGTAGCCTTCAGCGTGGGGCGCATTGGAGCTGGTGCTCTAATCGCCATTGACACCATCAACAGCAGTCCAGAACTCCTGCCAGGTCAGCCTGGGGCAACTTTGTTTACACACTGCCATCTCCAAGTGCCTGCACCAAGGGCTTTCACTTGAAGTTAGGCTAAATTTCAGTACTATTACTGTCAGCACACAGGTACATTTTACCAGCTTCACATATGCTATTTTGGTCACACTTTATTTTTATGGTCATCTATAACTTTATCTATAAATACCCAAATTGTTAACAGTTTATTTCTGTAGCTGGAACTCAATTCTTGTCAATTCTTGAGTGTTAAATTTAGGTTTAGGGTTGAGGTTACCCCCTTAACATTCCAGGCTTATTACATACAAAGGCTTATAATTCAGTAATTTAAAGGGACTTCAATGCAAACCGGCTGAGCTATTCTTAGGTTACATATGTCCGGCCTGTTAAGGGTGTTAAGGACATGCTTACAATAAGGTTTATAGTTTGGGAAAGATTAAGATAAAATGAATATTCAGTCAAATGCCAGTTAAAGACAAGGTGAGGATCTACAATGCATCCACAATGGTCCATCAATTATATTATTAACAGTATTCATACTGCATGCTTTCAGCATGTGTGTGGATATAAATGTCAATGACAACCATAATTAGTACTTAATTTACAGGAATGTTATACTCTTTTCACATTCAACACAATTTTTGAATGTGAAGTCAAGATTTGAAGAAAGCTTTGAATGGTGAAGATTGTTAAAGGGGTAAATGTTTATCCATGATTCAAGATTTGCAGAAGATAGTAGCATTTTGGGGTCACCAAATCTCCAAAATGTAGACGCCGCCACCATGCCAACAAACTATTTGAAACGTGTGCCAGAGGAAAGTCTTTCTTTCATCTAACCACACATTTAAGCACCTGGGGGTCACTAGATGCTATTAGAACTTTCACCAGAACCTGGTTATATGGTCAGATGAGATAAAACAGAACTTTCTGATAACAAACATTTAAGATGGATGGTTATACAGAAAAGAACCCCATCCACACTGTAAAGTATGGTGGAAGATTTGTGATTTTTAAATCATATAGTAACACTATTTCAAGTAATTTCAAGTAATTTCTTCGAAAACAAACTAAAACCAAGTTCTAGAAATTCCAGACGATGATCCAACAAATACATCCAAATCTACAGAAAAATAGTTCAATGACCACAGAGTCACAGAATGACATGGCCATCCCTGTCCCCTGACCATATCACACTGAAAACCTGTAGCTGAAGAGGACAGTAAAAACACAGGATCTAGGACTCTGGAGGATCTGGATAGATTATGTATTGATTCCTTGCTCTGTTTTCTCTAATCTCATCAAGTATTACAGGAGAAGGCTCACTGCTGTTATGCTGGCAAATGAAGGATGTAAGAACTACTAAATGCAGGGGTGCCAATAATTGAGACATATTTTCAGTGTGAGATTGAGCTAATTAACCACAAGGACACTTTTTTATAACCTCTTTTTACCCATCTTTACCAAGTTTTCCTGTAATTATGCAGCTGATTTCATATGGTGTACACCACATGATGCTAATATCACAATGTTCAGCGTGCTTTGTGATTTGCTGTGTAGTTATACTGATGATAGTGATTTTGATTGTTTTATTTATACTGAAATATTTCATTTGATGTCTGAGAGCTATTTTAATTCAGAGTGTTCTTCAGGTCATCACCTTGAATATCAGTATGTGGATGGCGAATGCAATGATCTAGTTGGTCCAGGGAGGATTGTGGCTCTACAGCACAAACACAAATACAGTGCTTTCATTGGCCCCTGCTGCTCAAACGTAGGTGACCCCTCCAACCTCTCTTAAGTGAGGGTTTGCAAACAAGGTAATTTACACAGTTATCCCCTTACAACAAATGTAGTTGGTGAGTGCAGACATGTTTGGTGTCTGATGTTTGATTCTTTAGATGGTACTGGAGCTAGGAAGCTAATGTAGCTAATAAATGGTGGAAGTTTATAGATATCTGATAGAACTGGGTAAATTGCATGTCTAAGTCATCACACATCAACCACCTCAATCCATGAAGTCGTTAAGCAAATCTCAAATAGGCTTGCTTGCTCAGACACTGTATGACAAACTGTTTATTTATTAACACCTAGGCTAAAAACCTATTAAAATGGATCAAAGTACGCCACAAAGCTGAAAACAGTAGTAGCAGTCATCATAAAGCCTGAAGTTTCACATTTTTATGGAAAACAGTATGGCATACAGTTTTACAGTAGAAACAACATAAACAAGTCTTTGAAAATACTAAAGAACTTGATGCTGTCTGAGGCAATTGTGTGATGATTTAGGCAATACTGAAAAGTATAAACATCCACTGCTTGTTAGTTTTTTTTAGCCTCGTAGCTCCAGTGCAAAAACAAAGAAGTAAAACTCAAATCTAAAAGTTTGAAGACAAAAATATCTTGGTTGTTCTTCTACATTTGAAGTAAGGGCACAAGTGTTTGAACTTGTTTTTGTTTTTTTTTGCGTTTAACCTTCTCAGCATAATGAGACGAAGGACGTACCTTTTCATCTGCAGGAATATAATGTCAGTAAAAGCTGGAAGACTATTACATTTAATGAATTGTGACATTAGAACGTGTTTTGACAAGGTCATTATCACATAGCCAAATGTCATCTAAGTCATTACAAAAGATCATAATCATTAGAAAAATGATTACCAAATGTTCTTTCTGTAGCTGAATAATGTGGAACTTTTCAGCTCTCATCATTTCTGATTTAAGGTGTGTGCAGTGACTGCTAAACTAGCGGCCTACTGGAACATCGCAATGGTCAGCCCCATATGTGCTGACCAGCAGTTTTTAGATAAAAAGGTGAGTCTTTTTCAGTAAAACAGCACTGAAGTGGATTCAAATGTCAAACTCATTCACTGATGAGAGCTACACTGCTGTTCAAAGGTTTGAAATCATTTGTCATTAATTACATATAAAATTTTTATATCCTAATTATCAAAAACTCATAGTGCAGATTTAAATATAAAGATTTTGTACCCCCTTAAGTCTTATTGGCCTTATGGGCTTACTACTTAACTTACCTGTTTTATAGCAGTTATTTAATAATATATAGAGACGACGGACTAATAAGTCTGTATTGTTCCTATTTTTCTTTATACGTTTTGAGTCTGGGCTTCAAGGGCTCAAAATGTCTTATATTTCAAGTATTTTGTACACAAGATGTCTGCAGTTCCAAAAATAATTTTTGATAGTTTCTTAGATTCTCACTAAATTTTTGAAATTTGGAAAGTTACACAGAACTAGCATATGTATCTACAACCAAATGGTTTTATATCGTCGAAAACATTTTTTCTAAACATTTTGATGGTAGTGTACACTCTTAAGAATGAAGGTTCCTAAAAAAGTTCTTGGCTTGGATGTACAGCAGTAGAAAAAAAAACAACAACATCATACAACCTTTACATTATGCGTAGGTTCTTTAAACTTTAAAAAGATTATTCACAATCTTTCATTTCATTTTAAATATAGTTCTTAAAAGAACTGTCAACAGAAAGGTTCTACAGGGAAGTAAAAATGGTTCTTCTATGGCCCATTTATTATTCGGTTGTAGTCATTTTAGAGTAGTTTCCCATGTGAGCAGAGTTCCCCAGAAGTGCTTCCTATTTCTAAGAAGGAGCTGTTACACCACATTTATATCTGCTGACTCTACTTCATGCAGTCCTTAGGGTGCAATGCTTCAACACCACAACCTTGAAAGTTAAACTACACTGTTAAAAAAGCACTTGCCCTAAAACATCTGCAGTTTAAAACAGTAAAATGGGTCACTAAACACAATATTTTGCACTCAGGAACTGACTCTGATGCCTGTTTGTTAAGGCAACTTGAAACAATTACCCTGGTTTTTTTAAAACCAAAAAATTAAACTAGCCTTTTTTCTGCCACTTTGTGACTCCAGGCCTTCCCCACTCTGACCAGGGTGTTAGGGCCATTCACTAAGCTGGGGGCCTTCTTTGTGGAGATCTGTAAACAGTTTGGCTGGCAGCGCATTGGCATCATCTACACTAGTGAACCTATGTGGAATATTCCAGCAGAGGGAATCAGGTAGGCTATGGAGCTTAAATGCATTCTCATCAATTTTGGAAACTCAGGAGCCAAAACAAACACAGCTTTCTGAAGTCTCATCCTGAAAGCACATGCCTAAACTAGAATGTCTGAATGCTGGTGCTAATCGATTACCACAAATAAAATGATGACGCAGCCCACACAGTCAACACAGTAGCTAGCTCTATCTCCAGTTAATGCCACAGCAAGATTTAGCAGATACAGTTTGTGGGCAACCATGTTTGCTAGCTAACCAGCTAAACATTATGCCCTTCAACTCACCTAGTTTGGCTCTCTCCAGCAATGGAAAGCTGCAATGAGGTACACTGTGGTCTTTTCTCTAGAAAAGTCATAGCCCTTTCTTTTCAGTTTTTGTTTCCCTGTTGTTCTTTACTTTGTTTTCTTTTTTGTCCGTGTAAGCTGTTGCAGGCAGTGGTGGAACTTCCGATTTTGATATTATATGTTTGAAGAACAAACCACCATAATGGGTCTTAATACAGCGAAGGTATTGAACCTTAGGCTTAGTTGCTTGCACAACTTGAGGCAAGTAGAGGCACCTCCTTGTCCTGATTGGTTGGATGCCAGTTCTTTTTTTATCCATGGATGCAGAGCCTTGAGCAGTCACAGTGTATATATAGACATATTGTGAGGTGTATTTTGTGACATATAACAAAAAGTTACTGTTGAATCACTTTAAAGTGCTTCTGGTGCTTCCAGAGCAGTGGCCTAATTTGGACTGAAATATGTAGGTACACTGTGGTGCTGTTACGACCTTGAAAGCAGACTATTGTATTAAATATTTAATTTGGCATTGTGTAAGCAATTGTAAGGCACAATTCTTTAACGTTTATAGTGCTTTCGGTTTTGTTTTTTTACTCTTATGCTGCCCTTATTCCTTTCTCTATTCCGTCTTCCGGTAACGCTTTCTAACATGTATTGCTTCTTTGCGCGGCATAAACATATGTTAGCCCCTTTTCACACAGGTTTCATTACATTTTTATGTTCCATCATTCAATTATGGCGGTCTTAACAGATCTAGAAGTATAATTCTTATTTTCCAAAAGGTACCAAGCACAGAATAACAACATCACAGTAGCTACATATTTGGAGATTCAAGACCCTCTGTCCAATAAGTCCACTATGGAGTCATGGGTCATCACAGAGATCGCCAAAATGGCTCGCAGTGAGTACAAATCCTTTACTAATACCTTTAAAGTCAAGATTTTGAGGGACTGAATGAATTTGAACTCATAACATACAGCAGAAAATCTGAATGGTTTGAACTGAAATTAAAGCATAAATTTTGAACTCCATCCATGAATCTTCTGAAAATACCTTGCAGTGACTTCCAGCCTTTTCTCATTATTTAAAGTTTTTACATTTTATTGTGAATTCTATTATTTTGCATCCCAAGAAAACGCTCTTCTTCTGTTGTCTCTTGTTCTGTAGTTATAGTGATATCAGCCCATGGTGAGGTAGTACGCAGCCTTCTAGTTGAAGCTCATAAGAGAGGCCTGACCAATGGAGAATATGTATTCTTCTGTTTCCAACCCTACAGCCATGAGGAAATGTTTGGCATTTTTGACTGGAAGCTAGGTATGGTATATGTAGGACCTTATTAGACTGCCTAGATGACACTGAAGTACTATGCTAAAGCAGAGCATAGTGTCTGAATGATGGTCCTTGGTTTCCTTATCCTCAGGAGATGAATATGACATGGTAGCAAAGCAGGCGTACCAGGCACTTTTCCTCCTGTCCATGTATGAACCCAGTGATGAACGTTACAGGGCCTTTGCAGAACATGTCATCAAGAGGTCAAAAGAGGATTTTGGCTACACATATGGACCCCACGAGAAGGTTGTCTTGGACACTATGAACCTACTCACTCTCAATTACTCTGTTATTTCAAGACATTACTATTAAAAGGGGCATTCTTGCTTAAAAATAGCATTATGTGTTATTTGTCTTGTTAAGTAATATTCTGTTGAACAGCATAGCATCCCTCAGCCTCAGAGATAAAGAAAATTTGGCTGTTAGCATTGCCACTGCTGTAGAGGCTAATACGCTGTCTTCCTGGCATCAGCAGCGTCCTTCCGCATTACACAACTAGTGAAGAAAAACAGCCTCAAGTACTCACCCTGAACTGCTTGTAGTTTTTCAAAAAGTTCCTCTTACCTTCAAGATATATTTCCAGAAAGTCTTCCTACTCTTTTAAGCAGAAAAATCTTACTCTAGAGACTGTTACTGCATTGCTGCAGTAGGCATGTTTTCAATGAATTTTTCATTTTGACCAGAGTGCCCCTTATCATTTAGTCTCAGTCCATTCTAGTGGTAGCACGATTACTCAGTCATTAAAACTGCAGTGATTAGTTGGCAATGTGCATGATGATAATGCATATTTTAAAGGTTCCTTTGGCTCTAGCTAAGACCAAAAAACAGACCTGGTGGACACACCCACTGATATGACTTTTTTCAAGTGTTTTTTATATTTTAGATCATTTTTTAAAGCTGTGTTAGTTTCTCAACATAAAATATTTTTTGAATCTTTGAAAAGCCATGCCTAATTTTATTATTATTCAAGCCCATTTATATTGTATTGTGTTTGGCCTTTTAAAAAACTTTTCAAAATAAATCAGTTGATTATTTGATCATCAATATAATCAATATAAGTGATGCCCCATTCCATTCTCTTTCCCTCAATTTACCGTTTGTTATAAATTATACAATTTTCAACAGGTATCATTACTGGCAGCCATTGCACATGATAGTATCTGGCTTTACGCCCAAGCATTAAACCAAACCTTGGCGGAGAATGCTGACCCATTCAATGGTTTTGCTGTCACTCGCCGGATGTGGAACAGGACAATCACAGGTTAGCTGGGCTCTACAGCAAACTTTAGCCCAAGTTCTGCAATGTTTACATTTGGAAGGACATATACTCGTCATCCACTGAACTGAAATGGAGATTGGATGGTGATCATGGGACGTTTCTCTGCTCCACCAGGTATCCAAGGAGATGTGACTATGGATGCAAATGGAGACTGTGAGCCAGCTTACATGCTTAAACACACCCAGGGCAGCGACAGCCAGTTCCAGGTACATGAGTAATAAATACAAACAACTGACAAACTAAAGGAAAAGTCAACATAAGGGGAATTGTCCTGGAGGGATGAAACACTACTCTTCTGAAAGATATTTCCTCAGTTGATGCAAAATGCACCCCACAGCATAGCAGAGCCACCAGAGTGTACACCCCACATGCACTCTCCCACTTGTGAAGAATATGATAAAGGATGACTCATCCGACCATCTATCTTTTTTCCATTTCTGTGGAGACCAGAGCCTATGGTTTAAGCACCACTGAACTCTCAACTGTGCATTTGTCTTTGTAAAGTGGTGTTTATTTACTGCACCCTTCTACAATATCCCTCTTTATGTAGTTAAGGACAGACTGTCCTTGCTGACCTGAACATGTCCTGCAGTTACATTCTCAGTGACCTGAGCAACAGTTGCTAATCTGTTTTTCCTTACATAACTAATCACACTGATGCATGAGCATCACTGTCACTCAATGTGCACTTTCAACCACAACTTCTAACCCTCTTTACTGATGTCCTTCTCTCAGATCTAAGTGCAGATGTCATATCAGTCACTGTTCCCATTGAAACACTAGCCAGTTGAACAGTCTTTGCAACTGAAGCTCTTGCCATCCCTGCGCCAATAATGAACCCTCTTTCAAAGTCATCTAGAACTTTTCCTCTTGCTATCTTGATTCAAAATCAAGGTAAATTGTGCCTGCGCAGCTTTGGCATACCTGTCTGGAAGTATCTTTTCTTTCATTATTTTTCACATAATGAAAAATTAAAAGCACCATTTTTTCAGTATATATACAGCACTATGTTCTTTCCTTTATGAGCAAGTTTCTTTCTACAGGTTATTGCAAACTACTTCGGGACTGGTAAGGGGTATGAGGCAGTGGAGGAAGTCCATATTAGCTGGCCTGGAGGACAACAAGGTCCTCCTAAAGATTCACCCAAATGTGGATTTAAGGGAGAACTGTGCTACAACCTAGGTACCGCTCCTCTTGACTTCACACAGACTTGAACAATGTTTTCTTATCAGTCAGTCATAATAGAGATACAGGGCTAGTCAAAATGTCAATAACACTAACCCACAGGATTTTCCTTTTTATAGTTTCCACACATGGAATTATGCAGTGATGAAAAAATGTTAAACAAATCAAAACTGTCCTCTATATTCGATTGTTCACAGTAGCCCATCTTTGCCTTGCAGCACATTCTTGGAGTTCTCTGAAGCCACTTCATGAGAAGCTGGCTGCAATACTTTTCCACATATGCTTATACCATGTTTGAAATAGAAAACTAATTATCAGAGGATTTCAAATACATTTTTATTTCAAATATTTCAGAAAAACTTCACAGGCATAAACATCTCTATTTACATCTGTCGTACAAACTTATTTCAAACATGTAAGCATAAACTTTAAATCCAGATGTTTTTAAGATTATAACAAATGTACATTCAATCATTTGCGTCCAAACTGGCTGACTGGTTCTGTAGGCTACATGGTGTTTTAAGTTACTGATTGCGACAAGCCTGCCTTCAGGCCATTAAGGACGACATACATAGAGCCAAGACGAAGCAAAAGTTTAATGCTCTAGTTTTAGTTCTGCAGGAGACCAAAGAAATAACAAAACATAAATTGATAAAATGCTGTTTTAATCAGTTTCTGCACTATACTCCTTGATCAACAGCAAGGTTTGATCTCTGGTCTCCAAAAGTCTTCTGTGACGGTAAAGGAGTTAAATAGCGACTGAGGGAACAAGGAACAGGTGTGAAGAATTAGCTAACCACGTCTGGTCAGGCCCTCTAAACAAGCCCTCTCTATTCCATTCCATGCTAAGCCACACCCCCCCTTATCAAGTCAACTTGTTCCTTGCTACTTATCACAGTCAGGTGTTGAGCAAGGAACAAAAAAGTTTTTCTGTTCCACTTAACACAAAACAGCAGCACACAATAGGATATGTGACAACAGTAGGAAGTTCCATAGACACAACAAACACACTATATAGTATTATAAAGTCACATATATATAGTATACATATATACAAATATAAAAAGTACTGTGCAAAAGTCAGAAACCACCCTTCCAAAATGGCCATTAAGTGCAGGTTATTCATTTTTCAGGAGATATCTCCAAGGAAATAATCCATGTGCATAATGAAGGGGAAAGTCAAATGGAGAAAAAAGTAAAACTGGAGTTGCAAAAATGATTAACCTTTTTCTACGGGCCTAGAGGCAGTTCTGCAGGTGGAACGAAAACTGATTCAGATATTTTAAATTAACATAATCACATATAATACTGTTCCTGAAAACTCTGTTATCAGGCTACCTAGGACACTGTTGGCTCTGTGTCAAGCTGCTAGTGAGCAATGAGATGTGGAAACAATGTAAAAACTCCCCAAAAAGACGGAAATGCAGAGTTAAAATAGACAGAATAGCTGCAGTTTTCTTGAAATAAAAAAAAAACATGTACAACTGCAACAACAAAAACATTTAAACACAATAAAGATAATTTTATGAATGCTGACCTGCTCACTTACTTACGAAGATGAAAATGTAGTTTGCTTCTGGTTTTGTAAATCATACACATTTCCAATGAAATATATTTCATCAACATTACTGAATAAGAAAAAAAAGCATAGTTCAAATGAAGGACCTCTTTCACAACAGGCAGAAATGATATTTTATTGCTACTGTAAAAAGAAGCTTAAAGATATAGAGAAAATGGGACAAAACAAGTTCCACTCTTGCTTCAGATCTGAAAAAGAAGCTGTTGGTGTTTGCAGAAATGGACTGATCAACCCAGAGCCCAGACCTCAACATCACTGCATCAGAAGCAGAAAAAGCAGCCAACTTCTAAGTCTGAACTTTGGAAGTGGAGGAAAATATTCCTGCATAGCAAGTTTTCAGAAAAGAATGAAAGCTTTAATAAAGGCAAAAGGTGATTACACTTATTATTGAAAAATGATATACTTAGTTGAGGTTTCTGTGTAACTTTATGTTGAATATATGTTTCAATGTTTTTTCCTGGTGCTGAAAAATGAATACTTACTTGATTTTAAGATAAATAAATGAACTGTGGTCTCTGAATTTTGCACAGTACTGTATATGATCAAATATGACACATAGGGACCTTCAGGCTGGCTGAAGTCAGACTCACTCAGTCAATTTTGAGTCACCCTTTGGTGCAACTCCAATAAAGTATAGCTCCTTTACTGGTAGCATGCAGGCTGTAACAGACTCAATATATGATGTGATACTGGACTACTGGCTCATTTTCAAAGTGATTGCTAGAGGACCACGTATATGTTTGGTGATGTTATGAGCAGCAGGGGGAGCTAAAGATCCAGGTTTGTGCACTTGTACCTGTACCACAATCTTTCCCTTCTTTGTGTGTATATACATTTCACATATACATATACATATATATATATATATATATATATATATATGTATATATATATATATATATATATATATATATATATATGAGAGGGAGAGAGAGATCATTTCTGCACTTTAACCTGCTTGTGCCTCACCCAATAAGGGTTTCATCTGGGGTCGTGGCCTCTGCTCTCTCTTTGATTAAAAAGAGAAGAAGAGTAAGAGGAACGAAAGAAAAATATAATCTAACCTTGAATAATTCAATAGTGCCTGCAAGACCTAAACCTCTACCTTACTGAAATATAGATTTTACTCTCTTTTTCTTTTTACTGAATCCCGTCCACCCTTCAGCAAACAGGTATAGGTAATAAAAGTGTGCAAAGGCTTATGCAACCTGTCTAAATCCTCTTATCAGCACTGTGGGCATATTATTCACTGGGCTCCTTAATCACGGAGTTACAAACGATTGGCTGCTAAGACTGTTTTAGCTGTGTGATTTACTTTTGTCCATTTATAGATTACACAATGTCATACAGTGTCAAAACTATATGAGCAAATATATTTGAGATTACTTAAAGGGTAAAACCATGGAAAACCTGATATATGTCGGTTTTTTTTAAGAATGAGCTTGATGTACTATCGTTAAAGTACATACTGTTCACTCCTCAGTCAATATATAGAAACGTAATAGCAAAAACAGTCCATTTTGATTTCATAATACATTTTGTGATGTTACAAAAACACTTGGTAGCATTTTCAAAAACACACCTCTTCATTCTACAGCATCACACATCTACAGCTTCATTCTATTTAGCCTTTCCCATTCATGCTGAAGTTATAAGGAGTGTTTCCTTCAGACCTTTCTGATGAGGCACAATAGGGGGCAGCCAATCATGACAGACCTCATTTACATACATCAGTCTTGAAGGCACAGTAATAAAACATTTAAGATAAAAAGAAGGTTGGAAATGATTATGTTAAAGTGAATTATGACTTTTGTAAACTACATAACCTACATAAAAGTTGGACATAAGTTGGAAGCAAGTGCGATTCCATTACTTGTTACCTCCATGAACCTTGTGAGTGTAGCCAATTTATCTTGCCAAACTTTCAGTTTACTGAAATATAAATTTTTTAAAACCCTATTTACTGGTTTATCAATTTAATGATAATATTCAATCCTTCAGCAAAAAGGTCTAAAGGATGAAAGTGTGAAAAGGCTTATGCAACTGGTCAAACTACTCATATCAGCACTACAGACAAATCATTCATCGCACTCATTCTTTTACTCGGTTACCTCTGGCTAGCCTTTGTTTCCAGAATAGGACTTGTCCCTTCTGAGTTTTCCCCTTTAGCACATGGATGCCAAATCTTGCCTAATACCTTACAGATTATGAATGTAATATGTTGTTGCAGAGAGAAGATTTTCTATTGCTGTGGGCCTCATTATAAGCCTGATAGCCACAGGGTCTCTTGCGATGGGCATTCTCTATAGGTAATGCAGTCTTATCTTGCAAAATTCTATCATTTGTTGTTATCATAATCCTATCCTATATCATCTTGCATTTTATCCTGTGTTGTTATCACTGTCCTGTCCTATAATACATGCTATCCTAACCTGTACTGCTTTCTACTGACTTATGACGTCAGGGAAATGTGCTTGAACATGACAGACTGATATTAGCAGCCCAGTGGAACTGGCAGGTTTATTCTCAGATTTTGATGTTCTGAGTGATCGAAAAATAAAAAAGCTCTGCTGAAACACAGAAAGTTGATGTGTGATATATATATATATATATATATATATATATATATATATATATATATATATATCTCACACCAACTTTATATATATATAGACATCACACACCAACTGTCTACATATAGATAGGACAGGCAGTCAAGAGAGTAGAAATGAAAGGATGCTTCTCCTTATTCACTCATGTAAGGGTAAACAGAGCACTAAAAGTACCTTTAGACTTGGTTCTGATGGTGATTGCTGATTTATTTGATAGTTTATATAAGCTTGCCTACTCTCTCTTGCTTAATCTTTCTCTGTCTCTTTCTTTTCATATAAATTTTATCCTTATAACTTACACTCAACAACAATTAATCTTGCCGATTTTTTAAGAAATGCAGCAGTTGGTAAGATAGTCATTCAGAGTGCTTTGATGTGATTTGATTAGGCTAATTTATTAGCTTCTTATAGACTATAGAATCAGGCACAATTTTTGTTTTTCTCTTGAGAGACTGTGAATCAACGTCTTAGCTATCTTACAAGTTAGCATAACATTACCTGAGTTAAACTTAAAAGTACTGCTTTTCTGCATTCAAACAAATGTCTACAATTACACAGAATCATAGACTCTCTGTCGAGTGTGAAAATATGACCAAAAGCACTTGTTATGTGGAGGATAGCCTTTACCTAGACATTAGCTTACTTACGAGCTTTGTGAAGTCTTCACAAAGTAATAATTCTAAAGAAAGCAATCAAGACATCAGCGTACTTTTACTACCGCTTTGAACAGTTCTGACTCAGTAAGTTTCGCATGACGTACTGCACATCAAGCCACTGTGAATGAGTTTGGAATTCCCCTTTAATGTTCAAAAGCACTGTCTGCGCCACTGCCACTGTTTCAGTGCGTTACCTTTTAACTGGCTGCTGAATACTGCGCTTTATATTAATACCCTGCACTCATTTATTTATAAATCTATGTGTGAAAGAAAACAGGAACAGATGTTTATGCGACTGCAAAAAGTGAACTATGAGCTACTGTGTAACTGAAGAGATACATAAAGTCTGATTCGGAATCTGAATCTGAATTTTGCCTGTGACTCTTAGCCTGGGTTTTGTTAACAGGAAATACAAACTCCAAGAGAAGGCCTCCATGATGATGTGGAAAATCAAAGCCAGTGACATCATCATGATGGAGCCTCGCTCGTTGACTGGGGCAGGAAAGGTGGGCAGTATGTACGTCTTCTACAAGGGTTATGATCAATATTTGAGAAAATTACATCTGCATGCAAGGACACCGGCTAATTACAGCGTATTTGCATTTTTTTCTGAAGGTTGCACTGACTGCAGTTGCACTGACTGCAGTTGCACTGACTTCGCAGCATTAGAAATTATTACAACGCGTTTGAATACACACACACACACACACACACACACACACACACACACACACACACATCCACATACACACATCATCTAAACCGCTTACCTTCTGGGTCACGTCTGAATAATATTCGAGAAATTTTTAAGTACTTTTTGTACAAAATACAATTCCAGTACTGTTTGCAAATAGATGATTTCAATACAGTATCAAAGTATTTAAAAAACTATTAATATTTTAAAGCTGTATCGCTGACACTCTTCAGATGACAGTCTCTTATGACAGACTCTTATGGAAACCACTAAACATGAAAGAATTGAAGTTGGTTGTAGTTAATACTAAATATCAGACTCAGCACAGATTTTGTACATATTTTAATCATGCCTTTGTGAGATGTGCTGATGTTGACTTTTTGGTTTTCGGGGGTTGACAATGGAAACTTGATTTTTATTAGGCGGTTCAGGTTTTTATATTGTTTACAGCTCAGCTGTACTGTTTCATATGATCATTGTGAGGCACAGGGACAGGCTTCTGTGCAGTCTTTTTTTCATTTCATAATGAATAATAAGCATTAATAAGCATTTTCAACACATAAAATATCAAAACTCTAATCAAATATTGACCTCAAACTCAAAAATCATACATTAATGTGCAAAGGTTTTAGATCATTTTTAATTTGTTTAAATTACATATTGATGTTTTTGTATCAGGAAAAAACACACACACACACACATTATATATATACATATATATATATATATATATATATATATATATATATATATACCCATTTCCAAAAATTTGGGACGCTGTGAAAAATGTAAATAAAAACAAAATGCAATGATGTGCAAATCATTTGAACCTTATATTTCATTGAAAATATCAAATGTTGAAACTGAAAAATTTTATTGTTTATCGAAAAATATATGCCCATTTTGAATTTGATGCCAACAACACATTCCAAAAAAGTTTGGACGGGGGCAACAAATGCTGGTAAAGTTGTGTAATGCTAAAAAAACACCGGGTAGTTGATTGGCAACAGGTCAGTAACAACAACTAAGTATAATACGAGAAGCAGGAGGCTTGCTTTGAGTTTTTTTAAGACATTCGCAAGGATATTTTTTTGACCCCCAAATTCAGTCTTAGCAGTTGGTTGCATTTTGTGCTTTTCATGATACAAGTAATCTCAAACACATTCAGTTGTATTGAGGTCTGGACTCTGAGGTGGTCAGTCAATTGTTCTGTGAACACCAGAAACTTCTTTGTTTGATTTCTTGTTTTTAATCCACTTTCTCTGTAACAGCTTCTTAACAGCTACACATTCTTTTAAACCCACTGCATTTAGTTGTCTTCTCACAGTGGAAGGATGGACAAAAACACCTGTGGATTTTTTCAGATCTGAAGCAGCTTGATTTTCTCCTCTCTCTCAAAGATGAAAGCTTTAAATGCTGTTTATCTGATGGGGACAGTTTTGGTGGTCTGCCAGGTCTTCCAGGTGGTTGTTAACAGTCCCATTTTCTCTGTAGCTTTTAATCATTTTTTGATCTTCAGTTTTGGAAACTCCTGTTTCTTTCACTTATTTTCCTTTGACTTTCCCTTCTCCTTATAAAAGTGAACTATCTTATATCCTGTCTACTTAAAAATATGTCAGCTATTTTGACTGGAAATAATATAAATGAGGGGGGGGGTCTCTAACTTTTGCACTGTGGTTGTCTTTACATTCTTACCAAACAAGCATGATGTATTGTGTTTCATAGTCTATTTCATACTGCTAACAGGTCATTAAGTGACATATGTGTGCATTCAGTGTGTTTTTAAAGAATATTTATTAATTATACCAAAATAATCACAGCCCATTTTGAGATTTCGTCAATCATTGACTCATTTTCTAAAGCATCACACATTTACGCCGCTGTCGTACTTCCATTAAGTAAACTTTTCAGTTATTCTCATCACACACAGCTCATCTGTCTTTTGAAGGACGTTTAGCATGACATGCCAGTGTGCGTGCGCCGGGGCACGTTGTGCTGTTATGTATCTATTATATCTAACGCCAAGTCACACTGCATGGTGTTCTGCTTATGTCATTGATCGCGGTTTTGCATCTGGTCGTAATGATAGGCCTTACAGCGTGATTGCGTAAGGCTTGTGTGGTCATATTAGTAGTGTTCAGTTAGCTGACATATTGCACACCCAAACTGCCTTAAATAACTGGTTTCGCTGGCTCCTTTTAGGCCAATTACATTTTCCATGCCAAACAGGCCCAGCTCCTCAGATCCAAGTCCATACAAGCATCACTGGAGTCCATCATCTGTGGCATGCAAGACAGGCCATCGGCCCACCGGACTGCGGTTTATAAAGTGAGTCTATAAGGCCTTGACTTTTCTCTTACTATGATGAACAACCTGGAACTGTATGGCAGCCCTGACCTCATGTACTTTTCAGCAGTACAAAAGGCCACCTAGAATCAATTTCATCCTACATGGAAGGCAGAGTAGTTAGGCACTGAATGAATGCAGCTGCCCTGATTGTGCCCCTCTCTCTCTCTGCTGGGTTTAGGAGACTATTTGCTATGTTCGCCTTCTGAATGTGAAAAATGTGAATCTTAGTAGCGACCTGCTGACTGAACTCAAACAGGCGAGTACAATCCACTTCACCATCACCATTTACTGTTCCGAATATAGAAGATTAGTACGCCACCATTCAAAAGTTTGGAATCACCTGTCAGATTAATGACTTTTCTCCTCTTTATGCATGTGGATTGTTTCATATCTAATCTCTTTGGAAATGTCTCAAATGAATAGCCTGTACTCACATGCATTTTGGCTAGAAATTAAATAAACACAGCACGGTCTCTGACTTTTTTCCCCACAGTACAGAGTGATTTATAGCTTAATTCATCATTCTGGACACATGTACAAATTTCTCAATTTTTCACAGCTTCTTACAAATTATTAAAACCTATGCCACTGTCAAGTACTACCATCATATTCATACATTTATGTGCAGAAAAATTACATGTTTATTATTGAAAATGGTGATTTCAAACTTCTGAATGGTTTTTACAAACCTTTAAATTATAATGTATATAGTGTAAAACCATTAGTACCTCCTACAGGAGGATTTACCTGAACGTATGTGCTTCTGTATTCCAGTGCAGAGATCTGACCCACCAGAACATCTGTAAGTTTATCGGAGCTTGCCTTGACCCACCTCAGCCTGTAATTCTGACTGAATGCTGCGCTAAAGGGAGTCTGCAGGTTTTCACACTCCTTTAACTGCATCATTTTATAGCAGCTCTTTCAACTATTATCACATACTTCAATGCTATGCATTATAGAGTTATTTAAATATTTATATATTACAAAATCATAGCCAGTTATAATGTGAAGTACTACCAGCTTACATTATGAAAAGTATAAATAAAACACAACGTGCAGGACCTCTTGTCTTTAAATTGACAGGACATTTTAAAGAATGAATCCATCAAGCTGGACTGGAGCTTCAAATGCTCTCTGATGCTGGACATTGTGAAGGTATGTTGTATAAAATATCTCTCTGTGTACATGTGTCTGTCTGTCACCCCTCATGGAGAAGGAGCTGGAACCAAAATGGTCCAACAAAATGCCTTGTGATCCCTGATTAATCATAAGCGTCTTCTCTGGCCACCCTCTCACATAAACAAGCAGAAATCATGCTATTACTGACCACTGCCTACAGGAATGAACACACTTGACTTTATGGAAAAAGATGACCTCTCTCGCAAAACAGCCTTTATATCACAGCCTCGAAACTGCGGAAATATGTGCGCTTGGGAGCATGCTTGCTTGCTAGTGTGTGCATACCATCAAACATCTGTCAGCTATCTTGTCCAAAGCAGCATGTACGTGGGGTTGCCACGTTCAGCAAAAATCTCCAGCCCAAAAATCTCCAGCTCAAAGTGTGCTTAAAACTGCTCACTGAAGCTATTTATCTGGGCAACAAGTGTTTATTTGTTCAAATCCAACAAGCTTTCAAAAATACTGCACAACTAAATAGTTAAGAAGTAAACAAAGTCAGTCAGAGTGGTTTGATGTGAAATGCTTCATTTTAGAGGAGCTTACAAAATTAGACAAAAATCTGAAAAGTTTAATGCAGGGGTATATAATTCAAATTCAATAAGTTCCTGTTAGAGAAAATTTCCTCAAGCAAAAGTCGGAAACATCATAATGTCTAACCTGCATCATGATTAAGTGCCATATACTGTATACTGAAGTAGCCTAGTAGTTATATCAACATCTTATGCAATCAACAACTGAATGTCAAATCAAATAAAGTACAATTCAGTCATGTTTATTGTCAGTTTTCTCTTTTTAGAGCACGACGTGAAATATACGGAGCCCCGTAGGGGTCATTAACAAGAAAAAAATTGTAAAGAGGAAAATCTGTGTCTGCAGTTTAGTAATCCGGTCTCTCAGTTTATAAATTGTGCCCACGGATTTGTAAACTGTACTCTCGGTTATCAAAACTGTACCGACGGATTTGTAAACTGTGTAAAGCACATGCTGCCTCCCACAGCTTCGGCACCGGCCACATTTATGAGATATTTTGAGAAACTGGAGAATTTTGTGACATTTCTGTATGAGGGCAGACAATTGGACAACACAACTGTGTCGACCTTTCATGATGAAAAGATAAATATAAGCAAGTAACGTTAACTTGACATAAAGCAGACATTACTAGAAAATATGTAGGATATTTAGTGCTGTAGCTTTCACACACACCGTTTTCAACGGCTTTAACATTTCATTAAATTACAGTTTAACCTTACTGCTTAATTGGAGTGTTTTGTAGAAATGTATTATGTGAATGCACTTGTTTAAAACGAAAATAATCTCGTTTTTGCCTATATTATCCCACCACGCGGCCAGCGACGACTGAACGGAGTTTCAGCCCAAATAGCACATTGCATGTTAAAAGGAATAATATTAAACCCTGACTATGCAAGAACTGCTGGATACAGTACAGTTTACAAATCCGTCTGTACAGTTTTGCTAACCGAGAATACAGTTTCCAAATCCGTCGGTACGGTTTATAAACTGAGAGTACGGATTACTAAACTGCGGGGACAGATTTTCCTCCTCACAATTTTTTTTCTCGTTAGTGACCCCCACCAGGCTCCATAGAAATAACTTCCCTCTGACTCACTTTCTCCTCTGATTTCTGTTTCTCACCTCGTCCCTCCCCTGTGTGCACATCACTTACTCGAGTCTCAGCACGCAGCGTCATGCACAGATCTGATTGGCTGAGTAGCGTCACGTGACATTTACAATGCATGCGATTGGTCTGTGAGTTTCTCGGTCCGCTAAAGCGGTATCGTAAAGGCTAGAAAAGTTACGCTGATTAAAATAGGACCACCCCATCAAAATGAAATAATTCTCCATAGTTTATCGGTGATAGGTCCAGGTCCGCATAGGACAGCATCTGGGACCGGACTCGGACCACGGTCTGAGCCCACATTTCATAATTTTGAACTTAACTGTTTTACTGATTGCTGGTGTACAGTAACAAAAGACTTGACCCCGGTACAGGGTATGGATTACCTTCACCGCAGTCCTCTGCGATCCCATGGCCACCTGACCTCCTCCAACTGCGTGGTGGACAGCCGCTTCGTCCTGAAGGTCACTGACTTCGGGCTCAGTGCTCTGAGACACTCAGCCCCAGGGGACAGCTCCAGCCAAGACTACTGGACCTGTGAGTGCATATCTGTGGATTAGGAAACAAGTTAGCGAGTTAACATTGCAACATTTCTTTTAAGTCTGAAATCTGAATTTATTTGCACATACAAACAGAAATAACAGTACAATGTCACAGCTGAACACAATTTCTCATGATTAACATTAAAGTTTGGAAATAGAGAACAACAAAATAAATTGGCTAATAAGTTATCTTACTTACCTAGCTAACGTTAGCCTTACTAGCTAACAGCAGGTATGGATATGTAAACACACGCTGCTCTGTTCTGCACACAGACACTCAGTGGAAACAAACATATCAAAGTTAATGAGAGAGCTAACACTAATGCTGCAGTGAGACAGTGGAAATAGATAAATAAACCAGTTACCGAGCTAACGCTAATCCTGCAGCAAGACAAAGAGGACAAACTGCAGTGAGACAGTGGAGTAAAACAAGCTGTCTAGCGACCTGACGCTAATCCTGCTGTGAGACAATGGAAACAAACAGGCTACTTAGTTAGTGAGCTAATACAAACAAGCTAGCTAGTAAATTAACGCTAATCCTGCTGTGAGACAGTGAAAAACAAACAAAGCTATCTAAGTTTAATAGCGTTAGCTATTCTGTAGCCAGACTGATTGTGCTAATTCTGTGACCAATGCCACACATGACAAGCAAAAAATATAGTTAATACTACAGATTTTACCCAAAATGAAAACATACCATTATTTGTTTCACTAAAAAATAAATCTCTGTGAGATAGGCTGCTGGGCTGTTACAGCTAAAACTACCCCGGCTGATAGCGCTAACCCAACAGAGCACATTAAAGGGAAATTTCATCGATTTTTCAATTTTGTTCTGCAGAACTCCTTCATCGAGACGTAAAGAGTCATTCAGAATGGTTTGTTCTGAAGTGGTTCATTGTAGACAGACTCAGATTTCTTTACGGTGGTGGTGACAGAAATCAGGGGCCACGATGTCCACAACACAAATACAACCACTTTATTTACTATACAAAACCACCAGCGAACCTACACATGTACGGAAGCATATCAGTATCAAAATTAAAGTGAAAATGTAATATGTACAATAGAAATGTATTCGTTTACTCATATATGCAATGTTGAGCTCAAAATAAAAATTAAAATTTAATACTGCGATTTTGATTTGCCAGTTGGTATACTAGTATTGACATTTCATTTACACAAAGATTTATGCTGATATGTATTTCCAGAGCTGCAAATTTATGCTTAACGTGATTATGCAATAATTGCGTCAAAATGAAATTTATGTAAAATGTAATTTATTATATAATTATATTATGATACATTTAAATTGGTTTTTCAAAGAGAACACCAAGCCAGAAAGACTCAAAATTCAGATGTAAATGAGAGACAGTTCATCTTCTGTTTGCCATTGCATACTGTTGCTTACTGCGCTCATTATGTGTCAAAATGCCTTTGACCATTTTCATTTTCATTTATGGTCTTCCAAACCTGTCAATCATCACTTTAGGACGGGCCCAACAGCACGCTCAGCGGAAAAGGCTTTATCTGGAAACATGGTGGCCAAAAAGTTTACAGCTACACTTACGTTAGCAGATAAGAAGATACACTACATATAACATAGTGTTCAATCAAACGTGTGGCCAAGTTTTTTGGTTTATCAGTCTGGTTTATAGAAATGAGGCCAAACTCCTTCTCAGCAGCTTCTGTCTAATTTTCGCTCCACCTTAAACAGTGCAGCAGTTACATTCTGGTGCCTCAATGCGCCTGAATATTACAACAGCACCATTTAAGGTGGACTGGAAAATTTTGGAAAAGAAGCTGATTTCAGCTTTGTTTCATAACCTGAGGTCAATGTCTGAAAGTGAGGCCGGACACAGAGGCCCAATCCCATTTCTTCTTTTTACCCCTACCCCTTGTTTTCGAGTGTCACCCTAACCCCTTGGAACCGAGTTACAAGGGGTAGTGGTTAAAAACTTGCCCTACGAAATGGGACAACCCTCAAATTAAAAAAAAAAAACATCGCTTCATTAACAGCTATTAGCGCTGCTCTGCAGGCGACCCAGCGCCTCTGCAGTGATAGCAGAGAAGGGGCAAGTTCAGCTCCTCGCCGCTGGGCTTTAGTTACATTTAGCGCATCTTATCCTTTCAAAGAGGGGAATAAGACAAACATTTATTATCACCCACTCCAATTATTTGGTGATACGAAGCTGAAGTCATCTATTCACCAGCTTCTTGTTCGAATTTTCCCGTTCCACCTTAAATGGTGCAGCAGTTACATTCTGGCGTCAATACTGCTGGACTATTTAAGGTGGAACGGGAAAGTTAGCTAGCTACTGAGAAATTAGCATGCTATTAGCGATTTTTTTTGCTTGTTATGAAGAAAACGACCATAATACATTGAAACGACATTAAACTAGGATAATACAATAGTTACCGTATTTTTTAACGGAGAAAATTTTCACATTTGTGGGTTTCTTCGGTCGCTCGCGCAGCCATCTTGCCAGTTATTCTTGTTTTTTTTTCCATAACACTCCGTTTGGAGTCGTGCCTCTGAAACCATGTAGCCCTAACACTTCGCCCTACCCGTCTATCTCAACTAAAATTGGGACACCCTTAGCCTAGACGTGAACGCGCAAAACAGAGGTTCTAAGGGCTAAGTGGTAGGGGCAAGGGGTGAAATGGGATTGGGCCAGAGACCCCAGCTGATGCCATGCAGGGGTATCTTCTACAAAGTGAGCGTCAGAGGTGGATATATTGCCCTGCCAGCAGCTCACCTGCTAATACGCTGTATGAATTGTGGAGGGCTGCAGAATTAAACTAGTTAACGGCCATTGTTAATGCTAGCTTATGCTACATTCCTAAACAACCTCCCGTCTGCCCTGCTGAAAAAAGACCATCAGAAACACTGGGATAAAAACCACATGATGGTTTTGCTTTCTAATGGTAATTGGCTTCATGTTTACCCGTCGAGAGCATTAGTTTCCTGTTGGACACCTTTAGATTCCATTAAAAAACCATCAAATGCATCTGGAATCAGCCTAAGAACACCTGTTAAACCATTAGAGTCCTTTACACTGTGAACACAAACCATCAGCAAAACACAAAATAACATAAGTGGCTACTGGAGACCACCAGGAACCAGCAGACACTTTTAATGGTTTCTCTGATTTTTTCAGCAAGGTGCTGTTTTTATCAGCTGGCTAATATGATGCAGCTCACTGTGTCACACACACATACAAGCAATTTCTGTAATATTCATTTTTAAAAAGAAAAGCAGGACATTAGAGACTCCCTAGCTGAGTATGTTTAAAATAATACCAACACAGTACATCAGCTGTTACCAACTCAGCCTCTGTGACTGGGTGACTGTGTAATTTACACGTCTATGTGTACCAGTACAATTACAACTGAATCATCAATTACCATAAAACAGTGTGGCAACATTTTCATAAACAATTCATGTAATAACTTCCTGTGATATTGCTTTTAGAAACATTAAACTCTTCAGACATCTGGTTCCTATCACCAACACTGTGAACAATGCTGACTCAATAAGTCTATAGAATGAAGCATTTTACACCAAACCAAACTCTCAGTGGCTTTGTTTACATCTTACAGATGTATTTATGCAGAAATTTTGAAAAATTGGTAAAGTTCCCCTTTAACCCAGCAACTAAAATACCCAAAACCATCCAGCACTTTGGAAACAACCCAGCAAAAGACCCAATAGGTGCAGGCCAGTTTGGGTAGGAAAAAGTAACCCAGCAGTTTTTGACTTTGTACTTATAATTGTGAATAAAGAAGTATGTACTAATGAGGATAAATAAAGAGTTTAAAAACAATGTTGGGGAAAAAGGTATTTGGACAGTACACATATATAATACAATTAGTACTCTGATGCAAATCTGTTGTTGACATTGTCAGCCATTGTAAAAAGTAATGACTGAACAGAGTAAGAATTTTAGTACAAGTGCAACTTTCTTTTGGAAAAACTTCGAAATTCACTCTTCACTAAAATTCGCAAGCTTACACTGACTGTCGGAATGCACTGTTAATAGCCACATAGCGTACGGTTACTGTACAGCCTCCTGCATTTCCCACAGGGTGCCCTGTATATAAATCAGTGCATACAGTATATGGCTTGTATATTTCCTTGTGGACAAACTTAGAGGAAAAACTTTTGACAAATTCTTTCAGAGTCTGTGTGTTTGTAGAGCTGTTTGTTGTTCCTCTCCTCTCAGCACTGCTGTGGAGGGCTCCTGAGCTCCTGAGGCACACCATGCCTGCTAATGGCACTCAGAAGGGGGACGTGTATAGTTTTGGCATCATTGCTCAGGAAGTGGTGTACCGCAGAGGGCCCTTCTACACCCCCAACAGCAGCCTGAAGACCAGAGGTGTGTGAGCTCCACTGCTGTGCTTTTAAAGCCCTGTAGGTGTGTGTTCTCCACACGCTGTGATGACTGTACTCAGGAGGCTCTCCAGCGCTTCTCTCAGGAGACGACCTGTTTTCCAAAGCAGTTTCCGATAAGCTCTCGACTGAAGGTCGTTCTTTCTTTGTGTATCTCTCACTGCCCTCTGTTTCTCTCCGTATCTCTCTGCTTCTATCCTTATCTCTATCTCTCTCTCCTTTCGTTCTCTCTCTGTCTCTCTCCCTCTCTCTTATTCTTTTCTTTCCACTCTGTTTTTTCTATCTTGATTTCCCTGTCTATCTTTATCTTTGTCTCTCATTCTTTCTCTCAGTCGTTATCTCTCTCTCTCCCCTCTTGTTCTCTCTCTCTCACCCCCTCTTTGTCTCTCTTTCTCTCTATCTTAAACCCCTTCCCCAAATATTAAATGTCCAATCATAGCTGAGCGACTGTAACTAGGCCCAGACAACTCTCCAGCTTTCAAAATAAAAGACCATGTCGTAAAGTTTTGTGGGATATTTTTATATTAGGTACTTGATATCTCAGAAGTTTGAATGGGGAGTGAAAAAGAAGAGGTGTGTTGAATCATAAAAGTATCTCATAATACAACCAAAATGTTGGGACGCTGGGCAAAATGTAAATAAAAACAAAATGCAATGCTGTGCAAATCATTTAAACCCTATATTTGATTGAAAATAGTACAAAGACAACATACCAAATGATAAAACAGATATTTTATTGTTTATTGAAAAATAGATGCCCATTTTGAATTTGATGCCAACAACACATTCCAAAAAGTTGGGACGAGGGCAACAAAAGGCTGATTAAGTGTAATGCTAAAAAAACACCTGGTGGTTGATTGGCAACAGGTCAGTAACATGATTGGGTATAAAAAGAACATCCCAGAGAGGCTGAGTCTTTCAGAAATAAAGATGAAGAGGGGTTCACCACTCTGTGAAAGACTGCACGATCAAATAGTGCAACAGTTCAAGAATAACATTTCTCAACAAAAAAGTAGCAAAGAACTTTCGCTTTTCATCATCTACTGTAAATAATAACATCAAAAGATTCAGTGAATCTGGAGAAATCTCTGTATACAAGGGACAAGGCCAAAAACCAGTATTTGCTGGCTGTGATCTTTGGGCCCTCAGGCGGCACTGCAATAAAAACAGACAAGATTATGTAGTGGAAATCACTGCATGGGCTCAGGAACACTTCTGAAAACCACTGTCTGTGAAAACAGTTCATCACTACATCCACAAATGCAAGTAAAAACTCTAAAACGCAAGGAAAAATCATATATAAACAGGATCCAGAAACACCACCGCCTTCTCTGGGCCTGAGCTCGTTTAAAATGGACTGAGGGGAAGTAGAAAAGTGTCCTGTGCTCCAACAAATCAACATTTGAAATTGTTTTTGAAAAATCAGGGACACTGTGTCCTCCGGGCTAAAAACCACTCAGCTTGTTATCAGTGCACAGTTCAGAAGCAAGTATTTATGATGATATAGGAGTGCATTAGTGCACATGGCATGGGTGACAGGCACATCTGTGAAGGTATCATTAATGCTGACACTTATGCTGCGATCCAGATGATGTCTTTTTCAAGGAAGGCCTTGCTTAATTCAGTAAGACAATGTCAAACCACATTTTGCATGTATTACAACAGCATGGCTATGTATTAAGAGTCCGGGTGCTAAACTGACCTGCCTGCAGTCCAGACCTGTTACCACTGAAAACATTTGGCGCATTATGAAATGAAAAATATGAAAAATATGAAACCCAGATGAGCAGCTAAAATCCTATATCAAATCAGAATGAGAAAAGATTTCACTTTCAAAAATACAGCAATTGGTCTCCTCAGTTCCTAAACGCTTACAGAGTTTTGTTAAAAGAAGAGGTGATGAAACACAGTGGTAAACACGCCCCCGTCCCACCGTTCTTGGAATGTGGTGTTGGCATAAAATTCAAAACGAGCATATATTCTTCAGATAACAATAAAATATCTCAGTTTCAACATTTAATATGTTGTCTTTGTAGTATGTTCCTTCAAAAATATGGTTTACATGACTTGCACATCATTGCATCCTGTTTACATTCTGCACAGCGTCCCAACTTTTTTGGAAATGGGGTTGTACTTTAACTTTTGATGCTTTAGTACATTTGAAATATACAGTCATATGCAAGTTTGAACCACCCTTGTCAAATGACATGTTTCGTTGAAAATAAGTTAACACATCGTCTACAGGGAAATGTAAAAATATGGCATTTTTCTGCAAATTTTAATATACTATATCTAAATTTCTATTTATTTGCTGAGTTTAACATTTACAAAAATTAAATATATGATATAAAATGTACCATAACTTTTACACAGGCCACATTTTTGTTTTTTTTTCCCAGTAAGTTAAATTTATGCACACTCTCTCAGCCCTCTGTTTATTTCTCTCTCTCTGTGCGCCTCTCTCTCTCTCTGTCAGAGATCATTGAGCTGGTGAAAGCTGGAGGCAGTAACCCTTTGAGGCCGTATGTGGATGCTGCTGAGTGTGAAGAGGGTGTGGAGGCTCTGTTGTTAAGCTGTTGGAGAGAGAAAGCGACAGAGAGGCCTGATTTCTCCTCCCTCAGAACCGCAGTCAAGAAAATGTGTCCCAGCGGGTCAGTACACTTTCATTACATACATTGAGTACTACTGAATTTCTGACTTTTCAGCATTTTCAGTAGCATTATGGCATTATAATAATGTCCAAATGTGATTTCTGTTCATATATTAAATGCACCAGTGATGGGGACTTGGACGCAAGTCGCACTCTAGTTGTGTGTTGTGATTCAATTCACAGTCGAAACAGACGACTCCAGAAAAAGCATGAACCTTTATTTTCGTCATTTTTTACTTTTTTGCATAATGTGAAAACTCCAGTTATCCTCTGCATTGAGTTCAAATTACATAATAAACAGACAAATAAAAAATTCTGAAAAATTACTTGGAAAAAAATCATACTGCATTGACAACTTAAAATGATTGGTCCGTAGTTTATATCGCATGTGCACTAGCTACCGCACTAGCTATAGCGGAAGTTGTTAGCTAGTCCAGTTAGCTAGTTTAGTAAGTTACAGATCATATTAAAACGTATTAATCCCTCAGCTGGATTAGCTATTGTGCTAGCTAACTAGCATATGTGCTGTTTAAACTACAGATTCAACAACCATTTCAGGATTGTCTTTTACCTTTAAACACCGCATTTACTGCATGTAGCACTTCAGTTCAGTACTTCAGCTTGAAGGTTTTTCTATAATGCAACACTCTTGTCGAATGCCACACCTGCAGATACGAGACTAAGTTAAAATTCTTTGCACCCCAGGGACTTCATATTCGACGCAAACTCACATTAATAGGCTTGTGAACATCTCTGCTCATGCACGTCTGACCTTTATGGGCAAAACAACATTTTCTTCTGTTTTTAACTTACCTGGGTCTTTTGCAGACCAATTCACCTTGGGCTACATTGTGGATTTTCAGATAAAAAATATTCAAAAACTAACTAACTATTTCATTCATGCACCTGTGAAACATTTCAATGCTATACTTGAAATAGGTTTTCAGTTATGACTTTTAAAAAGTTTGCCCCAGCAGGTTCTAAATTGCATCTTAAATATCGAGTTTAACTGCTTAGAGAATGACTGTAAATAGGTATAAATATGCTGAAATGGGTATCAATATGAAAAAACTATATAATAATATACATAAATATATATAATAATGAATTTTCTGAATGGAATATCTGAAAACAACAAGAAACAACATACAAAAAAGAAAGAACAGGTTTTTTTTTTATAAAAGATAATTTGGAAATTTAATTCACTGTTTCATCTTCTTTATATTGTGATCGTTAGTCAAATACCTTATGTTTAAAAAAGACAAAAATGAGTCAAAAAGCTTCCAAGATTTTTGATTGTGAAAGTCATTTTGACCTTATGCTGTCCCTTTACATATTGCAACAAAATTAAGCAAACATTGTTTTGAAGACTTTTTACAAATTTTACATTTCAAAAATAAAAAGATTTCACATTATAACATAAAAAAGCACACTATGCTCTGTGAGCAGCTTGTTCTGTTTAAGATGTAATTTAGAACCTGCTCAAGCAAACTTTAGAAATCAGAAACTAAAGAACTAACTGCAGCACATTTTGCATAGTTGCATGAATTAAAATGTTTTTGCTTTTGCTCTTTTCATGGCAATTGATGACATGACTTTCCTGGCCCTGGGTAAATTGGTGTGAATAGATCCATATACTAATGGTTTCAGAAAATTATACACTTTATTTTATATATTTTATTTTGTACTGGCATGTTTTACTGCAGTGCTCATACACCATCAGAATAATAAACTACAAAATTCCTTTTTTCATTCATTTTTTCATTCAGAACTCCAGTGGGTGTTTAATTTGTTTTTCTCTCTTTTATCACAGTTTAGTTGCAACCAATTCCCACGGTAGCCAATTACCAAACTAGGTGTTTGGTTAGATGAAGGCCAGCACCCGCCTCTCTGAATTTGTTTTAATATTACTGCCCATCAAAAGTTTTTCACATTTTTAATATGATCTCTTGTAAATAATCACATTTTGTCTGTATGAAATAACAAACAGTACTGTACAGTAATAAGTCGCTGCTGTTGGAACAAAACCTTGGATCTCCACTTTTGCCGTTTGTCAGTTTTTGACATAATTTGAAGATGCCTGTTACTCTTTACATTATATGTACATTTGATGATGAATGGACCAAAAGAAATGACCCAAAATTATTTGGAAAAAAGTCTGGTTCCTTTGACTTACATTAGAGGTAAAGTAGGTTTTTTCCTTCTCCTGTGAAGTTATCATTTTGGAGACACGAGGTTTTGTTCCGACAGCAGCAAAACGCTTACTGCTCAGATAGCCTTACATATCATTTTCTCAAATGTCTAAGACTTTTGCACAGTGTTGTGTATTGTGTATATAAGATATAGCTCATGTAAATACTAACATATTTTATCTGAATATTCAAACTCTTAGTGTTCCTCCTTCTAAGTTTTGTAAATTATGTCATTTTTGTCTTTTTCTGTTGCTGCTACTTTGCTTTCAGGTTTTATAAACTATAAATAAATATATACTGTCAAAAGTAAATTATAAACTGACAGAAGTGCTATTATGGCTATCAAGCCAAAGCCCATGCATTTTACCCTCTTGTTGTGATGTCAGCACTCAAACCTTTCAACTGCTTTGATGAACATGAAGCTAAGTGTCACAAAATATACCCAACATTTTGGTAAACTGTTGCTATTTCACATTCAGGAAACCACTGCAGATTTTTAATCTTACAGAGGTGTTTTTATACAAGGCCTCAAACTTTTGTGTCCACAAATTTTTGGGCAGGAAAGTTTAGGAATTTTAATGATTTTCCAAAAGCGAGTCACTTCACAACGAGGCACACAGCCGCTGTGTGTCCTTCATAATAAATGGGCTCCTGTGGTGTGAACCTCTCTGCTGTTGACCTCTCAGTGGGACAGTCCTACAGAAGCTCAGTGCTGAAGAGCTCTTCTGAGATTCCCTCAGAGCAGACCGTGTTAATGTGGGTTTGATTACAGGCTCTTAGTGAGAGTGGAGACTTTTACAGAGCTGAAACATCAGCAGCTCAGCTTTTCTCTCATGCACACATGCTCTCTATGACACAACTGAGTCTCACTGATAGAACTCTGATTACACTCACTGACTCTACTGACTCTATATCTACAGCATGAGCAAGACACTCTCTCTCTCTCTCTCTCTCTCTCTCTCTCTCTCTCTTTCTCTTATTTCTCTCTCTCTGGTTCTGTTTTTAGTTGTAAGGCTGTGCAAGTGTTGGGGGGGGTTCAGTGTTAGTATAAAGGAGCAGGGTGGGACGCAGACTGTCATTAATAACACTTAGCGATGACGGCACTTTAATCAGCTACACAAACACACACTGTGATGGGCTTCCTCCAGGGACCACCGACACGCAGCAAAAAACACACACCGTCCCCAGAGAACACACACTGTCACGCAGCATAACTGCGAACATTCATCCTACTGAAAGAGAGAGAGAGAGCGAGAGAGAGAGAGCAAGAGAGAGATGCACTAAAATCATATAACAGATTCTTTTATTAATCTTTAACCTTGTTTTGCTATTCTCAGCAAACATGGCTGGTAGACTTCAAGTGCTCTGACCAATCACAGACCAGTCTCGCTGTTTCATATGAGCTAACGTATGAGCTATGTTCTGTGCACTTCAGTGGTTAAAAAAATGGACACATGCTCTAAAAATAGCATTTATTCCAGTCATGTCCTCTGAATGAAATCATTCTCCTTCATTTCATACAGCAGAGCTCTGTCTCGCAATAATGTTAATGTCACTTATTCGTAGCTACACTGGCACTCCAAAGTTTGGAATCAGTGTTCGGAGCCGGCAGTGAACAGAGATGTTCTAATAACATCAAGTGTGAAGTTTTAATAAAATTAACGTCCAGAGTGCCTCATGTTTCAAAAGTCATGATTAAGGCCCAATACCATTTCACCCCTCACCCCCTACTACTTAGCCCTTAGCTCTGTTTTGCACGTTCACGCCTAGGGGTAGGGTGTCCCGATTTTTGTTGAGATGGAGGGGTAGGACAAAGTATTAGGGCTACATGGTCCTCTTAAAGGCTTTTTCAGAGGCACACTCCAAAAAGAGTGTTATGAGAAAAAGAAAAAGAAAAGATGGCTGCTGAAGCAACTAAACAAACCCACAACCTTTTTCAGTTAAAAAATATCTATAACCATTGTATTATCTTAGTTTAATGTCATTTCAATTTATAATGGTCCTTTTCTTCATAACAAGCATAAAAAAATCGTTAATAGTGTGTTAATGTCTCGGTAGCATGCTAGCTAAACTTCTTATTCCACCTTAAAAACTCCAGCAGTACTGACACCTGAAGTGCCACAATGTAACTGCTGCTCCATTTAAGGTGTAACGGGAAAATTCGAACAAGAAGCTGGCAAACAGACAACTTCAGCTTTATATCACTGAAGAATTAGCAGTGGGTAATAATGAATAATTACCATATCCCCCCTCTTTGAAGGCATATGATGCTCTAAATTTAACTAAAGACCAGCAGTGAGGTTGCTGAACTTTACCCTTATCTCTACAGACTGGCAGAGTCACCCACAGAGTAGCATTAGTAGCCTGTTAATGAAGTAATGCTCTTCTTTATTTGAGGGTCCCATTTAATAGGGAAGATTTCAACCACAACCCCTTATTATACTCATTTTCAAGGGGCAAGGTGATCCTCGAAAACAAGATGTAAAAATAAGAAGTGGGATTGGGTCGTATACCTGCTACCTTGGGGGGATGATGCCAAAGCCCACCCATTTTATCTCCTTGTTGTGATGTCAGCATTCATCAGCACCCTGCTGATGTTTCAATATGTGCTGTTAATAATAGTTTGGATAAGAAAACTGTCCAATTAAGGAAGATTATTAATGAATATGAAGTGTTGAAGCTAAATATACCAGAAATATTAGCAAATAGCTGTTCTTTGTCAACAGAACTGTATTTAACAGAAAAATAACAGAGAGAAAATTCAGATTTCTGGCAGGCTATGTACACACTAGTGCTATATTTCCATATGGACTTGGAATTCATACCTGAACATTACACCTGTCAAAACAGTCATGATGTTTCTATGGGGTTGTGGATGTGTTTTTGAGTGTTTTCAAACTCACCTCGAATTTCTATGTGTGTGTGTGTGTGTGTGTGTGTGTGTGTGTGTGTGTGTGTGTGTGTGTGTTTCAGAGGCAGTGAGAACATCCTGAACGACCTGTTGTCTCGTCTGGAGCAGTATGCATGTAATCTGGAGGAGGTGGTGAGCGAGAGAACAGCGCAGCTGCAGGAGGAGAAGAAGAAGGCTGAGGGTCTCCTCACACAGATGTTGCCACGGTAACATCCCCACATCCTACCTGTGACATACACACACACACACACACACACACACACACACCATCTCAGTAAAGTATGCTGATGAGATGCCTCTCCTATCATCACTGTAGGGTTTATTTCAGATCTCTCTCTCTCTCTCTCTTTCTCTCTCTCTCTCTCTCTCTCTCTCTCTCTCTCTCTCTCTCTCTCACACACACACACTCAGCCAGCTTAGCTCAAAGCTTTACTGGCATTTATAATGTTATCATTGTTACTGTTGTTTACACAGTGCTATCGTTTATTCATTTGTCTATCTGTTAAGGGTACTATAACGTCACTAAGTTAACGTCACTTGAGGTCTGGACTCTACTGTAGAAGTAGAAAATATCCCTGAAGATTTCTTTGAAAAAGCAAAAGAATGAAAGCTGTAATAAAGGAAAAGAAAGGACATATATTGCAAAAATGATATTTTATTTAGTTAATTTTCTGTTAAATATTTGTTTTCTTTCTTTTCCTGATACTGAAAAATTAACTTATACTTAAGCTATGTTGCGTACTTAATGTAAACAATACTGAGTTGTTTAAAAACTATAGCAATGCTGCTATGTGTGATCCACAGTGTGCATGCACACACACACACACACACACACACACACACTAACTTTCCACCATTCAGTATTTGGTGGTGAAAGATCCACCACCCATATAAGAGAACAGAATCAACAAAAAGTAGTTTGACTGGGGGTGTTAAAACTTTTGCATACCACTGTATAAGGTAGGTGGACCTGATAAAATGGACAAACCATGTATATTTAAAGTAGCGAGTTGTTAAGTTGCCAAATCTTGCACCTGTCCTGACTCTTCTGCGTGACGAGCCATCAAAGGGCCATCCACTTTTAAGCCTGCCTTTTAAAATCCTTCTCGGCTTTTCTCTGTATTTATAGATCAGTAGCTGCACAGCTCATAGCTGGAAAGACGGTCCGCGCCGAGACCTACGATTGCGTCACCGTTTATTTCAGCGACATTGAGGGATTCACCGCCATGTCTGCCTCCCTCACACCAATGGAGGTGATTATAACACTGAGAGAAACCTATAAACACTCACATTATGGACATAGTTTACTAAATCTTTTTTAGGAGGCTGTATTCTGAATTTTTGTTGATATCTTTGATTCTTGTGAGTTGTAGTTTTTTCCCCTTTTACATCCATTAATAATATTTTGATTTATGTACCAAAACAACCTCCCTTTATCTCTTAGAATTAAACAGATTCTTACTGGGCCTTAAAGACTGATATATGTACATGACCACTGTTCTGATTGGCTGCCCTGTATTGTGCCTCTTAGTCCAGTCAAAAATGTTGAACAAACCGTTGAAGCAAAACGAATTCAGACTGAAATCAGAAGGGAAAGGGGTAGAAAGTAAACTTTGCCACTGACACATGGATCCTTTGGAAGGCCATGATTTGCTTCCCGACAGCCAGGACCACAATGTTTAATCAGTTTGCCCGCATCTGTCACTCTAATAACTCCTCTACAGACTGTCTGCAGGTAAAACACTCCACTTCAATGTAAGTGCGTGCGGGGACATATGCGAAGATGTTCATGGTTGTGACATCTCAACTATTACTAATTAATTATTGACTGTATTACTGCTTAGATTTCTTGCGCAAAAGGTGAAAAGATGAATGAAATTTTAACTGTGTTAATTGTCAATCAGATTCTATTGCGAAGAAGAATTGGAAAAAAATCAGCTTTCCGTCATATGGCCTCTTTAAACTACCAGTCTTACAGCAGGTAGAGTCAAATGAGGAAAGGGAATAGACAAATGTTTTCCAATGCCAGTAACGGAGTCTCTCATCATTGCACATTTTATTGCCTTCAGGCTCCCAAAACCCCTGATTCAACTCATTGGCTCATTATCAGGCCCTTCATGAAGGTGAATAGATGTGTTAACATATAGAGACGCTAACATATACAGGGCCGGGGTCCTGCAGGACCATCGTTGGGAAATACTGAAATGGACACTCATTTAAAGTGCTGATATGAGCTACCATATGGAAGGGATTTGCCTTATCTCAAGAGTGTGTCAGATGTTAGTGGGTGATTGTTACTCATTCCTCATGGCATTAGGGCTGCAGAATCCACAACAAACACCAGGCATCTGTTAGCATAGCATCAACTCACCAGCATGCCACAGTCTTAAAGTGAAAATAGCAAATTCACACTGGCTTATTTTAGAGCATTGCTGGGACATCACAGCTGCTGTTCAGTGGAAAACCATTGTCACCTCTTTTGTGTAGCCGCAGGCTTCGTGTGTCTGAGCATGCATGAACACTGTGCTAACAAAAGTTTAAAGTTGAAATGATTTGCTTTTTTTCGGAAGGTTGTGAACGTGCTCAACGACTTGTACACATACTTCGACAACATCATCGACAACCATGATGTTTATAAGGTTGGTGTGACACAAAACTTGACAAGCATCATAATTACTCTGCTTTGTAAAACTGCTTTTGAGTTAAGGGAATGACAGACATTGCAGAGCATTGCATTCTGTAATGTTATAGATAGATCTATGTATATATGTAGTAATGTGCAAAAGTCAGAGACCACCTTCATTTATTTAATTTCTAGTAAAAATGGCCATTAAGTACAAGTTATTCATTTTTCAGCATCTTAAAAAAGGCAGAAAACAAAAAACTACACAAAAACCTCAACAACTAAATACAGTATCATTTTTAGTGTGTCCTTTCTTTGCATTTATTACAACTTTCTTTCTTTTCAAGAGACTCACATTTAGTTTTTCAAAGAAATCTGCAGGGATATTTCCACACCTCTAAAGTTCAGTCTTACAAGTTATACTTCTCACAATCCCAGTAATCCCAATTGCATTCAGTGATGTTGAGGTCTGGACAGAAACACCTGTGGATTTTTCAGATCTGAGGCAAGAGTTCAGCTTGATTTTTTCTCTCTCTCAAAGATGAAGGCTCTAAGTACTGTTTATCTGATGGGAATGGTGTTTTGGTGGCCTACCAGCTCTTGTACTGTTGTTAGGAGTCATTTTCTCTATATGCTTTGAAACCTCTGTTTTAAAAACTTCTGTTTTTTCTCTTAGTTTTTCCAACTGACCCCTTCCTTATGCAAGATGCTTATCTTAAATCTAATCTCCTCAGAAATATGTGCTGAAAATGAAAATGTATACTTACTAGCCATTTTGACTGGAAATTAAATAAACAAAGGGTGGTACTGTACATTGATACATAGATCCAAGACATCTGCTTGTATTTGTAAATACAGAAGTACTAAGACAGTTGAAGACCATAGTTAATTAATAAGAATAAAATAAATATTTGACAGAGTGGGGACAGCCAAAATTTGGATTGATATTGATTGAATTAGGTTGTCAGCATGTGGCAGGGGGCTGTATGATGGCTGGGATTCTTTAGTTTTCTTCCTCTTCCCTCCTCAGGTTGAGACTATTGGAGATGCTTACATGGTGGTGTCAGGTCTTCCCATAAGAAATGGAGATGAGCATGCCAGGGAGGTGGCCAGAATGTCCTTAGCCATAGTGCAAGGCATGAAACACTTCCACAGCTCACACGTTCCTCTACAGCGACTGAAGGTCCGCACTGGAATCCATTCAGGTTAGACCAACAGTCCACACCATATTTTTCAATCTCATAATTTGACAGGCAAACTATTTATTCATATTGTCTTTAATTACCTGTAATATGTTAGTTTTATCGATCATCTCACTTTAAATATTTGAAAAAGTCAGCAACAACCATTAGTTAGGCATTTTCAGACATAATCGCTGAACACAGAGTTTTTAAGTCAACATGAATAACATTTAGAAGCCTGCATTATTGATCATTTTATATAATACCAAGAAAAAACAGTTGGAAAACAAAACCTCTCCATTGTGGCTGGCCTAATATTATGTTGATTTAATTTACCAATATCGTGTAATGGAAACCTGAAATCAAAACTGACCTTCTGTCGCGGATCAATTTAATAACAATTGATAATATATCATTTAAAAGAAAAAATTCTTGTTTTGCAGTAATCTTCCATAAAAATGTGGTGACCTTTGCTTGCCTCTAAAACGTCTTCTGATTTTTAATTATATCATTATCTCATTTAATTAAATCATGTTTTACCATCTGCTCCTGCTTACGTCGCAATACGAAAGGAAAACATGTCATGATTTCCCATTCTCATTAACTTCAAGGTTACTGCAACTAACTAGGCTAAATTCGCAACTGCTTTCTAGCTAATGCTAAAGCTACAGCCTTAAGGGGGAGTTCCACCAATTTGCTAAATTTCTGATAAGAGGTAAACAATGTTATGAGGTCAAATGCACCATTATAAAGGAACTTACTCTGTTGGATTTTTTATATAAATTATATTTTTACCACAACTTTTTTTTTCGTTTCTAAACACACTGCCAAATTATTGTTAGTTTTACTTGCTGTCACAATTTATTTACAGTGGTGGTGATAGGAACCAGGGACTGTGATGTCCACTGCACAAATACAGCCATTTTATTTACTATCCAAAATGACCAATGAACCTACACATGTTTTCTGAGCTTTTCTGTAATGTTGGGTAGTGGTAAAGCTGCAAATATTCATTTTCTTTGGGTACTATTTTGGCATACAGCACCCTGCATGTACCTCTCCATCATGAATGAAATTTATAACATAAGCTTTAGATTAAAGCCTTCTGAAAACTATCATAAAACAATGTCACAGACATCGGGCAGTGTATTCACCGGCATTTTGTGTAAAGACTTTCTGTGAGGGAGCTTTTAGAGTAGTTAGACTCTTCAAGCGTCTGGTTCCTATCACCGCCACTGTGAACAGTTCTGACTGCAGAATGGAACATTTCACATCAAACCACTCTGAACGACTATAAATTTCTATTTAATTTGGCCAAAAAGTATAAAAATCACTGTATGTTCCCTTCACCATACATAGAGTTACAAGAATGTTACCCTATTGTGGCAAAATTTTGGGTTCCATAATTTATTTTTATTTGTAATTTTTACGAGTAATTGAATTAAATTAGAATCATTGTATTTTTGACTTGCTACTAATGAGCATCATTTGCAGACCGTCTTTAGACCTTCAAAAGACTTAAGTGGTCCTTTCAAAGGCACTGAAACTAAAAGAACTGAAAAGCTTTACTGGAATAATGTGGTGGCTAATGATTTTTAATGGGCTGTGTGACTCCATCTCGGCTTGGAGGCTAAGGTGGCATGTTGCTGTACCTTGGTTGCCAAAGCTCAATTGAGACCTAAAAATAAACAGAAAACAGGAGAAGACAGGGGTGGTGGGTGTGAGTGAACAACATGAAAACTGGTACTGACAAGGTTATTTATATGGTCTAAGAGAACGGTGGTGGGAACAGATCCTAAACCTCAGTAATCACGTTATTTAAATTAGAATAAATTAACTAGTTTATTATAGTTGAAAGAAGTAGCAAAATCAGCATCATTGAATTAGTGATGAATATATGATAGATCATATGGTAGATAATTCACTCACAAGCTCAGAAGATACATCCTTTGCCAAGTTTTCAGTTCTCTTTGAGTACTCGTTCAACACGCTCACAATCATCAGATTCATTCACTCAGGGAAGGGGTCCGAAGCACAACCTAAATTATAGCATGGTCTTCTGCACATTAGGTGTAATTACACATTTCCACCAGAGAGGTCTCCAAATTCCTAAAACTTACATAATGTAGCTTTAACTTTCCCCTAACTGCAAACCTAACACTCACTCGAAACCTTGAGCCAGATCCTAATCCTAACTTCAGTGTTGTTGTTAATCAGGTTTCATAAGGTAATCTGTTAGCAATTTGAGCGTTTGTAGATAAACTATGTGTAGGAATCCATGAAAATCAAGCAAATTATATTTTTTACCACAACATTTTTTTCATTTCTAAACACAGCGGCAAATTATTGTTAGTTTTACTCGCTGTCACTACTGCATCGTATTTGAAATATGAACTTCATGCTGTATGTGTTTCAGGGCCGTGCGTGGCTGGTGTTGTGGGTCTGAAAATGCCCCGCTACTGTTTATTTGGAGACACTGTCAACACTGCTTCGAGGATGGAGTCATATGGTTTACGTAAGATGAAATCTAGAGAATGTTATGACAAGAGTGTGCTGAGGACATGAACCCTAACATCATAAACACAGTGACAAGTCACGCTGATTCCAGCTATTGCCAAACTTGTCTTCTCAGTGTATGACAAACTGGAGTAGGAAACGACACATTGAAGATGGCCACGAACTTAGACTTGTCTCATCTGCAATTATCTTCTTTACAAACAAACCTTCTGTTGGCTTTGTCAAACTTTAGAAAAACATTTAGGCGTAAAGGTTTTGATGATGAAAAACAAGATCATTCTTCTTTCCCAGCTTTGAAGATCCATGTGAGCAGTTCCACTAAATCACTGCTGGACACCTTCAAGACGTTCCAGTTTGAACTCAGAGGAGATGTCCACATCAAGGTACAGCACACAAGCTTCACTATTCAAATTCATTCGCTTCATTCAAATCCTCATCTTTTTAACATAATTCAATTCAGAACATTATTCAATTTAGTGCATTGATCTGTTTTCCTCTGCATTTTTATTTTCTCAGGGAAAGGGTTTGGTGAGGACATACTGGCTTCTGGGAGAGGAACACTAACTGTGCCGTCTTTCCCTCATCGTTACATTTTCTGTGTGATCCAAATGTGTTTTTTATGAGAATGTAATATATTTCTAATGGCACTTGTTTTTCATTATTTTCTGTTGTTCTTAGCTTTCATGCAATTTTTACGGTTCACTGAGCAAATTTTGCACTAAATCGATGCCATTTCTCCACAATAATGATGCGACGTACGTCTTCGCAAATGACATTTTAGATCTGTTCTTGATTGGCTGAGTTATAATTTCATCCGCCATGTGTCAATTTCCCACATGCAGTCTAATACATAGTAAAACAAAACAGTAAATTCTTCCTTTTATTTTTTATTTTTTTAAGGATAAAGACTTTCTGGGAAGGAACAAGACGATTTAATGTAATTGAGGGCAGGACCTGTTATGAGCAAAAAATACACCATCATGTGTATCAAATGCATTTTAAAGGAAACCTTTCATTTCACCATGATGTATTATTTATAAGGTGGATATGTATTCCAAACAGTCTTTCTTTCTTACAAATCTTTATCTCCTCTTATGGCATAGTATGGTGATTAGACATATATTGACACAACAAGGTTTTCTCTTTTATTGAGGACTTGCCCCTACCACTTAGCTCTTACCCCTCCGTTTTGCACGTTCATGCCTAGAGGTAGGGTGCCCCAATTTTTGTTAAGATAGAGGGGTAGGGCGAAGTGTTAGGGCTACATGACCCTCTAAACAGAGTTTTTTTCAGAGGCACACTCAAAAAAAAGAAAAACCGGCAAGATGGCTGTGCAAGTATGTAAGTATTTTTTCCGTGGAAAATAATGGTAACCATATTATCTTAGTTTAATGTCGTTTTAATGTAATATGGTTCTTTTCTTCATAACAAACATAAAAAATTGCTAATAGTACGCAAATGTCTTGGTAGCTTGCTAGCTAAATTTTCCACTCCACCTTAAATAGTCCAGCAGTACTGACGGCTGAAGTGCCACAATGTAACTGCTGCTCCATTTAAGGTGGAACGGAAAAATGAAACAAGAAGCTGGAGAATAGCTGACTTCAGCTGTATATCATGAAGAATTACATTTACATTTTTTTACATTTACATCATTTAGCAGACGCTCTTATCCAGAGCGACTTACAAAAAGTGCTTTGTCTATCCAGAGAAAGAATCTTCGCTAGCTACCGATAGGTTAGAGAGAAAGTCAGTCCTAAGCTCAGATACTGGTAGAATCAGAAGTGGTGGGCAATAGCAAATAATTGTCACCCCCTCTTTAAAAGCATATGATGCCCTAAATTTAACTAAAGCCCAGCAGTAGGGGTGGGAGGAAAAATCGATTCTTAGATGCATCGCGATGCGGATGATTCTGAATTGATTCACAAATGTCAAAAATCGATTTTCTAAATATTTAATTTATAACGTAATGTTGACAGAACGCAAAGGGCGGAACTTGGAAGTGTGGAATTGCAGCACCCGGACAGTCTGTGGCGGCACATAACAAAAACACAACTGGATGAGTGAGAAATCCAACCGGCTCCCTCTGCATTAAAGCCAGGTCAGGTCAGGAGTCACAACCCAAATGATAAGAAGAGCCATTTTGTCCTTTTAACAAAAATCAAACCACTTTGGGAGTCACAACATTTAATGTCCAGTATGTCTCAGTGTGTGTTAATGTCCTAGTATAGACTAAACAATATAAACGAAAACACAGATTTTTTTTGCTTATAAATGCGAATAAGTTTATTATTAATCTCTAAATGTTCATCTTAAATCTCTCTCTTTGCCTTTTCTTTAGCTACTAGCTAGGCGAGACTGTGTAGCTAGGTGAACGGCAGTCTGCACACCAGGGGAAAAGGGACCTGGATAAGAGCCATACTATATGCAAAAATATTTAGGAAATGACAAACATGAGAAACCATATGAGATGTTTCCACCCGTTTTCCTACCGGTTGTACTTGCTGCCAACCAGAGGACCATCGAGCGAGTGATGTCAAAGCATCCACCCAACTCAGAAGCGATTTACAAACTCTATTGCCACAGAGTCTTATGTCACCATAACTGTGCATTTTATCACAGATGAGTGGCAGCCAGTGCCTCATGTGCTCCAAACAAGAGCAGTGAATGAGAGCCTTCTAGTTCACTTGCCACATCACTTCCATTTGTTTTATTAATAAAAGATATTGGAGGTAAATTCATTATGAATCATTACAAATACTTTGCTTTGAAAGTACCAAGTCCTCACACAGTGAGAAAAAAGAAATCCTGAATAGAAAAAAAAGATGCATTGAGATGCATCGATAATCGTTTTATAATCGCATTGCAGCCCTCTGAATTGTAATCGAATTGAATCGTGAGGTGCCTAGAGATTCCCACCCCTACCCAGCAGTGAGGTTGCTGAACTTCTCCCTCCTCTGCAGACTGGCAGGGTCTCCTACAGAGCAGCGCTAGTAGGCCGGGTAATTAAGTGGTGTTTTTTTTTTTATTTGAGGGTTGTCCCATTTTGTAGGGGGGGATTTCAACCACTACCTGTTGTAATTCAGTTCCAAGGGGCAGGGTGACACTCGAATACAAGAAATGGGATTGGGTCTATATATACACAGACACTGACAACATAATGAGACACAGGTGCAGGTAATGATGAGATGAAGGAGCAGAGGTAAGGCAGACTTAGAAGGACTTTGTGACACTTCTGACCATTTGGCACCCTTGCGTACCTAACTATAGAGGAAATGTGAAGTGGCACATGTGTAAATATATACTCAGCAGGCCACCTTATTAGAAACACCTGCCTTGCACTGGCCACTTTATGGGGATTACTATATAAGTGGACCACTGTTGACCAGATATTATTATATGGACAATTCTCAACACAGCAAGGACTGATATGTTAGTGGCACTGGCCCACTACTCAAGTATGGTCCTGTGGTCAAAAACTAGATGATGACTAAAACAATCTGTACATCAATATACTCCAGTAAAGTGGAGCTATTAGGCAGGGGTTTGTTATAAAGTGGCCACTAAGTGTAGAATTATATGACCTGCAAACATTTATCATAGACATTCCACTTTCATTCAGGATACTCATTACAACAGACAGTGTTGAAAAGATGACAGAATGGGTAATTCCATTAAAAGCATTCTTACACTTCTATGATATCCTCTCATGTCCCATGTCTTTCAGCCCTCCTTCCTTCAAGGCCACCCAGACTCCTTGCAAAAGCAGTTCGCTGCCCTGTGTTGATTGCAAAGCTCTAAAACATCCCAGATAAGATCTTACTGGTGTATGAAGTAGGATTGTTGAAAAGAATGGCATGCACTTTCATCACTGTGCTCCTTCTCAGTTTCAAATAGTACCTGATGGCCCTATATCTATACTATTTATCATTCAATTTATCATGGCATCCAGTTTTAAAGATGCACTAGTCAGTTTAAGCAAGTTAGAGATTTTATTCAGTTTCCAGCCAAAATGGCAATAAGTGCAAGCTATTCATTCATTCAGTGTCAGAAAAAAGCAGGAAACATGTATTTAATAGACAATAGTATAGTTTAAATTGCCCACTTTTTTACTGTGCACTGCTGCTTAAACTCTTCCATTCTTTCAATCTTACCACCAACCAGTTATGGTCATGTCCTTCCAACAAAAACTGCTGCCAAAGGACTCATGGACATTATGTTCCTCTTCATACAGACTCTAACATTCACTCAAGCAGCTACCCAAACACACCTTAGCTGCCTTGAATACTTCTTTTTCATGTGCATCTAAAATGGCTAAAGGCAACATTAGATATAAGATTAGATAAAAGGTAAGGACATTAGATACAAGATAAACTTATACTTAATAGCTGTTTTAACAGGAAATTAAATAAATAAAGGGTGGCCTCTGCCTCTTTCACAGGACTGCTTATTTTGCTTCCAAAAAATGGCAGAATGACAACTTTAAAGTGTGCTACATGTTCTCCTTTTAAGCTTCAATCCCTGCACTTCCTCCCTTTTCAGTCAAGCCAAGGAAGGCCCTTTTTCACATACCCAAGGGAAAGCCATCAAATGCTTTAAAAAGTCTTATCACTGTGTTTTGCTTTGGCCCCCTGGGCATGATAGGAAGCTATGATCTGTCTTATCAGACTTGGTCAGATCTCAGTCCAACAGTAAAGTAGCTTCTGTTTTGATACGGACATTGTCATGCGTTGATGGGCTAAAGCTTTTAGCTTTTTTTTAAAGTGTTTGCCGATTAAAGATATCTGTGACTGTGAACTCACTTTTTTGAAACAGTTCTCAAAAACAAACTCGGATATGGCTGTGCACATAATTAAGCCTAATTAGTCCATTTGCCATGCATAAACTTTCTTCAAACATAATTTGCAATGAAACTAAAGACTTTTGTCAATGGAAATTTTTCACTGATATTGGTGAAGTTGAATTAATGCAAGTCAGAGCTAAAACAGATGTAGAATCTTTAATGAATTACTTCAGCATATTGAAGCAGTCCGGTTTTAATACAAACACGTTTAATTTAAAAGCATTCTTAATTAAAGTGATGAAGAGAGGAATGAATTAAATCAAATTCACTCATAAATTTTTCATTGAGCTCACTTGAAGCAAAAAGGGGCTGTTATGGTGCCGGAGGAGTTTCTGCTCTGGATCAGGAGACAGATATGGGTTTTTCCTACCCTTTTATCTTTAAAGAACGTAAAAGTTGTTCACTTATTTCTCAGACGACTAATCGGTCAGCAATCACTAAGTAAAACCCAGTGCTGATCTGAGTTCAGCTTAATAGTATAGAACAGAATACAATGTTATGGTCCAACTACATTGGATATTTTTCTTTGGTTTACTTCTGTGATAGAATTCATGACAACAATTACAAACATTAAAACAACAACCATTGCATAATGATCATTAAGAACAATTTATGTGTTCCTCTGTGACCTGAAGTAATCCAGGCTGTTTTCTTTGGTTTTGTTTGCTTGTGCTAAAATCTCACATGAACACTTTGTTTTTGTATGAAAAACCCTGACATTGCTTTTTAAGCAGCCATTTCCCTTTTGCCTGTTTCACTGTTGTTGTAGTAGCCAGAGTTGTTACAGTCCTCTTTTGGGTCATATTCACACTGGACAGGGGGACATGTATGGCCCCACTGCTTGTTTGCTTTAGCAACTGCATCTTACTTGAGCAACTCTAGTGGCCGGTGTATGTATGCATTCATTAGATCGAGCCAGTAAGGGTTAAGTTGGATATTGGGAATGTGTGGAGAAGAGTATGCAGAGTGTGTACCCTTCTAGCCCATCAATCTCCATACCGTAAAAATAACTGAGGTGGTCCGGTTTAAATTTTTAGGAACTGGTTGCACAGACTTTTTGAGAGTGCATAAACATTGAAGACTTAAACACAAACATTGGCAAAGAGGTGGTCCACTTGGTATAAAACTTTGAACTGTCCATGTATTATATTTTTTTCTTATTGAGAACCACTCATTGCATTTGTGTGGCTTTATGTACCAAAAACAGTCATCATTTTTGTTGCTTTTGTTGCATATATGGACTGGGGAGTGAACGGTACATTTTGAAACTTTGACAAAGTTTACATATAGATAGACAGATAGGATAAATAGATAAAACTTTATTGTCATCGTATTTTTAAATACAGAAACATTTACAAGGATATATATGTATAAAGTGGATCTACATAATGCAGACAGTGCAGTGTAAACACGAATAAACAGGTATTTCCCAGTAGGTATTGCACAAATTACATATTACATCAAATTTCTATGACATGGACCCTTTAAAAAATGTTAGTTTAGAATTTTCTCAGCTCAAATAATTAAAGTGGCTTAACTCACCAATTTGTTGGCTGGACTTTTTACAGTTTTGTGTTGTGTAGTCGATTTAACATTGTGCTCAAAGCTATCTATGCAACCCATAGAATCAATGCCATCAGTTGTAGAACTCTCTGTTACATCTTGATTCAGAACAATGTGACATCATAGAACTCCAGATGATGTCATGTTGGATTGCTATGGCAACGGTACAGGATAGTGCGTTACGTTTTTTCATGTTTTTCATGTTTTTGATTGTTTGACTGCATCAGATTGCATTTCTACTGCATAGGACCAACATGTCCATCCATAGGAGGGTTGTAAGCCTTAATTCTCCAATTTTGGAGCAGGAGCAGGACTCTGATGATGAAGATCTGAACAGTCCAACCGCCCCGCTGCGGCTTGTAGCACCTGGAGGAGATCTTTAGCTCCAGTTTCCTGCAGGCCTGCAACTCTCAGATTCAGATAATGACGATACGCTCCACAGACTCATGTGGGCTCATCTGCAGGAGTAAACTGTCCGTAAACGTTCGATGATACAAGAGGTTTTTTAAGGCTTTGCACTGCGATGGGCTACTATCACTTGCTAGGTATGCTGAGCTGGAATACAATTTAGAACAACCCTCTATCCAGTGAGCCCAGAAACACCACCAGTTTCGAAGAAGACAAGAGCCCTGGACCTTCCAGCCAGCCCAACATTCAAAGCTCCAGAACTGATGCTGCAGGCCAGTTCTCTGGCAAACAGGAGAGGCAGAGAAACTCTCAGAAGAGGCAAAGGGAGGTGAGTTCAGAGAGGGACAGCAGTGACAGCATTTTCAGCAGTCCCAGCAAGAGGCAAAGATAAAACCAATGTGATAATGATTTTTTTTTGGTTTGACCACAGAGTTAAAACAGCAACTGTAAAATAAAAAAGTAAAAGGTTTGTTGTTCTTAATAGCAATTGATTCAGTATTGCAATAACATAAACCCAACAAATGTTTCATCACCATGAACAAGGTGAATACAGACTGATGAGCATAGGTGCTGCTAGGCCAAGTGTAGCGGGGCTTTAGCCCCCCCTAAATATTATTGAGCCTCTCTGCCTTATTAAATGTAGCTACAATACTGGTACAAATCATCTATCGTTTATTCTTATTCACAATATACTGTAATTGCAGGGCACGACTTGGGGGTGGCGCTGCTGCTGCTGCTCTAGTGCAGCGCCGCCTCTGCTGTTTTACCAGAGATTGACTGACATACTGTTCAGCCAATCACATCAGACCTCTGATGCTGCAAGCCAATCATATCAGACCTGGAGGAGGGGCTCTGTTTATGTAGTGCTAAGTTATCGGTAACTGAGCTGAAGACAGGATTTTGGCTAAAAGCTTACTAAAATAAACATTAGACCTTATTCAAAATCTATAATACACAGAGTAAACTGAAACAGAGTGAATGTCCACCTACATGAACTTTACTTAACTTTGGGTTTAAGTGAAAAGAGGTCAGGCTGACACTAACGTTAGCTAACTAGCTGACAAGCTAGCTAACTAGTTAAACCCACAGAGTCTCTGGTTTAATCTCATTTCATAGTGAGAGTGAACGAACGAGAGGGCTAGAAATGATGTTTTTGACAGCTCTTCATTTTTAGATTTCTCTTCAGTATTTGGAAACAATGACACCAGTATTTGCAATACATTGTTTACAGTAAGTTCATGTCAGTGAGAACGACGAAGCTGAATTTGGCTTCCTGTTCTTCAGATTCTAGTTTGAATTTTCTGAGGTGCCAGAATGAAACTGCTGCAGGATTTAACCTACTTTAAACAAGAAGCTGATTCAGTTTTGAGTGGAAAAAGTCATCATAACACAGTTTTATATCTCTCAGTTCCAGTCAGATGAGAAGATTTTTACCAGTTAAAACGAAAAAAATTAAATTGATTGGTCGTTGTTTCCTTGAGTTCTTGTAAATCTAATAATAAATTTAATAAAATTAATGTATTACCAAACACAGGAAGAGAGGGAGAGAAAGAAGCTGAAGGACACTGACAGAACTGAAGGAGCAGATCTGATGGAAGTTATTAATCAAAGAGAAAGCGAGGGACAGTTGTATAATTCTGTCATTTAACTTATTAACATGCCTACAAAGCAAAATCACACTGTTCCTGAATGCACCAACTGAGACTGAACTGATCTGTAATCTGTGTTTGAATAATATATTTAGGACTTTGCAGCTTATCTAAGAGAGAGGAGATAGCTTTGCCTGACTTCAGTACCTTAGCTTGATCTGTGCTTGTTGCAAGTGGATGGATATAGCGTTTGTTATACAAACTACAAAGAGACAGATCTACTGTGTGACAATTTGACCAAATAACCATTTGATGTAGTGAACACGGCTGATGTCCTTGCTACACTAAAAGTGTATCATAAACATTTCAGGACATTTAAGAATTCACTTTGGGGTCCATGACCCCAGACCCCCCTAGTACAGGCTTAGCCCCCCTTAACCATTAACCCTCTGGTGACACCTGGTGATGAGCAATGATTCACAGCATTATCTGGCAAAACATATATCACACTGACACAGATAGGCTACTAGAGCAAGCACATGATACATGTTCCAAGAGGTTGCATGCCACAGAGGCTGGCAACTTTAAACATATATCACAAAAACATTTTGCATCATAGTTATAAAATGTTTTAGCAAGCTAACATTGAGCAGATAATCAAGATAAGCAGTCTTGCTAGCCACATGGTTCAAAGGCCTTATCATTTACCAAATGAATTTTTTCAAATATATTGGAAAGCTAACAAGATTTAAACATCTAGGTGATTACATGATCTACATGATTGTCTAGGCAATGAAAGAGTTTCTCTTTCCCGCTCTTGTTAAAAAACCTGTTGCAATCTTCATGATGATCACTTCCAAGCAGGAACAAGCAAGCAATTGAATGTGCAAATGTTGCCTCAATTTGATACGTCTAGTTCAGGCAGAGTGTCTGCTAAGAGACATTATGAACGCTAAATAGATTGTCTCAAATGAACCATTATAAGAACATTGACATTACGTTGAATGTTTATAGTGCAGAGGTCGTTGGGTATGGACAAGATTCTGTGGCAGATTTAAAGCAACCGTAACAGAGTAAAATGGTGAAACAGAAATTAAATTCCATTTTATATAGCAGTTAGCTCCAAACACTTTATTCATGATAACACATCCACTTTCATGTTCCGTTGCTTAAATGTCATGTGGAAAATGTGGCAAACTGAAAGCCACATTGCAAGCAGCACTGGTTGATATTTCTGTCCAATCTCTGGCAAACTTGAGATTGTAGCTGAGGTTACAGTTGAAGTTGAGGTTTCAAAGAACTTTATCTCATGATCAACATGGTACCACCTGTATACTTGGATCATTATTATATACTTAGTGTGGATCATTATTCACGGACAACTTTATTCAGAAGCTCCATGCTGTACTACGTCGTGCAAACCTCACCCTCACAACCTGACCCCACTGATGCTGATGCTGCTACCGCTGCTGCTGCTGCATGAACTAAACTAATCAAATGAATCATTGCTCCACCTGTTTTCCCTGTTTTTGTACTAACAGTGTTTACTGTCCGGTGTCGACCAGAGGAGGATGGGTTCCCCTTCTGAGTTTTGGTTCCTCTCAAGGTTTCTTCCTGTTCCTAGGGAGTTTTTCCTTGCCACTGTCGCCACTGGCTTGCTCATGGGGGCTTGGACCCGTATTTCTTTCTGTAATGCTGATTTCCTTGTAAAGCTGCTTTGTGACAACACCTGTTGTAAAAAGCGCTATATAAATAAACTTTACTTACTTACTTACTTCCAAGACCAATGTCAACCATGATGTTAGCAGAGGGCTGTGACTGGAAAGTGGCTGAATTTTAGTGTAGCACAATTCTTAATAGAAATGCTCTGAAGACTATGAGATCATACACAAATGCAACCATTTAGGCTACTTATTTCCTTCCAGTGATATACATGACAGCATACTTGAAGCAAATATGTGTATTATTTCTACCTGCATGTAATACAGTCCATTGCATCGACACCAATTTGTCCTCCAGTATATTCAAATGTACATATTTGAGTCAATGCTTTTTCAGTGTGATGTCAGAACAATGCAATAAAAGTTTTCCTTTCTCAGTTTGCTTTTTATGATTTTTCAATGTTGTGGTTGTTTTAACATATCATAATTATGATACAGTTATCCCCATAGTCAGGTCCCATAATGGAGACAGGCCAAATGACCACCAAGCAAATTACAGGCCGTTTTCACTTTCTGATGCATTGATAAAAAAGCAAACGTATCCATGTCTTTCTTCAGGTGCTCGCTCGCGGCAGTGTTATTGTTAAGTCAACTGCGGTGAACTGAATCCTTCTGATAAGAGAACATGTAATTTTAACCATTTTGCGGATCATTTCATGGCATCATTCTCGCCTCAAATGGCTTTACTTGTAAGTGAGGCGTACACTGCTTTCTTTGCCCAGCTGGGGTCAAAGGGGCCTTTAGGGTGTTTCGGGAATTAAACCGAAGAAATGCATGTACAGCCCTCTGTGAAAGAGGGGACTTAAGGTCAGCACAAAGTTTGCCAAATAGCTAATGACTGAAAAAGTTCAGTTGAATAGTTTCACTACTAATCTCAAATGAAGCCCATAAAATATTGCATAGCCCACTTTGTAACAGTGGAGGTCTAACTGGTTGGTGCCTTTGGCAGGAGACAAAGAATAACTTGCATACTAAAAGTGATGGTCTGGCCAAAAATCTAATTTAAATGATTTTCTCGTAATGCCAAATGTAGTCGATCAGCAATGAAAGGTAATTCCACTTCTTAGCATTATGCAAACTGCATTCCTAAGTCGTCACATGTCACACACTTCAAACCATGTTAATCTGTTATCTCAGATAGACTTGCTCATGTGTTTTCCAACACTGTGTGACATACTGTTATCTATAAATATAGCTTAAACAATGTTAATACCTTTCATTACTTGTTAGCTATGTTAGCCTTGTAGCTCCAGTGCAAGACCAAAGAACTAAACTTCAGACAATAAACAGATATTTGCTGTCCGACAACATGTTGCATATGGTGAAAATGTAGCATATTTGATTTTTTTGGCCAAACCATGGCTTTAAGCCTTCTGAACAGCATGTAGTCATGCTGCACTCTTGATTATATTCATAATTACAGGAGCTGAGTCATGCGCCTGGGTTAAACTCATCGTTGGCTGCTTTCCTTTGCCTCCTCTTTCAAAAGCGCAGATGCTCCGTCTCTCTCTCTCTCGGCATTACATATGAATGACTGGTCTGCAAAAACAATAGCGCTGTAGTGGGTGAGCCTTTTATGTGAGTGCAATTAAAAAACCCCACACGGTTAATCAAAGCACATCTGCCACACTCCAGGGACGGTGGCAGCAGTCGACCGGGGCTTCAGGTATGTAGAGTGAAACTGCTCTCAGCAAGCTAATACACTGGGGACTGCAAGTGAAGACAGTTCACATCCATAATGGAAGAGCCGTGCAGATATATTGTTGAGTTAAAGCAATGATCGGGCCAAGAAGCACACAAAATGCTGTAGATTGATTTTATTAATCCTTTAAGTTATTGAACTGGAACATGCACATAGGCTGCCATGAGGAGCACCTTATATTTAAAATGTCTTTTATCTTTAAACATACATCTGTAAATGTAAAATCACAGAGGTACAAATGGCACCCCAATTGTTGAATTACCCACTATGTGAGTATAGGTTTCCAAAACTTGTTAGCTACATTAGCTTCATAGCAACAGTGCAAATCTAAAGAACTAGTCTTCAGACGCCCAACAGGTCTGACTGATGGACTATGTTTGAGGTAAGGGGGGCTAATTTTGTAAATTTGATTTTTGGCCAAGATAGTGCTTAAAGATTGGATAACATCATCCAGTTTAGATTGGACGCAGATCTTTTCCAGTTCCTCCAATTCCCTCTATATAAGTGTCAGGTGGTTAGAGACTGATTTTATATGTAATCATGGTTAATTTTGTACCCAGCTTGGATTACAAATACTTTCATACTTTGACAAAGCATGGCAGCTGATATATTGACATTATTTCAATGTCATCTGACTTAATTTTATCCATTTTTTCTATATGGCAGAAATGAACGTGTTAAGGCAGAGACGATTTAACCTTTGGGTGCCACAGTGATCCATGCTTGACATGGCCAGTCAAGTCATGTGGTAGTATGTAATTTTTAAAAACACAGCCACTGCACTTAGCAAGACAGCAGTTATTAAAGTTTCACACTTCATACAGCAGCCAAAACAAAGCACCATATATAGATCTGACTCCAACATAATACTGAGACTGGAATGTAAGGACCGAATGGTAATTACAGTGTACCTTGATGTAGTTTGTACAGGCACAGCATGATCTAACACCACATAAATGGTGCGTTAATTTAACATTCAGTACATGAACATATCAAAAAAACAACTGTGAGTGGTTAACAATGTCACCTCTACATATTCAGTCGGGGTGACTTTGATGATTACATTAGTGATACACAGAAATAATTCAGCAAATCTGGTGGATGCGAGAGACAAGATCTAATTTGCATAACAATGCCCACCTCTGAATACCCCCCTGGCCCTTACGCCCGCCTACATTCAGATAAAGAGGGCTGGTTTTGCTGTAATTAATGTAGCACATTCAAATTAGCATACACACACACACAGATGCCCACGTACACATATACACATATACACACTCAGGCGCGTCCTCTCTACCTCCACCACAGAGCAAGCGTGCGTGAGACCATCAGCGTCCTCATCTTGGGGATCATTGGTGGACCTGTCACTGGATCATCTGCCTGTCAGAAATGGGCCGAAACAGGGCTAGCTGAAAAGACGAAAATACACTTTTACCTAGGGATGTGAGTATCGACTATTATTGAGAATTACACCTGCTGATCATACAACCCAGGATGTAATATAGCTGATAATTATTTCAACGGCAAAATTAATTAACAATAACAAAAATTATTCTGTATGTATAAAATAACAATGATTGTTATGTACTTTTTTGTATTTTGACAATAATGATATAATACATACAATGTATTATTATTATTATTATTATTATTATTATTTTTCATAATTTTGATTATTATCATTATTATTAGTAGTATTTTATTCAAAATCTTATTTTAAAATATATATTTTGAAAATATATTATTATAAATCTGAAACACATTTTTCCGGTATATTCTTGTAGAAAAAATATTTTATGCATGATTTTGAAATTAATAACAATAATATCTAATTTCATAGTAGTTATCCTTATATAACCACTTTGTATATCTGTCTTATTTAATAATTAATAATTATAATATAATTTTTTTAAGACTGCCAAGAATAATTGTATTTTTTCCAAGATTGTTTACATGCTATTATTATGATTAGTAGTAATAGTAGTAGCAGTGTTATTTTACAAGACCTATGATGTTAATTAAAGCCATCGTATTCATTTCCATTTGTCTGTATTCCACTCCATGTTGTTTTGAAGAGGCTGCTATCATTCAGCTCCTTTATTAGACCGTAAAGATGTCTGTATCTGATAGATGCTGCAGTGTTTGCTGCTACTCTGGCTTTTTCCCCTGCCATCAATTCCTTGTATGTGAAGTGAAAACATACTTTCTGCTCGCTGGCAGAGTGTAGAGCTGGCGTGCCCCAGATAAACTGCTTTCTTTGGAGAGAGCCGAGGGGGGACTTGTTCAAGAATAACAGGCAAAGTAAATCGAGAGAGCGCAGCTTCCAAAAGACTGCCCAGGCCCTCCAGCCTCCATTGTAAGGATTACAGGCAATCTACATCGCCTTCTGTAGTGATTAAACAAGAGGAGGAATCTAAACAAATAAAAGGATTTTATGGCACTTTGCAGCTCTTTAAACTGAAAACAGAACTGTTTTTGGAAAGGACTTTAAGGGCTGTTATAGTCAGTGGATCAAGATGAGCTGACAGTGCAGAGAGGAGCATCTCTCAAGTGTACACGCAGAATTATTCACTATTTACATTGTTTCTTTGGTGGGATAGTGTCAAATTTAATTGGCAGCGTGAGAGATGGGAAAAGACCACACGCACACACGTACACGTGCACACATAGGGTTGCTGGCTTCCTCTCCACAATATGTCCGTACAGGCTGTGCTTAATGAGCATCCACTTGTGCCTGAGTGGTCAGATGGACGGAGGGGCGTGTGTTCCTGTTTGAAGGGGTTCTCTGTTTGTGCAGTCATGCTGGGACATTGAGCAGAGATGGCCTTTCTGAACTTATGTCCTGTACTGACATAATTATGAACTGAAATGATCTAACTGAGCACATTTACTTAACACATTTACTTGCTATACTGACAATTCATGTATGTCATACCCAGTGAACAGACAGAACAAACACATGAAAAACAGTTGCTAAACATCAGTAAATTACATACTGTACTGTGCAGGTCAGACACCACCGTTCATTTATTTAGTTTCACTTAATTCATTTCATCTATTTGAATATTAAACAGAAAATTACACAGATGCTTCAACTACACAATATCAAATTTACAGTTTTAAGTGCATCAGCTCATTGCCATTATTACATCTTCCATTTCTTTTGGGAGTCTTGATTTCAGTTCAAAATCTTTTTAGACGTCTCCAAAGTTCAGTCTTAGAAGTTGGTTGCATTTTCTGCATCTCACAATACATGTAGTGCCAAACAGTGGACAGTCCACTGTTCAGAGCACACCAGCAGGTACTTTGTTTGATTTTGAAAATTTTCTTCTTTTTTGTCTATTTCCTTTTCTTGGCAGCTACACATCTTTTCAGACTCATAGTGTTGAGTTGTCTTCTCACAGTGGATGATGGACAGAAACACCTGTGGATTTTTTACAGATCTGAAGCAAGAGTGAAGCTAGATTATCTCCTCACTCTCAAAGATGAAAGCTTTAAGTAGTGTTTATTTTAAAGCTTATCACCATCTTAATGGTGACAGTTTTGGTGGTGTACCAGGTCTTGCAGGTTGTTGTTAGCTTTAAATCATTGTTTGAACTGCAGTTTTGAAAACTCCTGTGGTTTTCATTTATTTTCTTTTGACTTTCTCATTCCTTATCTTACATCTAATCTCTTCTGAAATATAATAACTTAAAAAATAAATAATAAATATAATAACGAAAAATAAATAACTTGTACTTAATGGACATTTTGACAGGACATTAAATGAATGCAGGGTGGTCTCTGACTTCAAAGCCAAAAGATAAAAAAAGCATTCTTTACCTTATTATAAGTTAATGTAACAAGATTTTATTCCTTGTCATTTGTGTCGGTCCATTCCATATGAAATATGCACATAACATACACTGCAGCTGGTGGATTCATTAAAAAAATACAATAGTATTTGTATAATAGTATATAGTGAGAAACTACCATGCACTCCAAAACACTAATTTCCTTAGTAGCTTTGAATCACCTGAATGTGTTGCTTTATGATTTAAATGTATTTACGGTTAGGTTTACAATTCATAGTTATTTGTAAGTAATCTTCTTGCCAATGTCCAATATTTTGTCTTTTTTCCTACTGCAAGCTACTCATATTATGGCTAATACAACACTGTTATTCATGTGGGTTATTTTCCTTTTACTTTGTGCAGTTTGACAAATTATGCCAGCGAATGTCCAACAGATGTCTTCCAGCATTGTCAGTTTAGTTGTAGTCTCAGAACCTGGCTCTTGCAACTGTTGTTAAAGTCCACATTGTGTTTACTAAAGAGACTGAAGCAGGAGAGAGCGCATTGGAATATGCCTCCCCTGACACAACTCCCATTGGTGTTAATTAAATTTTGATTGTCAGTGAACTAAAACCACTTACATGCCACCCCTCTTTAATTTTGTCATTTGTGCCAGACACTCCCAGATGTTGTTTTCAGGTTCCGTCACGGGCTGAGAAACTGGCGCTTTCCTCCACCTAACAGTGTAGATTTGACAGAATTCACTGGTGGCTTGTATTTGTGAAGAAACATCCTTTCTGTGAACAGCTCAACAGTAATGGAGTCAAAGCCCTAGAATTCCTCCTGTTGATTCTCAGCTGATCCATTTTGTTAGTTCTCTTGTTATCTCTTGTTTTTTTCCAAATAACAAATGAACATGGAGTGGAGGCAGAGAGGAAGTTCCACTCCAGCAATGTTATTGACCGTTTCCCCTCAGGGATAATCTAGAAGGTTCCTCTGGGGCTATTTACAGGAATCCCGTCCAGTCCCACGGAAAAGGTCAAATTAAGGGCTCCTCTATTGCTTTTGTCAGACGGCCAGAATGAAATTGCTCAAGCCGTTGCCCACCAGAATGCCACAGGCGCTAGGCGACATTTGTTTGATTGTTTTGAGCTCGCCATGTTCAGATTTCACAAAAAAACTTTGCAAGGTCTGTGTCACTCTGTGTAAACTTGTCTTTCCCGTGTTAAATGTCTGTTTTCTTTCACTAACATGAACAGATTGTGATTGGAGCTAAGATTTGAGACTTCATTGGCAGTGCTTGGTAGCGTGATCTCAACAAATGCTGCTTGTTGGGAGATCAGCCAAAGCATTTTGTGTTGGGATGGTTGTGGAATATCCAGCATTATAGAGAACTGGGTTAATCATCTACATAGTTTTTAAACATCTACCATGCATAATTACAAACTCATTGTTTTCAAGATCAGGATTTTTTTTTTTTTTTAATTCCACTTTTTCTGGCTTGACATAATGAAGCAGTACTGCTATGATGGCTGGTCATAATATTTAATGAGAGGGCTAAAAAAATATATATCAATAGCTCTCACAATAGAGTCATATTTTAGATCTCATTCCTAGCAATATTGCTTTTTATAGCACACAAAAAGTTACAGCATCACCAGAACAGGACATGGTTCAAGTTCAGTCCTTACTGAAGAACGATGTAAAATAGCAACGTAGAATGTAATACAAATATCTTACAATAATGTCTCTAACAAGCAGTTATAAGCTCCAAATGTCCATGAACAGCAATATAGCTATACCACCACTGTCAGAAATTAGCATTATTGCAGCAATGGAAATTAAATAAATGCAGGCTTAGTATGATGCAAATTAAACTATTTCTGTATTATGCATTGCCATGTAGTGATATGCTCTTAATCTGACTATCATTGCAAACAAAATTATACAGAGCATTTTACAATGGCTTTGAGCATGTCTCAGCCAATCCCATTATAGAAATGGACAACGTTTTGGTGGTGCTGTTGATCTTGGGTCAACAGAAGTCTAAAATAATCTTGCATTTTTAAAATCACAATCTTTTAAATCACAGATTTCATATAAAAAGAGAGTAAGGGTCCACCCTAGTATAGAAGTACACTACTTGTACTGTTGACCTATCAAGCCAAGGCGCAGTGTTAACATACTAAGTATGTAGCTAATAAAGCACAGTAAGCATGTGTAAAAAGCTTGTGTAAACATGACCAAAATGGAGCTAATATGTGTATATTTCTCTGTTTTTTTTCCCAACTAGAGTCCACCTAAAGCCATGGCAAACTCCTCTGAGTGGCTAGAGGACAGCAACACTTCATATGTTGGTGATTTCGAACCATGTGCCACAGTGAGGAGCCCAAGCACTCGTGTAGCTCTGTATGCATTCATAATTGTTGGAATCTTCTGCACAGTGGTTGGCAACTTACTTGTGGTACTGGCCATTGCTTATTTCAAACAGCTACAATCTCACACCAACTCTTTTGTCATGTCGCTAGCGGTGGCCGACTTTCTGGTGGGCTTGGTGGTCATGCCATACAGCATGGTGAGGACTGTTGAGGGCTGCTGGCACTTTGGTGCCACCTTCTGTCAACTGCACTCCAGCCTGGATGTGATGCTGTGCACAGCATCCATCTTCCACCTGAGCTGCATCGCTTTTGATCGATACTATGCCGTCTGCAACCCACTGGTGTACTCCTTCAAAATGTCCCGTAGCCGTGTGGCTTTGCTAATTGTAGTTTGCTGGGCCGTTCCCTTGCTCATCTCCTTTGGGCCCATCCTTCTTGGACTGCACAAGCTTGGAGTGGACGTATCCTTGCCTGAGAATGTGTGCGTCTTTCTAGTGAATCGTGTCTATGCTGTCATAGCTTCACTGGTGGCTTTTTACCTGCCCATGGTCTCAATGCTAGTTGCCTACTGGAAGATCTACAAAGCAGCCAAGCGTCAGGCCATGCAGATCAGCGCCATGGAGGCTCAAATGGCAGCTGGAGTGGGGAAGGACTCCAGCAAGAAGCAGAAGCACCGCAACTCCATGAGGAGGGAGAGGAAGGCAGCCCAAACCCTGGGGATAATCATGGGTGTCTTCCTCCTCTTCTGGTTGCCGTTCTTCACTGTGAACATAGTGGACCCATTCATTGAGTACACTACTACAGGTGTAATATGGGATGTGTTCCTCTGGCTGGGATATGTGAACTCTTCCTTGAACCCTTTCCTCTACGGTTTCTTTAACAGGTCGTTCCGCAGGGCTTTCCTAATGATCTTGGGCTGCAGGATATGTCTGCCTGGCTCAGCCCCAGGCATGGACCTCTCTCACTCTAGGAAGGATGCCAATGAGCGCACAGAGAACCAATAGGCCACGTGGCTCCTCTAACACCACAAGGGTATCCTGCACTCTTGAAAATAAAGGTGTCAAAAAGGGTTCTTTGGGGCGATTGCATAGACAAACCACTTTGGGGTCTCTAAAGAACTTTTCAGTGGATGGTTTCTGTAAAAAAAAACAAAGGATAATTTTAAAGAACCTCCACATGATGTAAAGGTTCTGTAACAATTACAAGTTTATCCTACAATTACATGTCCAAGCCAAGAACTGCTAAGGGACCTTTAATTTAAAATGTGGCTAACCACTGAACTATGAGGCAAAGCAAGAGGGGGAGTTCCACTAAACAATAAGAAAATCCCCAAGATTAGAGGCCCTGTGAAGTTTTCCATAGCTATGCTTTCAAGGTCCATTGACTACATTCCTTTATTGCATTATTGATTTCAATTCTGTCTTTACTAGTCAGGCGTAGAGTAGTAAAATGGAAAAAACTCTCATCAACGGACTAGGACCGAAAGTATGCCGGGTGACAAAGTGCATGCAAAGTTTGCAGTTTGGTAGCAGATTTCCTGTGTAAATGCGAGAGCTTTTCCCACCGAGTGTTTGTGTTTGCTGTGTAAATAAATGAACTGTCAAGTCTGCCTTTCTTCATTTCTCACAGCTACAGTATGCTTCTCCAGAACAAATAATCTGCACAAGTGGTGCACAATTTATCATCCCCAATACCGGAAGATGTTTGTTTATCTTCTAGTACATTGTGTAGTATACTAGAAGATATGAAAAAAGGATAGGCAATGGACATAACTGTTATTCAATCTTCTGCATAATACCTACGAATTAAAGTTGAAGTACTGCCTGTGGCAAGAAACATTTTTTCTCCAGAATTTTATATTACAAAGTCATAATAAACAGAGCTCCCTCATGGAGGCTACACTGCGCTTAAATAAATACAAATAATTCCAGTACCATTTAAATTTCTGCATGACTTCCCGCTCAGCTATTTAATTTACAAACAACATTAGTAAGGGCTAATACTTCCCTGGTGAGAGAGTGACAGCAATGGTTTAAGACATGGTTTATAAACTCACTTGTGAGGGCTGAAGCACTGCACAGTTTGCCGTTTACTTTTTCTCTCATGAAGTAGATACACTAATACTTAGCTGTGCTCTTATAGCATGAGCAGTGTTGCCAAGCTGTTAGGCTGTCACAATTGATTATTTTAATAATAAAGTAATCCATCAGTAAACTGTCTACTGGTGGATTTAACAAACCGAGATTAGATTACAAAAAGATTAAAAGAACTTAAACATGGCTAATGTCAGCCAACACTGTAAGTACACTACAAGTATTTTCACTGTCAAAGTACTGAAAAATGCAATAATCAATACCTGTTGTTTGAAAAAGGTTTATTTCAGAGATTTTGCATTTATTTTAATGGTTGTTCCTGTTATTATGGTAAAATACTGTATGTAAAAATAGATAGTTGAACTAGTGAAATTGTTTGAGAAAACATGCTTTTACTATCAATTAAACAGGCTTTGACCCCTCCTGCTGGGTTTTTAATCCTTATTTTAAATATTTTTTTACTATATAGAGCAATGTAGCTCTGCCCCTTCACAATGATGTTGTGAATGTTTCAGCCTAGTCTATTTTTTTGAATGAGACTCAACACAGGACAGCCAATCAGAACTCAAATAATTTTACATATGTCAATAATACACAGCAAAACAGCCTGTTTTATTGCAAAAGAGTGGTTGGAAAATAGTCATGCAAAAGTGACATGGCTACCTTTGGTGCATAGAACCACACAAATGTCATATGTGGACCCCATGGAAAAAAAGAGGTTGGGGACTTGTAGAAAAGCTTAATTGAATTATTGCCTTCTAAGGGATTCCAAGGTGTATAATAAAATAACATGTATGTAATAAGTATGTATAAAAAAATGCACACATACATACGTATACAGACATACATACATACAAACAACTTTAGCTTTGGTTTGTGCCAGGGTACATCAGCTGAACTAAACAGATTGTTTCTGTAGGTCATACACTTCTAATGATTTGTGACACATCCTTTTGAATTGCTGTCCTTGCTTGATTGCTAATAAAGAGCTGCTGAAAGTAGATGTCACACAGACCTTCTAAAGATATTCATGAGAGGAAATGGGGATGTGAAAATAGAAGTCTGGGGCACGGTCATGTTCATATGAGATAATTCTTGATTTCAGTCTGAGACTAGACAGACTGCGTCGAGGACTGGCACCAGCTGGTCTGTGCCAAGAGAGAGAGAGTGTTATGGCTTGTTTTGTAAAACGTCCAAATGTTTCTGTAGCTATTTGTAGCACAGTGTTCTTCGATGCTGGCCGCTCACACATCTCAAAGGAAATGTACCGACATTATATCCTAACTCCCCGCTCTTCTGACTTCTGAGCAACGGGAAGTCTTTGCGATGAGTCAAAACACATATGCACTCGTCCCTGATGGGCCCATTTATGACCACCATGTCTGTTATTCCAGCTTAAGCATTGCTGATTCACATGAAAAGGGGTGGCAGGAATGCTGTCCGCAAGGACATTTTGCTCCTCAACAAGACCTATAAATAATGTGATTTGTCCCTGTCATATAAAACATCATCTTTTTTTTACCAGCTGAAAACTTCGGCTGCACTTTTACACTATGTGAACATTTCATGATGATTAGAAATCTTTTGCTACAAAGTTTTGTAACAAATACCTGTATTTCTGTGTTTGGAAGGTATTTACTGTGTGATTATCAGGCTAAGAAAAAAGGTTGAGAAGGGTAAAAGTTTTTGTTGGAGAAGGAAAAAGGACACAGGTTTGGGAAGATAAAGCACTTTAGCCTTTGGCTTTTCGTCAACTTAATCAACTCTACCTATACCCAGTGATAGAAAATAACAAAGTACAATACTTTTACTCTGTGTAGCAGATTTTTATGGATCTCTGGGCCATGAATCTAGTTTCTCGATTTTGTCCTCACTGGTGTTTAACTAAACAGTTACTGTAACTAGCCAGCAGGTGTGATTTTCCACCTTAATATAAACGACAGAGAGTGAAATGATCCCTACATACACTTTATGTACAAACGTAGCCAGATACCTGTTTATAATCTCCATAGAAAAGAGAAGCCATGCCCAAGCCTGAGGTCAGTGCCGAGCATTGGCTAGAGGGGTATAAACCCAGTATTGGGCTGTGGGGCAGTGAAACTGTGGTCTCAGGAGCGATGGAGTTCCATCCAGTACCTTTGGGATGAGCTGCAGAATTAATCATCCAACATCACTGATTTCTCTATTGCTCTTGTGATTGAATGCAATTAAATCCTCATAGCAAATGTTCCAACATCTAGTGTTGTTACTGCATTAAAGAGAGGCAAACTTTTGGACATACAGTGTGTATTTGTTTGCAAATTTCTCCTGCAATTGGCTGTTTGTGCACTTTCACACCAAAAAAGATGAAATGGGACAGGAGAAGTGACAGACGAAAGTAGTTCAACTGTAAAGAAAATTGTGTTTAATTTGTAAAAAAGAAATTCGGTAAGCTAGTGGTTTTAAATTTAGTTCTTATGAAACTGCACTATTTCACTGTTAAATGTTTAATAACCATTAAATTTAAAAACAGCAAAGTTACTTACTTTAGGTTGAAACACCAAACATTTTCACAATGCAGAGATGCAGCAATATTAATGACAATTCAACTTTGCAAAGCCAGTCAGTGTTGTTTGAGGAGCAGTTGTGTAACAGGCCATTCTCCATCCATAGCCTAACTTGTTTCTCATTAGTGATTCTTTCCTTAACATGTTAATGCTTCACAGAGAACAGCTCTTTTCAGGTTAGAATTAGAATTGCAATGTTTATTAAAGGTCTTTTCTTTTGTACTTTAACTGTGAAACCATACTTTTTCAACTTTTTAGATGACTATGACACTTTCACTTTTTGCGTACTCCTTCCCACCTCTCCTTTCACCAAACAAGGCGTAAACACAAGCTTCACTCTGAACTGAACTTTTTATTTGTTTTCCAGGCTTTTTCTCAGTGCTCTCCATTGGCTTTCCTGTCTTTCACGTATCCAACGACCTATTGAGACAAAAGCATGCACATAAATAGCTGCCATTGGCCCCACACAGGTGTAGCACCCATTACTCTTTAACCATTTCTTCCTCCTCTAGCTGCCCCTCGACCAAACCCCTAGTGAAATACAAAGTCAGTCTTATTCCCAACACTTGTGACCATAAACACACACTAAGTAATATATTAAAAATAATACACCACGATTAAAAAGCCCATTTATTAGTATGACACGTATAGTGTAGTATGTGGTTTTAGATGCAGCCATGGCCTTCTATTATGTTCAGGATCTTTTATACAGCAGGTCTAAATCATTTCACCACAGTAATAATGAACATTTTATAGCCCCCAAACTGTGCGTTGCCTAATTTATACCCACATAAATGATTTAAAAGTGGAGCATAAATAGACTTGGTACCTCATCATTCATTGATACCACATTTAAATTATACACAATGCATTTTTCTCACAAAATGTTCATTATACCTCTTCAGTTTTTGGTTTTAAATGGAAATATAAGCACAACACTATTTTATTACCAGAATATGAGGTTTTTGCAGATCTTGGCTTCATTTAAATAGGATTGAAATGAAATAAATACAAGTAATAGATTTTTGATTACTTTTTTGTATTAAACCTGAGATTATAAAACTCACAGGACTTCTACATAAACGTATTTGATATTTAATAAATGTTACATTTTCTGACAAGAGCCTTGGTTAAACATAACCAAACTCATCATCTACAGTTAAAAATATCAGAATGTAAAGATGCAGAATGAAAATCATATTCCTTTATTAACAACTCAGCACAATGTGTTTTAAAAACTTTTCTTCATGGAGGGGGAGAAATTCTCAAGCTGAGCTAAGAGGGAACACAGGTTGTCTGCAGAAAATGAGATATTTATAGTGACTTACATCAGGTTATATCTGTGTTACAGCCATTGGCAGAGGCAGGAAGAGCAGCCTAAAGTAACAGTATTGTTACTTTAGTGATCATTCTACTCCAGTTAAAAATAGCCTAGCAAAGAACAACTGCAGTATAATAAAATATCTCATCAAGTGCTGAGTTCCTTATAGCCGAACATCTCAGTACGTCCAGCATCTATCAGTATAGGTTTCCTAAAGATTCCTCACAAATCTACTTTGCAACTTCAGACCAGGCCTTTAAAATATGGTTGTAAAATGAAAGGAGATTGAGTGACTGTAAGAGGGGAGAGAACTCGAGGAATTTTGAGCAGCTTCTGCTACAGAAGTGGTTCAGTGAAAAAGTCAATTTATACAAATTTCTCTTTTACTCCAGGTGTAGTTGAAAACATGTTTGGTGTCCAAAATGTGTTTCTTTACGTTAGCTCAGGGGCTACAAGGCTAATGTTGCTAAAAAACGCTGTCAATAGACTATTCTCACACTTTCCTTTGTTTGTCAGTGCGGAAGAGTAAATAGTAGCGTTAAACGGCTTCCGGTCGCACTGTAAACAATATCTGATACTGCATTCCTAAATGCACAAATAATTCAACTAAACAGCCATATATGTGTTTCCACTTAATCAAGTTAAAAAACAATTTAAGCTGAAAAGCACCATTCATCATGTGTCACTTTTAAAGAGGTAACCATCAGAAAGAGGGAAAAACTGAACTGGAGAGTGAGCTGTACAGTACTCACTTTCCTGATTACCAATGCTCAGCCCCAAGACAAATATTTATTAGGCATTTTTACAATCCTGGAGAATTATTTGATTTTTTTAGATTATTTTATTTGATTTTTTATGTTAAATTATTAAACTATCATAAATGATAAAATGTTGTATTTACAATAAACCTATACAACTAACGGCTACTTTTTCTTTTCTTGTTTTCGGCAAACAAGTAAACATCCAGCGACCTTATTTTGCCCAACGCCCCTCCCCCCCTCTGTTTACATGAAATAGTTCAGTCCTGCCTCCAGACCAGCCGCGAGCAGAATTTGCTAGCTAGCAGCTAAACTTCCTAAACAAAAATCTGTCCTTCAAAAACGAAAAGAAAGAATAAAGACAGGAAAGATAACAGAAAGGGCGGCAGTACGTCACCTAGTTTTTCACAAAGAAAGATGGGTGTGGCCCGTGAGTGGTGGAAATGGACTTAGATAGCTTAGTCCACAGTGAAACACAGTAACCTCTGCTCCATGAACATTATTTACTCAGTATCTTAACAGAACATCCGGAGTGTTTACATGTCACTTCCTGCCGACATTTAAGCAGTGCAGGCAAAGTTAAGGTTAAGACACTATTCATACTGTAACGCTATTATATGAGACACACAGCTTACTGCATGATTTATGCGCTTTGTTAAAGGCTGTATCGGCAACAGCCACGTCATACAAATAAGCAAGGCGAGCAGCTAACGGCTAGCTCAACGTCTGCTAACGTCTGCACTCTCGCTTCAGAGCTCCGTCTGACTAGTTCCTCACGTGGTTGGCATAAACACAGAACACAGCGGTCAGTTCGCCTGCACAATGAGAGCCCTTATAGAAACAACTCGGAGAAATAAATGCTAGAACACACTTAACCAAAACTGACATGCAGGACATTATTATGAACATGTTGCAATACTAAATCATTTGTCCCTGCCCCTGCCTGGTGCCAGGCTCAATAGATGCATCCTCAGACTCAACGGCCCTGTCTCCCCATCCTCATTCCCCTAACACTGAATCAGCCCCGTCTCCCAACTGAAGAAGGTGAGCAGCTTTGTGATATGTCAGTTGGCATGAATGCAGGAGGTCAATGGGAATTTCTTTTTTTATTGTTTATTTTAAATTGATTAATGTTAAGAGAATTTGGCATAATCAAAGATTTTACCATTAAAATTATATTTTAGCTGTAAAAGATTGCCTTGAAAAAGCCTTTAGCACATTTCCTATAGCAGGGGTCTTGCATCAAATAGTAAATTCTACTTTATGCAGAATATTGCATGCTGTGCAGCTGCACAGTGCTATATTTTCAGGGATGGTGAGGCCTGTGGTGGTGGGGCCCAATGTAATATCTTTACATGTGGCCCAAAATCCCTGGTGGCGCCCCTGCTTCTCTCAACCCGCTCATCTCATATCCATGTCATACAGACTCGTCAATGTGGTTTAGGGCACAATACAATATACTGTAAACTACAAAAATGAGCAAAACTTCACTGTGTAGCCAAACACTGTGGTTATCCACTTCAGTCAACACAATGAAGTTTTGTGCATTTTTACTTCTTTGTATAGTTGCAGTTTGTTAGCAATGTTAGCCTTGTAGCTCCAGTGCTAAACTAAAGAAGCAAAATATGAACATCAGGGGTGAGTGGAAAATTTTGTAAATTTGATTTGTTGCCAAGCCATTTCAGGACTGAGAGATAGAATTGAGGAAAAGGGAAGAGGTGGCGAGGTATTGGGGTGCTAAAACTTTGGAGAGAAGGAATTTTCCAGGATGTTAGAATGGAGAAAGAGGGGTTTCAGGTTTTGTCCTCCTGCCAAACTTTAGTGAATTTATAATTCCATTTGAGTAGAAACACATGATGTGTCTTTTGAATATACTCAGAGATGCTCAAATCCATTAAAATGCTTTTTCGAACTGCACCACCTCTGCATGAAATTAATACTTTCGGGACTAGTTGTGCTAGCTTAATTATGTCCCCACTGTGTTCCTTCAGAATTCACTGTTTAATTGTTTGTTGAACATTTTGTGCCAATTCGGTCATGTCTATAACTCTAGGTCTAAAAAATGCACCTCAGCCTTCCAAAAATAAACAATACTTTAACATGACCCTCCCCTTTGAGATGAAAAACGACAGCAGCCTCCCTCTTTCAAGATGTCCACCTTAATAATTCAGGTTAGGTATCACTATAGGGACAATTTAGTATTGATTATATGATGAACATCATTATGGTTAGAGCACAATAAGAGTGACATCTACTGGACATCAAAGATCAGGCATTTTTGTGTAATGTAGAGTATCACAGTGGGATTTTAGGGAAGGTACAAATCAGTGCTTGGCAATCTCAGGCTTGGAGGCCCACCTGCACTGCACATTTACATGTTGTCTTGCTCTCTAACCCCCATTTCAATTGCTAAACCCTGCTTGAGATTAAAATGTGGAGTGAAAATGCTAAACTGTGCAGGAGTTTGTGCTTCTTCCAACACCTACAAACCTTCATGATCTAAATTGGTGTGCCACAGTAGGTAAAGCAAACTGAGTGAAAAATCCCACAAGTTTTCCACTTTTTATCTGATTTATTTCGCATTATATCAGACATTGATGGACGTCATCACATCTGCAAATACAAATGAATTCAAAGCATCTCTCAACAATGCAAGTAACTCTGATGAAAGTTAACTGAGTATGACTGTTGCCGTAACCCCATGGCATTCACATGCCACTCTTTCAGCGGTCAATGCAAATGACATTTCATCCAAATTTATTTATATAAGTAGCATATTTCATGAAAAGTTTTATTAAGTCATTTAAATAACAATCTGTTAAACCTTTAGCACTTTACCCATGTGAACGCCACAGTACGTCTTGGCAAATCACGATATAAATAGTAAGCAGTGCTGTTGTTTTTTCAGTCCATCGGATATACAATCACAGTTAAATCTTGCTCCCTAAATTTGGGCCTTTGCAGCCTGCAGAGCAGAGCCTTTTTTTAGTAGAGCTCCGCTTTGTGTAGTAAGACTGATTGCTTGTACAGTAGGAACGAGCTCTTCAGTGTTGCTCTACTGATTGCGAAAGAATCTGACAGTTTGAAAGGATCATTTTGAAAGGCCACATGAACTTATACAGTGCACAGTTAACCAGAAGCAAAGAGTCTGTACGCCAAGTGATGGCACTTGTTGTGGTCAGGGTACTTTACAGGGAAAACGACAATCATTTGTCTGTTCACTTCTCAAAAAGGAAGTGAAATACTTAAATTACCCACATAGACATGAGTTTTGTCCTTCTCTTACAATAAAACAATAAACAAACAGTACTCCTTGTGTTGTTTGCTTTCCAATTGTGCTTTTTGTCAAAGCTGCCCATTTGAAGTCCGTCTCTGAGCAGACCACTCCTTGTCTGCCTGCACTGCAAAAAAATGATCTTTGGCAAGAAAATGCTTCTTAAATATAGGCAATATATTTAATATTTCTCATAATGAGATAATTATAAGGATATCAGGTGACACTATTTAAAGGCTATCTAAACAGGGGCATTATAAGAGAGGTTGAAGCATTGAATAATGTGTTGAAAAAGTTAGGGATAGGGTTAGGCTAGGACTTATGAACAGCTTATGGCAGTAAGATAACATTATTATGAAATAAATAACAATGTATTGACGTAAACTAAATGACAGAGTGTATAATACTCCCATGTTTAAGGCAGAGGCCTAGTTAAGAACACTTAAGTCAATTTTACTTGAATTAAAGCACAAAAGTACTATTTCTAGGACCAGTTTGGCTGCTAAACAACTAACTCAGTTTTTTATGTCTGCAGCCACAAAATATCAAAATATTATAGCAAAACCAATAACTTTTACATTTACTTTTGGTACTTTTACGGTTCATATCAAGTAATTTTGTACTTTTGTACTCAAGTAGAAATACAGATAGGAAATGAACAAATATGTATGAAAATTATCACCTAAGTTTGGGTTTATTAAAAGCTTATATGTGGATAGCGGTTCAATGGAAAATTATGATAAACCCAAACTTAAGTGATCATTTTCATAAGGTCTGTGCCTTCATGTGTTCATAAATACTCAAGTATTATTATATTAATGTATTATTTAATGCTTATGCATGTGTTATGAGGTCCCTATGAAAGCAGCCTTGAAATAAATTGTTACTGAATTTTAACTAATTTAATAATAATAATAATAATAATTTTATCAAGTGAAATTACCATAAAAAACCTGATTAGATTTAGTTCAGTCAACTATTTTTGAATGATTGGTTTGATTCAGCTTCAGAATTTTTTCCAGAATATGTTGAATAAACAAACCAGAGGAACTTTTTACATAGTGGTGAAATATAAAATATATAGCAAATAAAACAAAACACCTTTTTTGGATTTCTTTCTGTGAGAAAAGTGCCTATTTTGTTAAATATGATTGTAATTTATTATAATTGATTCTGATCTTCCAAATTCAGTTGAATTGCTATTAGAGTGATGCACCACAATGGACTGATGCATGTTTATACCCCTAGTTATACCCATTTTAACTTAGTAAGATCTTATTATATAAGTAGTCTCTAGAAATAGGTTGTAATCTTACAATATTCATATAATGAGAAATATCAGATACATTGCCGACCCTGAAGATGCTTTCACTAGCTGAGATATCATTGTTTGCAGTGTGCGTGCCAGACAGCGGCGATATGAGCAGCCCCAGGCAGTTATCTAAACCCTCTATCTTTGTTTAGATATCGGTCTCCTTCAGGCCGTAGCATTCTGGGAGGTCGTAGATCTGGTAGCCTGCTGGCTCTCCGCACTCGCTATAAATCCCCATGGCCACTGTATCGATCTCGGTCCTGCCCAGTGCGGGCGTGGAGCTTTTTCCTGCACCACTCTTGATTTTGTTGGACAAGTTGTTCATCTTTTCCTTCAAGTGGAAGGAGGATTTCTGCAGTGGAGGAAAGAAGCTCCAGCTCTTGAGACGCAGGGAGCGGCCCTTGCTCCGGCACGAAAAGACGGAGGAGCCTCCACAGGATTCATGGAGGGGTAAGCCCACCCGGTATTCTTCTCGGGAGTCTCTGGTTGGGCCTTTAATGGCTGTTCGCCACCGCTGGTCGTAGAATCGACGCAGAGTTCGGCGCCGCCGGTGGCACTGGCAGCGCAGCAGGCGGGTGAAAGCCCGCTGGAACTCTTTGCTGGAACATGGGTAGATGACTGGGTTGATGCAGCTGTTGAAGTAGCCCAGCCAGAAGATCACCTTGAACACCATGTCTGAAGGCTTCAATGAAGGGAAAAAAGAGCCTAGAGGTGCAGAGAGAGAGAGAGGGAAGGAGATGCTGTTTAGTCAAAACTTTCTGAAAAACTCAACTTGTACTCAATCAGCAAAAACATTTTTGTTTCTTTACTTTTGCGCTGGAGCTATGAGGCCAATGTGTCTAACAAGTAATAAAAAATTATAGCCACTTCCACCGGTGCAAACTGCATGTCTAAATCCTCATACATTTGTCTAGAACTGGATCAAGTTCTTATATAATTTTAAACAGACTTATTTCAGCCAAAACTCATTGTATGTCAGAAACTATGTTAGTCTTGCAGGGCCAAATGTGATCTCGTAATAAAGATTCACATCTGGAAACATGTTAAACTTTTAGTGCTAGAGTACAATCAGTAACTCAAGTAATGCCTCCTAGCGAAACACTGTTGTTAGCTAACGGAACTGTTTTTCCTTTGGAAGAAGTAATGTTTATCTTTACAGCATATGTTTTTTTTTGACACACATCTACATACTTAATTGGAGGTTTTTTTGAGGCACTTTTCAGCCATGCTAACTTACATTACATCTATGGGCTAATGACAGGCCTGTTGTGTGTCATGATTTTTGCATGCAGTTTTTATGAAGCTTAGAATATAAGCTTTTATTACTCGTTAGCTGCATTAACCTAGTACTTCCACTGCAAAACTGAAGAAGTAAAGACACTGAACTTCGCTGATCAACTAAATTTGGGTAAGCCTGCATTTGAAACAGTCTCTTTATCATTGAAAAAAAGTGGAAAAAAGAGTAGGAAGTGTCACCAAAGTGGTGAATTGTACTGGATAAAGCATTCAAAAGGAACAAAATGTTAATCAGCACTCATCTAGAAATTAAAAAGCCTTTATTGTGCCATGGCTATTGACAAAGGTTTAATCTCCAGGCTTATTATTGAGTATGTACTGTGAATCTTTCAGTAAGTAATATGAAATTAATATGTAATATATGGTTGTAAGACCTGCTAAAACAGAGTTTTCAGAGTAGAGATTCAGGCAGAGATACAGTATAGTCCATCCTTGATGAAGGCCTGCAGTAAAACATGTCAGGGAGTTGTTTATAGCCATGATACAATAAAGTCTTTTTAATTTCTAGAAGCATGCCTTGGTATTCATTTTTAGACTGTGTTTAACATTTACCCCTCCTGGGCAGCTGTATTGTTTGCCTGGCAGGCACATTTTGGATTGGATGCTATGTGCTGCTTTGCATGATGTTTGTGCCAATGCAGCCAACAGCATTGCAGGCAGTTGCAAGAGCATATGCATTTTTAAAATAGTCTGAGTCCTTGCATCATGTCGAAACGATTTCCCATTGAGATTGATTATTTTGGCCGAAAGGGGCAGCAGAGTGGGAGATGCGCCAATGTACTATCCGCTGCCAAAAAAAAAAAAATTCTCATTAAGCAAACACTGAGCAAAGCTTTTGATGGACTAGCCACACAAGTCCAGTGAAGTCTTTAAACCTCAAATTGCCTTTTTAAGTTTCTACAGGCCACCGTAACATTGAGATAAAGTGGAATAAATAAACTTGTGATCGGGGTCGAAAGTATGCTCGTTTCAGAGGAGTGGAATGCGTGGACTTTGGTCAAGTTTGTAGATGTGCGTTCTCCAAGCTTTCACTTGCTGTCTTTCATTTTCACCCCTCCCCTTCTGCTTCATATTGCATTTATATTGCATATATTGCATTGTTATTGTTAAAACACAGTACTGTGCAAAAGTCAGAGGCCACCCTTTATTTATTTTTCTTTCATTTCCAGTCAGAACCACTATTAAGTATAAGTTATTTATTTTTCAACATCAGGAAAAGAGCAGCAACATATTTAACTGAAATTTACATAGAAGCCTCAATAATTGAATAATATCATTTTTTTAAGTATTAGTGTGTACACACTTTGCCTTTATTACTTTAGATTCTACACTTTCCAAAAGACTTCTACTGAAAATCCAACAGATGAAGTTCCAATAATGTCTCTCCAAGAAAGCATTAAATTGCACAATCTGGTTATTTTGAATAACAACCAAAAATATAACCTTAGTGGTAAAAAGTGCTTATAACTCACTAAACCAAGTTATTTTATTCTAAAAATCAGGGTTTACATCAGGCTCTGTGGGGCTCTTTGACAAAGTCACAACTCACCAGGTCATAGTAATTAAACAGCTTGGTGGGTAGAATGGTTCTCAACCAATTAGATTGTGCAGTCAGGAGTAACTGTTGTAGGATTAATAACAAAAATTCTTAAATGTTGCTAAAAACTGAAGTGTGTTCTACAATTTCTCATTAAGTTGAATGCCATTGTTAATACGCAAGAGTGCTTTTGTGAATGAAGCATGGACAGGTCAATTTCATTTTACAGGGAAACTCATTCTCCATCTATGTGACAAAGAAGTTAACTGAATACTCACAGATCCTCACTCGCTAAGGCACAGTCTATCAGTTCAGTGCACTTTTGGCTCTCTCCCATATCTCTCGCAGTCTTGCGCCCTCTCCGCAGGGAGTAAGGGAGCCTGACACTATCTACCACATAAAACAGTTGTCAGCCCCCTTGCCGTTAGACGCCATGCAGCCATTCTCAGCATTACAAGAGGTCAGAGTCCCTCCCTATCAGAGTAGAGCTTTATAAATAGCCTAGCAGAGCCGTTTGGGGCAGTGGGTACAGGCTGCAAAGGGAATAGCGCCTTGGGTTGAAATCATTTTAATGAAGAAAGGAGACGCACTCCTATCCCTTTGGCCAGGGGGCTAGCGATTGGGTGTAATTGAGGCTGTGAGATGAAAGCCTGTTCCTTCTAAGCTCCTTTTTGGTAATTGGTGTGTTTACGGGAGCCGACAGGCAGGATGTTTGGCTACTGCCTAGAGAACACTTCCTTTGTAGCCAAATCTCAGAGCACAGCATGATGATCTAAAAGCGTTGTGTTGCTGTAGAGTTTTACGGGTTTCAGAAGTGTCATTTTCAAAAACACATACTGGAACCACAACCTGGTGATACAGCTGAACAAGAGCCTGACTCAAGTTCTTGAGGTGTTTTTTCCTCTCATTGTATGTGAGAAGTGCACAGGTCAAAGAGTATGACCTCACGTCAGAACAGCAACCAATGTCACACGAGTCATGTATGCACCCCGCCAGCTCACCAGACAGATGAGCCAAAGGTTATGTTTTTTTGCTGTGAAGGGGTGTGTTGAATGTAAACACTTCCATCCCACTTGCCTACATCAACTACATTCCTTAAGATTTACTTTCGTCTTATGGTGCTTTTTTCTGAGTTCATGGAAAAGGCACACGCAACCATATCTATCAACTTGAGTAAATCAGTTGCAAGTACTGCTGTACTTAAAGTTCTATGCTTTTTCAATACTAAAATGTGGTAAACAATTCAATACCCTTACATTTTCAATACTATCAGTTCTTAGTAAAAAAGAATATATATAATACAAAAAACGTTCTTTGACTAGTAACAATAACAGAAGTGCTACATAGAACCATTTGTTAAAGATTCTTTGAGGAAGTACAGTACTGGTCAGAGACCAGCCTTAACTCCCTTCACACCTTTCATGTAATTTCCAATCAAAATGGCCCTTTAAGTGAAAGTTATTGATTTTCTTTAGGAGATATTTCTGAGGAGATTAAGGAAGGAGAAAGGAAAATAAGTGAAAACACAGGACTTTCCAAAACGGGAGTTCAAAAAAATGCTTCAAATTAATAGAGACAATGCGACTCCTAAACTTGCGAAAGCTGGTAGACCACCAAAACTGTCTGCACATCCACAGGTGTTTCTGTCCATTTTGAAAAGACAACTCAATGCTATAAGTTTAAAAGGGTGTGTAGCTGTCAAGAATCTGTTACTGAGAAAAAGAAACAGACAAAAAAGAACACTTGCAAATGAAACAAAGAAACTGTTGATGGACTGACCACCCCAGAGTCCAGACCTCAACACCATTGAATGTGTTTTAGATTATTTGGATCATAAGGGTGAAACCAACTTCTAAGACTGAACTTTTGAGGTGTTGAAAAATATCTCTGCGGATTTCTTTGAAAAAACTGAAAGTAGGTCTCCTAAAAAGAATAGAAGTTGCAATAAAAGCGTGAACACACTAAATACTGAAAATCTGATATGATATTTAGTAGTTTTGTGTAATTTTCTGTTCTAAATGTTTTTGCCTTATTCCTGAAGCTGAAAAAGGGATAACTTGTACTTAATGGCCATAAATGAAGGGAGGTCTTTGAACAGTACTGTACATGCAATAGATTCATTAGCAGGTGTAATCCATTTTGTATTTGTTTCTCTTTTCTCACTGTTAATTTACCTCTTCTGAACATTGAGGCCTTCAGGCCATTTTCCCATTGTTTAGCATTAACAGTGTAAATGGTTTTCTGTGTTCAATAAACAAGTGGTTTTACACTTGATATGAGCATCAAAGTCAGTTGTGGTATTGCAACAACCCTATTTGCAAGTGACTTTACATTCCATCAAATTAAAGTCTGCTGGTCCTGGATGAGGCATGTGGATGTGAACCTGAATGGACAAAATGCTCCAAAGGAAGAAACCCTCAGACGTTCTACTTCAGATGAATCATGTAGACATGGAAGGTGATTAAGCAGTTTTCAAAACCTCTGCTGGATTATTTATCAGCGTTGTACAGCTCTCAATTATATTAAGAAGTAATTTTCCATCAGACGTCTTTATTGTCGTAGGCTGTTCATTCCCTAATTATGAGAGGCTGTTCACTTTCTATAATTATGAAGCGGTTGCTCATTTGAGATTCCACATAAAACTGGTTGTTGCATTGAACATTGTGGTCTGATTTTACGTTCACAAGATGCAACCCTTGAGTATTTAAGCTCCAACTGTATTATGTTGCACTAATATGTAGTTTCAGTCACTTTAGGAATACAATCTTAAATAAAGGTGTCAAAAAAGTTTCTTCAAGGAGTTTAATGTAGTATGTAAACATTGATAAAGTTGTCAAAAAGTGCTGATCACTCCCAAATCCATACACTCCATACATGGAAACTAAACTGCAAAAACAGCCCATTTTACTTTGATTGTTTTGTAATGTCATTAAAACCAACACATGTACATATATACGCCTATTCAGTCTAAACAGTATTATCCACCCATTTGCACTGAAATTATAAGTGTGTTTCTGCCGTCGGACTGCTTTTTGAATGAGGCTCCATACAGGGCAGCCAAACAGAACAGAGCTCATTTACATATATATCAGTCTTAAAGGCACAGTCTGTTTAATTCTAACGGATATAGGGAAGCTTGAAAATGGTCATGCAAAAATTAATTATGACGGTTTTCAGTACATAACCCACACAAATGTGAGTGGACATCAGGGAAAAAAGAAAAATGTAAGACAAATCCAGATATAGACCCTTTAACCTTTTTTGAGTTTAAATGCTTTTTAGACAAACATACAAATGATTCTTTAAAGGCAAATATGTAAACTGGTCAATGTGGTCAAGAGTATATTTTCTTTTAATGGGCTTCAGTAAGAGGAGAAAAACACATCAAATGGTCTGGCGTGCCAGCTTGTTGACAAAACACTTTGCTTTGTCCACTATTCACTCCCTGAGGTACACAGACTATGCCATGTTTCTGTGCAGTACAGCATTCTGCTGGTGGAGACAGGAGCAACAGCCCTGAGTGTTGTTTGAGTGTTGGCACTCAGCGCTTCATAAAGGCCAGCACTGCTCTGCCGGAAGGTCACTATCATCCTGTTAGCATGCCTGAACACCAGCCACGTGGTTTTAGATGTTGGCTGTCATGCTGATCACTTTCCTTCACGTGTAAGGGATATCCTGGAGTTGTACGTTCGAGAATTAGATGGTCTTTAAAGGGAAATTCCACCCATTCCACCAAAAATTTCCGCATAGTTCCATCGTTGAGATGTAAACAAAGTAATTCAGAGTGGTTTGGTGTGAAACAATTCATTGTAGAGAAACTTACTGATATGTTTAAAGTGTTTGTGATAGGAACCAGGGGTGGTTTTGTCTACAACACAAATATAACTTATTTATTTGTTATGCAAAATGAACAGTGAACCCACATGTCTTTGTTTTTATATGTAATGTTGATGGTGATAAAATGATTAATGGGTTTTTCTTTGGAGGACAAATATATTCCAAAAGTATTTGTTAAATATATTTTTGAAAAGCATTTATTTGTATATTTTATTATTATTTTTAAATTGTATGTAGTTTTAACAAAGATATAACAAGCTTAAATCGTACTGACTTCTGTGTTTTGCATTGTACTTTGCATTAACCATGTAGTAAGACACCCACACACAATGTATTTCAAATAAAGAAGATATCAAATCATAACTGCATTTTCACAGTGTATCAATGCATACAACACTTGCCTTTGCCATGTTAAAGGTTCATTTGTGAATGTTTAACATTAACATACTGGAGTACAAATTCATTTCAAAAGGTTTTCCAAACAGTGCAATAGGCAAGTATTTGTGCATTTTCATATATTTTCAAATGTATTTGAATAATACATTTACATACATTTTTTCCATGGTACATCTCTATGTGTAATATTTCCCCATATGATTTAAAATAAATGCATGTTAAAATATATTTCATTAATATGCCAATACATTCTGAAATACATTTTAGTGTTTGGAATGTATTTCAGCATGGACTGCAATGTATTTGAAACGTATTCCAAATATGTAAAAATACATGTCCTGAATGCACTCCTCTGCCATGAATGGGTGAAAAAAATTTCCGTCCAAAACCATGTTGCAAAACTTAAACTCATTAAACAATGTCTTAGACAGCAAGCAACGTATTCATCACAATTTTATGTAATAGCCTTATGTAGAATATCTTTTAGAGGCATTACAAATTTCAAACGTCTGGTTCCTATAATATATGATGACATGATGAATAGACTTGGACTCTTTTGGAGTCTTTTTACAATAACATCCATTCAGTGCTACATGAACTAGTTAATGTTTGTTCCTTCTTCTGTAAAGCTGCCATATTGGAGGTATGAGAGTATGTTTTTGGAGTAACATACATAAAAAAAGAGGGATCTTAGTCTTAAATAGGACTATTTGGAGGTCTTTCTTGAGGGATTGAGTAGATGGTCCTTATTTTAACCAGATGACATGAATTTATCCACATTTGTTTGTTTTACGCTCCTGGCTATATTTATCCATTGCAGTGTAGGAAACTGTCTCTCAGTAGTTACGTAAGGTAATGTGATGGGAATTTTAAATCACTTCTTTGGAATCTAGTGAAACTAACTTGCATGACAAAGAAAGTGAGACAGACTGAGTCTCGAGACCTGCCTGGAAATCCTGTACAGTTCTGACAGCTTGTCACATTCACAATGTCGTCTGCACAAAGAAAACAGACTTTATCCATTTTCTCGGGTGTGCTGTGTTTGGCTGAAAAGCTTGTTTGAAGTGGTAGGTGTTAAAGGAAAGGAATAAACCACACTGAGGTTTGTGGTTATATGAAAATAAATCACCATGCTTTAATATAACCCCCCGTCAACCCACATGAAAAAGTATTTATCTAAATCATTGCATGCTAATAAATGATTTAATCACAGAAAGCTAGCTGTTTACCTGTTCTTATACAAAAAACACTAAGGAGGTCACGTTCTAGGCTGCCTGCAATTTCAGAAGCTTCTGCAAATGTGGAAAAAATGCCCCTAAGATAATATTGGCCTTGTCGTTTTTTTCAGTCTGATTTAATTATTTGCCTTGGCATAGTGTTTTCATCATTTGTACTGCAGACCAGGGCATTCTAAGTGGCGTGGGAAAATGTATAAAAACACATTAGTCACGCAATACAGTTTTTTAACGCAGCTCGGAGTCAAACAGAACGTCAATATGGCCGCATTGCTTGACTAGGCATGTTGTGTAGTCTTTACAGCAACACCTTGGGTCAGCTGTCTTTGCCTTTACCACAGTGTTTGTTTTTTCATTTGCTGAGGGGGCATCAGCACATTAACAAGTCATTAATCAAGGACTGAAGCTGAACAGTCACAAGTCAAAAGGGCATTATAAATTTATGTATATAGTTCTAGAAAAATGTGATTTTCTGCACAGTTTGAAAACAATTATTACTAAGCTTGTCTAATTACATAATTAATTACATTCAATTTACATTCTGTATCAACAGGTTTAAGTCTGTCTGCATTTCTGACTTTTCAATGTCAAGAAATGACAGATTTTTTTTCTCTTTAGCAAAACAAGACTATACACACCCCACAATTTTCCATCAAAGTCATATAATAATAAAATATCTCCTCTTTAACTTACAAACACAAATTTGTGATTAAAGTTTAAGCAATGAGAAGTAATTTACATTAAATAGTATTATGTAAATGTCTTTAAGCAAATTACTTAAAACCATATATGTTAACTACATTTAGTATATTTAAGTACTATGTACTTGCACGCACACACACGCACACACACACATATATGTATTTACATATACATACATATCGCTGTTGTCGGAACAAAACCTCATATCTCAAAAATACTAACTTTACAGGAGAAGGAAAAAACATACTTTACTTTTAATGTAAGTCAATGGAACCAGACTTTTTTCCAAGTAATTTTGGGGCGTTTCTTTTGGTCCATTCATCATGAAATTTACTCACAACGTAAAGGGCCACAGGCATTTTCGTTTAATGCCAAAAACTGAAAAATGAAAAACAAAATTGGAGATACAAGGTTTTGTTCCGACAGCAGTGATATGTAATATATATGTACTAATATGTAAATGCATGTGTACATATATACATGTCTATATACACACACACATGCATATATCATATTACATGTTTAAAACAAAAAATGTAAATACAGTAAAAAGTAACAACAATTTAAGACAAGAATTTTGTTTTCAAAAATTTGTTTGATACCTTTTGAGTCAATTAGAAAAACAAAGTTTGGTTCCACATTTCTCCTCAGCGTCCCCAGCCATTGCATCTATTTACAAAACTGCTTCACCAGCACACTTAATTAAACACAATGAAGCACTGATTAACAAAATCAGGTGTTGGATGATAACTACAAATAATACTGGGCTTCATCAAAGAGAGAAATAAAAACACACTAGCATACATAAAACCACTTTTTTGTATTAATATTACTTGTATATATTCTAATATTAGTATTTTTATCAGTACAAAAAAGGGTTAAAATAAAATTTCTTCAATTATCTTCCATTAAAAGTTTTTCCTTCTCCTGTAAAATGACCTCTTTGGAGATGTTTTTATTCCAACAGCAACACTACATGTATATATAATTGTATTATTTATAGTGATCATCAGCAATAACTGTAACCTCTAAGGATTTCATTCTTAAGAGAAGAAAAAAATCAATTAACAAAGGTTGCTCACTTTCTGGCACATGCAATACTTTTATGAAAATAGCTTTTATAGGCATAAAAATGATCTCATGCTATAAATTTGTGAAATGAGCCACAGTTGGAAATTGATTATATAAATCTATTTCCAAATGATATTAATACTCTGTAATGTTGGCCAAACAGAAATAATGCTTTTAGAGGTCAAATTTGAGACTAAAATACTTGGACTGGCCTTCAAACAAGTCAGTACTTGGCATATTTAAAATGTTCAAATCTCACATAATTATCAGCTACCTGGCATCAACCACAAAGGGGTTGTCAGTGTTATCAAACAATTTTATTTATGCTACATTGTTTAAAATTGAATAAACATTCAGGGCTGCACGCTTTCTTCTGTTCTTTGGTTTCTTTTGTTTCTTTTATTACATCTATTTATTTTGCTTACAGCATGCTTGAGAGTCATGAAGAAAGTCTCACTTATTACTCGGCCTTGAGCGCACAAGAGAACATGGAGAGAAGAAGCCTTTCCTGCATCATTAAAACAGTTTGTTTTTACAAGGGGTGTTTGCAAAAAAACATTGCTTCAAAAAAACAACGGACATCTCTGAGATATAATATAGTCAGTATAGTGCAGTGATTGAGCCCTGTTCAAGACAATTTAAAGCATTTGCTCAGTATCTACATTTGCATGTACACAATAGCCTGAAGTTCTTAGAAACTGGATCTGTATAAATGACTATTTCTTTTCTAGTTCTGTTTATGTAAAGCCAGCTCAGTTTCACTTTTGATATGAAATGCCCCCTTCATGATGCAAGTTTATCCATGTATGAGTTTCCCTCCATTTAAAACTATCTACGTATGATTTGGAGTTGGAATTTACCTTACACAGTTGTAAGCATATGTTTGAACACTCCTGGTCAAATATCACGTTTTGTTTTTGTGAAAATAAGTGCACATCCTCTACGAAGAAACTTGAAGGTGGCATTTTTCTGCTCAGTTTTAATGCACAGTTTGTATTTATTTGCTGAATGTAACATACTGGAAAAAATTAAATGTAAAATATTAAATGCGCCATAACTTTTACATACATATTGTACACATTATCTTGTTGGATGAGTGTGAACTGGGATTCTAACAGTGCTTGATGAAAGAACACCACTAAAACTTTTGCATTGTTTGATGTATGGTCCTTAAAGGGACATTCTTACAAAAATCTGTTGAAATGTTTTTTTTTTTTTCTGCTAGCTGGCTATTGCAGAAGACAAGCGTATAGCTAATGTTACTGCCAATTTTACCATGTGGGGGGGTTTCCAATGACTGTATTATGCATGAACTATTTGCATTATGCATGCTGGGTGTTGTAGTAAGAGAACACCAATGGATGAATGAAAACACAAAAAGAAAAACAAAATCTGAAATTCTGTCAGACCAGTGAGGCCGAGGAATGCAATGCTGTGCTACAGAATATTACATAGCACAACAAGTAATATATGAAATGCTACGTCAAGGCCAGAACACCCCTTTAATAGTTCTAATAAGTTCTCAGTACCCTCAGACCCAAGCAGGTGGCTGCTGATTTAGGCTACCTCAGCTGCCTGTTTCTTACGAAGGCCTTTGTGTTACGTGTGGACTAGAGCCATCTCATCTCCTGGTGGTTGTGTACATGTTGCCAAACATTGGAAAAGGAAACCACCCCCAAACTCAGCCCAATTAAGGGCGCGATTAGGGCAGTGGAGCGTAATACGAGGGAGGTCAGGGGGGCTTTCTGGAAAAGCTGGCAAATTATCATCCTCTCGGGCAATATCAGCCCAGCTTCCACCACCAAAATACTAACCTTTAGTGTTTGAAGGGAATTGGACAGACTGGTCTCACATCAGCATTAAAATGGGCTTTCTTCTGGCACTGCTTAGTCAAGCCTCGCCAGAAGATGCTATCAGTTAAAGCCCTCCTTCCTCTCAGAGAATGTGAGTAGAACACCAGCAGGCATGGTCTTAATTATGGGGCTTATATGCAGTTTTGTGCAGCGATTCAAAATCTGTGATGAAATTGTAAGCCCAACAGCGATTTTAATTTAATATAAGAGGAGCTGAAGTAGGTCTTCAGAAAACCATTTTAGAGTCTGTTGCACCTACACTAATCTTGTTTGATATTTAGTTTCATTCCTGTGAGGGAAATTAGGAGCAGTAAATGAATACTAGACCTATTCTTTCAGAATTGTAACCCTCCTGGAATTCTTCTTGTTTTCAAAGGAAATATTATCACAGAGGTACTTGCTTCAAAAAAAAAGCTGGAATTTATTGGCCAATTACTGATAGTTCACTATCAAGAGCTGAGAATGTTTACTTTGGGTTCTTCTTAGTGTCTGAAGATGGAATTTAGTTTGATCAGGCAGATTTTTTCCAGAACATGTTTCAAGTTTTATGGATATCTTCGAGGTCATTTAGATTAACTACACTGATAATCAGTGGTCTCTTTTTGTAATCTAGCATGAGGTCCACTTATGACATTTGTGTGGTTTTATGTATCAAAAACAACCATAATTAATTTAACCATTTTCCAACTTCTTTATATCCCTTAGTATTTGAACAAACTGTAAGGTGATGTAAATCACCTCTGTTCTGATTGGCTGCCCTGTATTGTGCTTTCCAGGCTAAAACACTCCTTGTAACCTCAACATAAATGGGAGGGGTTAAACTGCTGTAGGCTGAACTGGTGCATATCACTGCTGACGGAAGAAAACCTTAAATCTCCATTTTTGTTGTTTTTCAGTTTTTTACAGAATTTGAAAATACTTGTTGCCCTTTACATTGCATGAAGATGAATGGACCAAAACAAACAGCCTAAAATGATTTTGAAAAAAGTCTGGTTCCATTGACTTACATTAAAAGTAAAGTAGGTTTTGTCCTGTAAAGTTACCATTTTGGAGATACGAGGTTTTCTTCCGACAACAGCGATATATGTTAATGTGCCATTTTTGCAGCTTAGTTTCCATATATGGACTGCACAAACTGGTACATTTTAAAATTTTAAAAATGTTTACATGCTCTATCAAACTCTAAATTTAATTACTTACATTATATGAGTCCTTTAATTCTATAAATCCTTGCTTATTAACGTGTGATTGGAATGGTAACAATGACCTTTACTAACTCTCCCTCCCTTTGGATCTTTGTGGCTTTGCTTGCATAAAATACATTAACCCCCATTAATTAATGTTGTCTCCATAAAGAAATCGCTTAGGGGTTGTGAAGGGGGAGTTGATGGCTAAAGCATGGGCTGCCTTATCATAAAGCAATTAGTTTTGATGTTGAGACAGTTTTGTCATGGAACGTTGAGAAGGTTTTGGCCCATGAAAGCCTCGTTAGTGCAATTATTGCTCAAGCTGAACGTCTGTCTTGTGTCCAGTGCGACTTTCATAAATAAGAGGCATTACAAAAGGAGTCTCAGTTTATTGTTACGGTGTTAATTTGAAAGCCAATATAAATGTGTGTAAATATGAGTTTTGTGTGGGGATTCAATTAAGATGTATAGAAAGCTATAGAGTAAAACGCTGTATGTTTTGCAAGATCATTTAGAGCTCTCTTACAACACCAGGGATTTCTTTTTGGTGCTTTCCTCTGCCTCTCTGTATACTGTTGATATGTGTAGCTACTTAGAAAACTGTCATGCATGACAGCAGCTTTTCAGAAAATAGCAGCACGCAGGTTTACAGTTCAAACAAGGCCTCTATTTGTGCATGAAATGCTTCGGTTATTCCAGTGTTTGATATCAGTGTAAAGCTGATGGAGTTTTTTGCTGTATCTTATCTAACAGGCCAAGGATTTATCATCAATAAACATGCATAAGTTCTATTTGTTCACGTTTTGAATCTTGCTTTAAAATTCAAATTTCCAAAGGTCAAATCTTAACAGGCCTAAGATTACATTTAGATTTAAGTATTCAGAGGATGTTTTAGACCAATAGTTACTATCCTTGCTCCTGGAGACCTACCTTCTTGAAACCTTCTTGATCTACCTGCCTGAATTTAACTCACCTGATACAGATAATCAGGCAGACTGACTATCTGGACCAGTTCAATTGGGATCAGAATCAAACTCTTTCAGGGTGTAAGGTTTGTGACCACTGAGGTTCTTAATGCTTGTCCTGGAGTGCTACTGCCATGCACATTTACTTGCTCAAAACACGTCTGATCCAACTACTATTACAACATGCAGGAATATGGTATTGAGAACCACTGTTTTAATTCATGAAAACAGTCCTACTAGGCTTGTTTCATGTAAAACCACACGGTCAAATCTCAAGTACTGAATTCACAATCAGTTTAGAAAGTGTTCATTAGCATCCAGCTGAATTTCAGTGAACACTGTAGGTGTTAATGCAACAATACTGGTGTTAATCCTAACACTAGGTGTTAATTCAATACTTTGAATCTTGCTGTGGCAGGTTTAATCCATGTCTAGAAAGCTTAATTCACAGTACTGTGCAAAACCACCATTCCACCAGACCACCACTCATTCATTTTAATTTCCTGTCAAAACAGCCAAACAGTACACCTTCTTTGTTTTCAGGAAAGATATCTGAGGATTATCTATAAAACTAAGGGGAATGTCAAAGGAGAATAAGCGAAAAACAAGGTTTCCAAAACTGGAGTTGGACAAAATGGGACTTCTAACAACCATGAAAGTGTTTCTGTCCATCCTTCTACTGTAAGAAGACAACTCAACTCTATGAGTCTGAAAGGATGTGGGGAAATTTTACAAATCAGGAAGAAAATTTGCCAATCAAACAAAGAAGATGCTGGTGGTCTCAGAACAATGGACTGACAACCCCAGAGTCCAGACCTCAACATCACTTGAATGTGTTTGAAAATAATTGGGTTGTTAGAAGCAGAAAATGCAACCAACTTCCAGGACTGAGGTGTGAAAAGCATCCCTGCAGATTTCTTTGCAAAACTCAAAGTAAGTCTCCCAAAACAATGGAAGCTGTAATAAGGGTAAAACGTGGACTGAATAAATATTGAAGAATCTGATATTATATTTAGTTATTAAGGCTTCTGTGTTAAATATGTTTTCTGCTTCTTTCCTGACACTGAAAAATAAAAAAACTTGTCCCTAATGACCACTTTGACTTTAAATTAAATAAACAAAGTGTGGTCTCTGACTTTCACACAGTACTGTATATGTAGAAAGCTAAGTCTATAAGCAGTCTAGTCCATGTCTAGGACACTGGTGCTATGTATGACTGTATGTAATGCCTTACTATAACAATAACATTACTTCCATATGGATAGCCATGAACTATTACCTCCTCAAGCACATCCCCAATTACACGGACAAGCATCTCAGCTATCGGCTCTGCACATGCAGGATTTTATTCAGACATCACTGCGGACACGCCTGTGCTTTTAGGCACATTACCTTAGTTATCTAAAAATCAAATTTTCACATTTTTCCTCTCACCCCGAATGAAGTCAAACAGCCAAGATGTGTTTAATATCTGAGATATGCTTCTTCAGTTTTGCACTGGAGCTAATACAAGCAATGGAAGCTTGAACACAACAGCGCTGTGCAAACTGCACACCTAAATCATCACACAATTTCCTCAAGCTGCTTTATGCTGTTAATTAACCTCAAAAGGGGTTATGTATTTTTGACACTGTTATCTTTCTACACAGACAAAAGTCTCTATACAAACATTTTTTATAGTGTTATACAGTGTCACAAACCACATAAGCAAGTTTGGGTTACTTGAAGTGGCTCAAGGCAAGGGTGTGATGATTTAGGCATATGGTTTGCATGATGCTAACTGGTGGGGTATTGGCTTCCATCACTTTGCTAGCCAGTGCAAAACTGAAGAAGCAAACTTCAGACACCAAACATGTCTTGACTGACCATTTAAATTTGAGGTAAGAGGAAAATTGGACAAATCTGATTTTTGGCGTACCTACCTCCCTAAGCACGTATGTGGATGTCTTACTTTTTATTTGCCAAACAGTCCTCAGTGCCCAGATGGTCCACATTTGTCCTCAATCCCTATGTGTTGCAAGCTGGGCTTGCAGCAAAAATGTGGACTGTCTTGGGGGCCCCAAGGACTGGTTTGAGAATCACTGCCCTAACTGATAGAGGCAAACTAGGGGGCTAAAAAAAGTCCAACAAAATACTCCACACATACCCAAAGGTAGCACGAAGAAGAACGGCAGCCAGCACACCACGAACATCCCGACCACGATGGCCAAGGTTTTGGCCGCCTTTTTCTCTCTGGAGAACTTCATGAGGCGCACGGAGAGCGAACTACGAAAGGGTTGGCCCCTGCCCCGGCTGCGGCTCTGTTCCAGAGCCTCCTCGGGCAGGCTCCTGCAGTGGATGCGCAGCACCACGTCCGTGGAGGTGCCCCTCTCGCGTTTCACACCGGCCTCCAGGCTCCGGCTGGTTCGTCGGGCCACCACATACACCCGAAAGTACATGACCAGGATGACAGAGAGCGGCAGGTAGAAGGAGAAGAGTGAAGAGAAGAGGGCATAGCCTGGTTCCTCTGTGATGCTGCAGACACTTTCGTCAGCTGGCGGTGGCTCTTTCCAACCAAGGAGCGGCCCAATGGAGATGACAGCGGATGCCACCCAGATGACCACCAGGATGACGCCTGCCTTCCTCTCTGTCATGATGGTGGGGTAGCGCAGGCAGTATTTGACCCCAACATACCTGTCCACAGAGATGATGCACAGGCTGAGGATGGATGCCGTGCAGCACAGCACATCCACTGCTGCCCAAATGTTGCAGAACGCCCGGCCAAACACCCAGCAGCCCAGCACCTCCAGTGAGGCGCTGAAGGGCAGCACAACAACCCCCAGCAGAAGGTCAGCTATGGCCAGATTCACAATAAAGAAGTTAGTGACCGTCCTCAAGTGCCTGTTGCAAAGCACTGATAAAATGACCAGAATGTTCCCAACGATGGCCACCGAGATGAAGATGGCCAAAAAGACCCCCACAGCCACCACCTGGGGCTCCAAAAGGACGCTAGCGCACGTCACGTTGGTTCTTTTGGTGGTTCTATTCGTGAGAAAAGGCTGCACATCTAAAGTCTCATTGATGGCTTCAACTTCAATGGAGGACAAGACATCCTTACTTTCGTTCACCAACTTAAAAAATGTCATTTTTAACACTCCATCAAGGCAAAAAGTTTCACTGCTCTGGCTCGGCGCAGTCGACGGGCAGTGTCATCATGTCCAAGCCCGTCTCGTCTCCCTGTCCCAAGCTGAGTTCCTCAGCAGACCTCCACTTGGCTCGCATTGGGTCTGATTTCTCATCCAGTCCGCATCCGTTCTGAACCATCACATCTTTGGGCCAAAGTTTTCTCTTTGCACCTCCAAAACCCTCCAGATGTTCGCTTTCAGGACTGTCTGAGGTAGAGAAAGATGTTGGAATAGACAGCGCCAGCGCACTGTCACGTTTCTACAAGTGGCATCTTCAGCGGAGCGCTCCAAACTGGATTAAGCGCAGACCGTGTTTTTTTTCGCACCTATTTTCAGCTAACCACCACCCCTTTACGTTGGGATTGGCTAAAGTGTCCAGTCTCCCGCGCTATGCTTGGGTAGGTTTGGATATTAGTTGACGTTGTCATGTGCTGAATTTGATCTATAAACCAATCCCAGCGCAGGAGGCGGGACTTTCCGGAAAACGGGTGTGGACAAAAATTCCAATTTAGTTGCAGCAATTCCCAACCCGACCAGCAGAGGTCGTTCGGTGCTGTATGACTGTATGACAAATGGTCATTTTAATACAAAAGTATTTGCAGTGTTGGAAAAAAAAATATCTATTTGTTTTCTTTCAAAGACATTTAACATATATGGCTGATCTTAATATGTTCAAGGCAAAAACAACATACACAAATCACAAATTTTGTTTTTTTTCTTGACACTACTTGATTTAATTTTATAGATAAATATTACTAACCTGTGACTCCTTATTCATTTTCATTATATACACAAACAAAATGTTTTTACATGGCTTGAAATATGTTGTAGCCTGTAATATAAGGCAAAACTTCAAAGGAGCTCAAGCAATGTGGGGTTAAAAAAGGGAAAAAATATTCATGGGTTGAATAATAGAGACTGAATTAGAGCTGTTTCCACTGACGCAGTGCAGCTGCCGCCCTTGGGCCCAGCACGCATAGTTACACAGCGAAAGGGACGGGTCTTTACAAGCCACCAGGGGCCCTTGATGAGGGGTTAAGATCTGTGGACAGGACAGTTATGGGAAAATAACACTGACCAGTGTCAAAAAGAAGGCACAATACTATTGGGAAGACATGCAAATGTGACACTGTTACTGAACACAAAATAAACATGCTGCACACTTGCAAGCTTGTTTATTCCAGACAATCAAGTTCTATTTGTCCTCAGTGAAGAAAACTGTAAGTTGCTACTACCTGCATTAAATAGAAATCAATTCTACTTGAGCTCACTACAAGCTTGGACAAGCTTTACAGGATGTTGGCAAAAATCTCACTGAAGCTAATGAGGGTTTGTAGCGCACAACCTATTTTTTTGTCAAAATAGCTCCGTTCAAAGTATGAGATTAATGGGCCCATGTCATAGAAAATCAAATTCAATCAAAGTTTCAAAACATACCATTCATTCCCCAGTGCACACAGTCCAAATATGGAAACTAAGCTGCAAACAGTCCATTCATGCTGAAGTTACAAGAAGTGTTTCAGCCTGGACTGCTTTTTGAATGAAGTGCAATACAGGATAGCCAATCAGAAAAGAGATTATTTACATATATCAGTCTTAAAGAGACAGTAAGGGATAAAAGAGATTGGACAATGGACATGTTAAAAAGATTATGACTGTTTTGTGGTTCATAAAACCATGCAAACTTTATAAAGGGACGTCAATTAAATATAAATAGTAAAATATAACATATGGGCCTCTAGTAGTTTTTAAGCATTTGAAGGGTCACACTGTTAGGACAGAGTGAGGGTGAAATTTTTTGTTGTGTAATCTAGTTAATATTTGCACTGTGGCAAAGCTGCTGTTTCCAATATGCTTAGTTTTGGTTAGCCACAATAATATATAATCCAGCTCAGTTGGTAGCATTTTAAACTGGATTATGTAGTGACTCTAAATAAAGTGTACCAGAATTTCTCATTAGGTTGAATGTCATTTTTGCCAGCATTCTGGCAGGCTTGTCTAACCCAGCAACAGTTGGAGCAGTTTCCAGCATCAGTCAAATCCCACAGTGGAATTACATTCTGTGCATTCATGTGATCTTAAGAAGTGATACCACTTCATGAAATAATATCACACTGCACTTAGTCACTAAGACTAAAATTATGTGAAAAATGCACTTTGAGCACTTTTGATCGCAATCAGTGATTGTGTTGGAAATTTTTTGTGAGGTTGAGATTAGATCTCTCGAGACCAGAGAATGAATGAACAGAGTAGTGTCTTACTTTTAAATGACTGAAAGTTTGATTCCAGTTGTCACTGTGCCTTAAGCGAGGCACTTCAGCCAAAAGTTGCAGCATTCTAAGGAGTACCTTCGTAATTGCCATCCTCAAGACTCAATTTGCAAGTCAGATGAAGATCGGCTGGACAGTCCTCAGAGAGGCCTTTCTGTAGTCCTGCTCAGTAATGCTGGGACGAGTTCCATCTCGTCTTATGCTCCTGGCTGATCGGGGCTTTGGTGGTTTACACCACCAAGGAATGATATTTTTTTTATTTTAGGCCATTATGCAATCTTTTGGCCTAAATCTAGAGTTTCCCCATTTAACAGCGAACGGATAAGGAACGACTGGCTGATTTTCTGCAGGTGTTCATGTCTGAGTAAGTATGTAAAATACCCAAATGATGTGTGCACTTTTGAAGACACTGTGGAATGCCTTCACTCCCAGTGTAAAGGCATTTCACAGAATATGTCAGAAATTACTTGAGCTACAGGACATTCTGAAATATGACCAAACCATATCAGTGACAAGAAAATGAAATGGTGTCTGCCAGCAAACACAGTCAATTGCCATTACATTTTATCTCAATAGCTCAGTGTGCATGCTTGCCCAGACTGAGTTTGTATTAGCTTTAGTTTAATTTAGTTGATTGTTTATTCTGTCAGAGATTATGCACAAAAAGCATTAATCTAAACTGTTCCAGAGTTAGCTCATGTCTATCTAAAATCCTAAATTCCACATTAAAGCAATAAAAATAATGAGACAGATACAACACAAAATACACTAAACATGCACATACATCTCATTTATGATCACACCTCCAGCCTTGAACAGATAACTCTCACTATTTGCCCTCCCCCCTAACCACCACAGATATGATTAGCACATTTACAACATGTAATATGGTGAAGATGGAATACAAATTATCGTTGTGTCCATTTAAATTAAAGCAAACTTGATTTATTGCTTAAAATCCAATAGACTCATTACACTTCCTCATTGTTTGTTGATTCCCTCTGGAGTATGTAAACATTGCTAAAGTTTCACATTGTAAGGAGCGTTTCAGCTCTTTGTGTGGAGAAAACCTGGACAAGAATTACAACCAGACTGCACTAAGAGTACTATAAAACATAGAGGTGGAAACAGCAAAGTCCGAGGCTGTTTTTCTTATAATGGTTAACTGTAACATAAAATAATAGTAATGCAATGTAATGTAAAATAATTGTTCAAAGAAAATAAATAATTGTCGTTTTGTGATGGTCTGTTTAAAATAAATGCCACTTTGTTTGACATTTTGTTTCCCAACACAGTGAACTTCATACATTAAGTATGGCGCAAATCCCCAAATACATTCTGGGGCCAGGCTATGTTACTCTCGACAGCACAATGACAAACACAGTCTGTTTAATTCTAAGGGATAAAGAGAGATTTGGAAATTTTGATTGTAAAATAGAATTTTATTTTTGGCACATAAACCCACACAAACGTCATAAGTGAACATAAAATACAAGAAAAAGCAGAATATGGCCCCTTTAAAGTGGATAGCCACATTTCAGGTAGCTCAGTATATGTTTTTTTTAGATTGAAATGAAAGAAGACATTGGGCCCCTCTTTCTTTTTCTAAAAAAACAGATAAATGTCCCTTTGAAATTGTATGAAATTATCCAAATCAGTGACTGCAGCTGCATTGGAAGCATACTCGCTGTTATTTCCACTGGAACGACGTTTCTGCAGCTGTCACATCCACTGCCATTTCTCTCCCCTTATCTGAAATGTTTATGGACAGCGGCCCTCTTAAAACCTCCAAACCTGGTCCACCTCTCCGTTACTGAGAGGTAATTGCCCCCCCTCACCATCTTCTCCTGTTCAGCACTCTCCAGCAGCCTCCTTCACACTGCTCTGCTGTGTTCTCAGTGCCAGATCTTATAAGATTTGAAGAGGCTTGTAGAGTTTTGTTTGTTTTTGCTCCTGCCTTTTTTTCTAAATCTGAAAGTCAGGGGTAATTTGCACTTTGCACAAACTTTTTGAGGCGGTTCAAAAGCAGCATATAGGTTGTTTAGGTGCGGCATGACATAACAGCAAGGGGGTGAATATAGTTCTACTTTTGATTATATGCAGTTGCGATCAATTAGTAACCATAGCCCTATAGAGCATTCTTATGAATGTACTAGTGTTTGTCATCAGATGTTTTGTTTTTCTTAGAAAAGATTTTGTGAATCTGATTCATATTCCGGTTCTGACTCATACAGTGTCTGTATTAATGTGGTCCAAATCATTACTAGTAGTTTCTCTCCCTTTTTAAAGAAAAAGAACTTTTTGTCATATGAGAACAACAAAAATATGCCCAATTCATCTGTAACAGGCTAAATAGTGTTTACAAAAACAAAGCTGCTTTGTTTCTTTATTATGTGTTCAAGGTCTCTCTGTTGTGGTGATGACACACTGTGTGTGTGTGTGTGTGTGTGTGGTGGTTGGAGGGGTGCGCAGCTTAAGAGTTCAGCTTTATATATATTGGAAGTGTGAATTGGTTAGATGGCTGTTCCACTTCCGTTGTTGTCTTTCTTGAGCCCCCCGCTACCCGTGACCCCCTCCCTGGAGAGAAAAAAATCCCTGGTATTTCCTTTGATGGATTATAGTTCAGTTTCAGTTCTCTCATCCAAGAGCTAGTAAGAATCCATGCGTTTTTCGGGAGAAGTATGCCAAGGCCTTGTGTGTTTTGGTATGTCTGCAGGATTTCACCTTGTGACCTCTGCATGGCTTTCACTCCACAGTCAGGCATCTTTTGTTTACATGCTTTTTTTCCTCTTGAATGAGCAGCATCTTGACAAATAGCACGCTGATAGCTATTTAAATGTCTATGGCCTGTTCTAAGCCGGGAGCCATCAAAGTGTGCTACATTTAGGACACAGACAGGCAGCCTAAAAAAGTGTCTTAGGTAGCGTACCAAATGTAACATTACTTAAGGATTCATACTTAGCCTGCACAATGCTAACTGGTAGCTAGAAGCTTCCTTCGCTTGTTAGATAAATTAGCCTTACAGCTCATGACACAGTGCATTCTTTAAGAAGCAAACTTATAAGACAAACATTTTTTAATAACAATGGGCACAAGCACAGCAAGATTTAAACTTCAAGATGGTGAATTACTAGCATACTACATGCTTAGTTCTGTGAGGTAATTTTGTCCATTTTGGTCCAGTACATCATACACACTACATAAACAATTCTATTTGAGATTACGTAACAATATGCACTTGCCGTATTGAGATGACATTAACAATATGGAAAGTGCATAATGATTTAAGCACAATGCAAGTTGCAGGACTATAAGCTTCCATTACTTGTAAGCTACATTAGCCTTTTTGCTCCAAGACCAAAATAAATAAGCAATTAAACACCAAACATGGCTTGGTTGATTGCCTACATTTGGGGTAAGGGGACAGTTGTGTAAATTAGATTTTTACTAAACCAACACTTTAAAATACTGCTGGAGGCTAGCTCTCCAGGTTTGGTATGTCAACAGGATTTCACTTTGTGACCTCAGCATGGCTTTTGCTCCACAAGTTGACATCTTTGGTTTTATTTTCTTGTTCCCCATTCAGTGAGCAGCATCTTGACGAATAGCACACTACCCATCTAAATACCCTCGACATGTTCTAAGTGAGGAGCCAACAAAATGCATACCATTTAGAAGCGGATAGACAGGCTAAAATAGCCTCTTTGGTAGCACACCAAATGTAACACTATTCAAGGACTCATAGTTTAGCTGTTTGCAAGAAGCTAACTGGAGCCTATGAGCTTCCTTCACTTGTTAGCTATGTTAGCACCATAGCTCATAAAGCAGTGTAAAACTAAAGAGATCACAAGACCGTGGACATTTGTATCGGGGGTTTGGTGCCAAAATGGTTACGTCCTTAATAGTACATTATAGAGTTTCAGGAATCATATAAGCAAGTCTAGCGAGATTATATTTCACCCCAAAAGGTAGCAGGTTTGTGATGATTTAAGCACACATGATGCTAATTGGTGGGGTATGAGCTTTCATTACTTGTTAGCTACATTACCTTTGTAGTTCCAGTGCAAAACTAAATAAGGAAACACCAGACACCAAACATGTTTCGCTGACTGACTACATTTGAGGGAAAAATTGTGTAAATTAGATTTTTGGCCGTGGCTTTAAAATATGTCTGGAAGCTCTCCAGTTTTGGTATGCCACCTTGTGACCTCTGCATAGCTTTCACTCCACAGTCTGGCATCTTTATGCTTTTTCCCCTATACAATGAGCAGCATCTGGACAAACAGCACGCTGATAGCTAAATACCCTCTGCCTGTTCTAAACCAGGATCCATCAAAGTGTGTTCCATTTAGAAGGCAGACAGTCAGGCTAAAGCAGCGTCTCTGGTAGCGCACCAAATGTAACACTATTCAAGGACTCACACTCTTGCCTTTCTGGCAATGACACTCCACTTCACCCCCATCTACTTTTGAACGACGTGACGCTTTCTGCACCGCTGGTGACAGGGCCATGTTCTTGTGCCCAGGATTGACGCAGTCACCACAAAATAAGCCCCAGGCGCTGGGACTGCACTGATAAGGGCCATCACCATCTCACACACCGGGGTCTGTTGCCTGCTCACAGCTGTGGCTGGCCATTCACGGTCTACCTGATCTGAGACCAGATTTTGGATTTCTCCTGCACAGACTGTGGTTGGGAGGTGGTTTTATGAAGCTGGCCTTGGAACAGCACTAAAAGAACCTGTTCTCCCTAGAGCTATGCTGAGTTTATATTTCACGGCTTACTAATGAGGCATCCACACCTCACTCAGCCATACCATTTGTGTCTTTTTTTGCAACAGAGCATTTGCATTTCTAATTTAGCTGCTGAATCCCCAAGCCTAGGTTAGATGTCACTACACCAGGTGCACATGTGTCATTTTATTCTGTAGATTTCACAGTGTGATAGTGTAAACATGCACAACAAACCCACACACTTTTAGCACATAGTCATTTCTCTGGCACCAGAATTTCTTTTGCTGCTCCCGTCTTGGCTGCCACAGTCTGAATCCATTACCTCAGAGAGTAATGCGGAAAATCCCAGCTGCCAATCAGCTAGCTGATAGAAAATCTGATCTGTCACAGAATGTTATTTTAAACCTATGGGCCTCATATACCACAGATCAGGTATCTCCGACCAAGCTCCCCCAGCTTCTGAAGAGCTAGTATGGACTAATCTGAAACACCTGGTTCCACTAATAAAGATCTTGTGGAACATCTCTATACTACAGCATGCAGTGTTAAAATGTGGCTAGTCTCTGCAGGAGGTAGCTCTCCAGAAGCTCCCCTGAACCTTTCAAGCCTTTGGCTGAGTTCAGTTCTTGTCTAATTTTAGCTACAAGCATTATCATTTGCATGAAATCTTATCTTGTTCTATTAATGAGCACCAAAATATCCATTAGCAGTCTAGTGTTCAGTTATTTGGTGTCTAGAGATTAGCTCTTCTTATAAAGGACATGACCTGTCTTCATTGTCAGGCTTATACTTGAATTCTAATTCCAATATACAGACCTACAGTGTCTGTCAAAGGCTTGGAGACACCTAGCATTTCTGAATGTTTTTAATAAACAAGCATGTTTTCTTTGTCAGTTTGCCTAATGGAAAATTCCACCAAACATTTTTTAAACAGTTCTGCGTAAATAAATGGCTAAAGATGTAAACAAAAGCATTCTATGTAGTTTGATCTGAAATGCTCTGTTCTAGAGAAACTCACCAAGTCAGAATTGTTCTCAGTGGTGGTGATAGGAACCAGACATCTGAAGAGTTCAGTGCTTTTAAAAGTTACATCACAGAATGTTCTAACATGAAGTGGTTACAAATCTGGCGTCAACTTAAAATAGTTTTGACGTTTGTGACCTGACGTTTGTGACCTGAACATCTCTTTTAAAACCTATTAATAGTAAAGAGGCACACACAAGGTGGCTTAAAATAAAATAGTCCCCCAAAAAACATTTTTCCAGATTTTCCAACATTTTACCATTATAAACATTGCATATTAAAACTCAGCAGACATGTGCACGTTCACTGGTGCTTTTGGGTGTAAATAAAAATAAAATAAATGAACCATTTCACATCAAACCACTCTGAATGTCTCTGTTTACATCTCAGTGACTGAATTATGGAGAAATTTTGAAAGACTTCCCGGCTTCCCCTTTGGTATTTTCAATAGGAAGCTATTTAGACTGGCAAAACTAAGAACAACTGGCAAAGCCCTACTATAGACATTAAAGCCATTTTATTGTCTTGTTGTGATGTCAGCATTCAAACCTTTTCTTCATGGCAAACAGTGAATATAAATGGAACAAGGAAGAAAAACCAAAAACAAAGTGTTATTCACAGAACATTGTGGAAAATAGAATGACGCTGAGATTTGCTCCTTTCTTTTTACCAGTTTCTTATTCAAAATTCTGTTCAGCATTAAAGGGGAAACTCTAAACATTTTTCAATACTTCTTTCTAATTAAATGATTAAAATGTAAACAAAGTCATTCAGAGTGGTTTGGTGTGAAATGCTCTGTTCTAGAGAAACTTTCAGAGTCAGAATTGTTCACAGTGGTGGTGTTAGGAACCAGACGTCCACCGCTAAAAGCTCCCTCATAAAAAGTTATTACATGAAATGGTTATATCGCTGTTGTCGGAAGAAAACCTCATATTGCCAAAATGGTAATGGTATATATATTTTATATATAATGGTGTGTATATATATATATATATATATATATATATATATATATATATATATGTATATATATGTGTGTGTGTGTGTGTGTGTGTGCATACATGTCTGTTTTGTGATAATGTTTTGGTACGTAATGTATCTAAGTCCGCTTAATTTATCCATTCATGGCAGAGGGGTTCGTGCAACCCCTGGTTCCCATCACCACCACTGTAAACAAATCTGTAACAGTCTCTATACAATTAACCATTTCACACCAAAACACACTGGATAAATCACATCTCAAGAACTGAATTATTAAGAAATTTGTGAAGTTCCCCTTTAAGCGGCTCTACAGTTACACAGCGCGTGTGCACCATTAAGGTAGCCCTGAATTATTAAATGTGGACCAGAAAAGTCGAATGAGGAGCTGTTGAATATGAAGCCAACTCGTGAAAAGAGGGCCAATATAACCTTCAGTTGGTTTCTTTTTAAAGAACTGAAAGAGAATTTGAAAATGTTTCTTTTCAAACAGTTCTGACTGCTTTTCTCAGTGCCTCACTCTGGGTTTCCCTTCGCCTCTCACTATGTGGAATAAGCCGAGTCTCCATCCTGTTATTATAATTGGTAACGTTAGCTACTGAAGTTAGTTGGATAACTGTTCAGGATGGTTTATTCTCTGCTGGTTCCGTTTATCATTGGCTCTGGCGCTGATTTAGCTCAAATTAAGAGAAGCCGAGGACTCGATTACAGCGGCACGGGCTTTAATGAGCCTCAGCGGTCGCGGTGATTCTGCCCGTTGTTTTCCAGAATGTTCTGCCGGCCGAGTCTGAGGTGAACTTCGGCAAAACAAGCTTAGTAGGTAAACTTAAATAACCCATTGTCAGCGTTTACAAACACATATCATAAAACTCGTCGCTAGCCGTTTGCAAGTATGTCTCTCAGAATAGTAGCTAAAATTTCTCTAGTGAGTTAACTAGGTTAGCTAGTTAGCTAATTCCGCGCTAACGGGTTGCTGGCTAATTAGCTAACAAGCTGTGGTAGTTAGTGCAGCTAACTAGCTAGCTAACGTGCTAACGTTTGAAAATATTTAACATTCATTTAACATTTCTTCTACTTTTCCTTATTATCACCTTATTTACTTTGCATTTGGGCTTATTAAGACAGTAAGTTATTTGGAGTCTGTTTATAGTCTAGGATGGTTACTCCAGTATTTCCTTTACGTTTAACTTTTGTTTCATTGTAACACAGTTAACGAAACAGAGGCTGTGGAGAACCGTTAAGAGGTTAGTGGGGAACCACAGTGGTTATTTAAAGACCCAATGTATCCAGTTTGTGATACGTAAATCTGAGCGATTTGTAGCTAAATAGCTGTTTTTGTTAACAAAACATCTAGCTACAGTTATTCTCACTTAAAGGGGGATTCTTTTCAAAACGTCTGCCTAATTCAGCGGCTGTGATATGTAAACAAGGTCATTCAGAGTGGTTTGGTGTGAATTGGTTCGTTGTAGAGACTCAGTTTTCTTTACAGTGGTGGTAGTAGGAACCATATAGCCATTTTATTTACTATCCAAAACCACAGGTAACCCCGAACGTGTCTGAGTTTACTTATATAATCTTGATGAAAGTAGTGGTAAATTTAAAAAAAAAAAATAGTTGTTTTGCCTTAGAATACCCTTCATGTATCCCTCGACCATGAATTGATAATAAATAAAATAAATGTATTACAATATGTTTAGGCCAAAATTGCATCACAAAACTACCATGACACAATGTCTCAGACATGAGGCTGAGTATTCATAACCATTTTCATGTAATAACTTTCTGTGAAGGAGCTTCTAGAGGCTTTAAACTCTTCAGACGCCTGGTTCCTATCACCACCACTGTAAACAACTCTGACTTGGTAAGTTTGTCTAGAACACAGCACTTTACACCAAACCACTCTGAATAATTTTGTTTACATCTCAGTCATTTAAATATGCAGACATTTGCAGAAAAGGCCTCATACACTGCACTTTTACTTGTACTTTTTTGGGTCACAAAACCAGTTAATTTAAAACAGGCTGCGTTTGCAGCTTAGACTAAACGGTCTGTATGTACTGCAGAGTGAACAGTCAAAGTTTAGCAGTGTTGAGTTACAACGTCAAACTCTTATTTGAAAAATAAAAAGTGAGGAAACTGTGGTTTTCCAGTAGAATATGATAATATATAATGATTTTATAGTAATTGAGAAAGCTGTACAGTATAAATAATGAAGTTATAATACAAAGTTTGAGGCTCATATCTGGGTAAGAAATGATTGTAAGTAGATAATTATAGTGTATTACTTGTCACTTAATAATGCCTTTTTGTTACAAAACAATTTGAACTATTGAATAAACCATCTACACATAGTTTATAATAAGTATACTAGCTTATAATATTTCACTCTTCACTGTGTAAGTTGTCATGGAATAAAAAAACAACAATTATTAGTCTGACAATTGATCCCAGGCTTGTGAGTGGTAGCGGAAGTGCCAATATCTGTAAATAGGGGGCGAAACACTCTTGCAGGGTTAAATGAAACAAACTAGTCTTAGACCAGCTCAAGTGAGTGTCTTCAAACAGTGCTGTGTCCAAGTGGTTTGAGTTCTATGTTATGTCCTCAGAGCTGCAGCTGGGTCTCATGGGGCCAATGCAGAGCGGTGACGGGGACGCGGCGGTCCACGAGGTCACGCTTTTCACAGATCTCCCCCAGCAGGCGGACATCCGCATCACACAGAGTGTAAGACCTCCCTCTTTCACACACAAACACACTCATACACATTCAGATTCGGGCCCCAGCTCCGGACCCTGGCTCCGGGTCCTGACCCGGACCCAGAGTGAACAAAATGTCACACCTCAACAAACACGACACTGCACGCAAGTCTAGCATCACGTGTTCACTACTAGTTGAAAGTTTAGACACGCCTACTCATAGAAGAGTTTTCCTTATTTATTTCTCTTTTCCCACTTTATAGAACATTAATGAGCACATCAAAACAATGAAATAATACAGTGACTAAAAATGTTAAACAAATTACTAACTATCTGCAGTGCTTTCACTAATACCGATGAGTCCATGTGGACTGAGCCAATATATGCACGTGTATATAAACACACTTTATGTGTGTAAGCATCTGTGTTCATGTGTCTGTGTTTATGTACCTATGTTTAGGTGTGCAACTGTCTATGATGTTATGATTGAATGTATGGTTTTGATAAACAATCTATTCTACGTGGTCAATAGACGTTTCGTCAATGTCAATTATTTTTCTGTAAGTTCGTACAAACAAAGTAAAATATGGCTTGGAAATATTTCCAATTTTAAAGTTGCCCTGCACAGATAAATATTAGAATGCATATTTATTCAGATATTTTCTAACTAATAACTGACTAATATCTTAAACTGGCTACCAAGTATTGAAGCTGTAACTGTTTAATCAGTGTACTTAATAAACATAACCTACAGTTGTACGCAAAAGTTTGAACACCCCCAGTCAAATTACACGTTTTGTTGATTTTTTAGAGTGAAGATAAGTTAACATATCCTCTACAGGAAACTTAAATATGGTATTTTCCTTATTTACTGATGTTTAAACAGTGTACATAAACATAAAGTGCCATAACCTTTGAACAGACCGCATTTTCTGTTTTATTTCTTCTGTTAAGTTTAGCTAACAAACAGTAATTGTGTATTCAAATCAACAAAATATGTAATTTGACCAGGGGAACCTTTTGCATATGACCATTTTTGAAGAGTTTCGTTCCAAAGAAAGTGCTGTATATTCAGTAAAAACAAGGAGAAGTTTGAAAAGAATTACAGCTGATGTGTAATGCACTTTGGCAAGAAACACCTTTTTATTTTTCTAATAAAAGTGGTATTAGTCATAATAAAGCATTGATACTTCTTGAATATGAGAAGCCCACTCTCTGTGTATATCATGAAAAAAAAGGCATTTAGTGCATTGTTTAACAAACTTCTTAAATTATTTCATTGTAGTCTACTTTATAAGCAAGACCTCTGACTAGTTAGTTGATGCTAAAAGCATTGCCATTTTATTCTGGTTGACTTTAGAAATATTAACGTTTTTTATATAATTCTAGTCAACTATAGAAATATCACCTATAACTCTTTTGTATGCTATTTCACCTATTTTAGTGTACCTTATAAATATAGTCTACAGTTATTTTATCACCTAAAAGCATCACCTGTTACTATTTTGTCATACACTACTTTCCACATAAATAAATGTAACATATTGTATGCTGCATATTCCAGAATATGTATGAAATATATTGTAATATATTTCCAAGGTATTACTTTGTTGTATGAGTTATTGGCATCACTTACAAATATTTTATCCTAGTGTACTTTATAAACATCACCTGTAACCTCAAGACAACTCTGACAGTGCAAAGCAGGCCCTCCCCCTGTTTTTGCGCTCCAGGCCCAAAATGCAGACAGATTTTTCAGCCTGTACCTCTCCTCATTTAAAAGCTTCTCCACCTTTATGATGATATATCTGTCTGGGTGCTTCTAAAAACCTCTTTAAAAGACAGAAGGCTCTCACCAGAGAGACAGGATAGATAAAAACCTGCTCCGGTTCAAGGTCTTTTGACGTTATAGATGTGCAAATGACTGAAAATATTACACACCTTCTGTCTTCCCATTAATGCTAATGCAACCACAGGAAAGAACGGAGTACTCAATGTAGCACTTAATTGCATTCCATTGCATAAGATTCATTCTGTGTGATTTGCATACAGGTCACTGCATTTGTTGTTATGTTTGTTTGTATGTATGTGTGTCATAGACGCTGACCATGCATATCTTCGGTAGGCGTTTTCTATGTGCAGTCATTTGTGCCTCAAATAACTCTTATTATGGACTAATCAGATTAGTTCGACACAGAGGAATAAAAGTTCTTGCAAAGAACTTTTTCAGCGCCTGCCGTGCACCCTCTAATAAAACAAGCCCCAGCAAGATAAGGCAAGCTTAGTTTGGACCAGCGATGGCCGCATGGCATTTGTGACGCATTAAGCAGTAGTGAATGAATTCTCCATGGATTTGTTTGATTATTCATTTCATAATTTTCACATGATGTGCCAACTACTAGGTTATGAATTAATTCATGAAGACAGATTTAACTAGCTCTCTACCTGGGTCTAAATTATAACTGACTGTTATTAGCATAGTAACGTCCATGTTGATTTCTACTTGCACATACACTTGTATTAACATCTACAGTTAGTCAGAATCTTGTGTAAAGTGTGCATTTTCTCTTGAAAATGTAAAAATGTGAGCAAAAACTGCTTGTTCTCCAGCTGGTGAACTCAGATCAAATTCAGATTGTTCTGAAAATAGCGATTAACACATCGCAGTATCATTCCAGATTCATTCTTGAGCACGTTTAGCTATGTACTTTTGCGTGTTGACTGTATCCTCACCTGGAATTAGGAATGATGGAAGTGGGGGTGATGAAGGTGCTGCAGATGTGCCCCTGATTTCAGGACTGCATGTGTTAAAACAATAATAATGGTCTGAACTTTTTTATCATTTGAGCACAGCAAAGACTAATATGTGCTTGACTAATATGTGCTTGTTTTAGAGTGGAGTTTGTATTTTTCTATTATTATTATTTATATTTTTAAAATCTGCTGTAGCTGTGCACTGTTTAAGTTAATGCTATATTTTCATTACAGCGCTCCAAATTGCTTCACTCGACAACCTTGGCCAATTTGGGGCCATGTCACAAAAACACACATGGGTTGAGGTGCAAAGAGAGAGAGGCCTCTTTTCTACTGTTGATCCAAATGGTTCTCAGGACTGTTCTGGGCCGTTGTGCGCTGCTCCAGGCTCTGAGACCGCTTACGGATTCTTTTTCCATCTGTGGTGCCACTAAATCAGAACCAGGAAATACTGAAGAACATTACACAAATGAGTCGCTAACTGCTAACAGGCTACTCGCACGTAGATGTAAATACATGCATTCCGTCTGTTACTCCAGCTCCAGTCTCTCGGCGTGCCCTCATCTTCTTCATCCTCTAAACGGGAGGTATTTGGGCATCAGTTAGTAAAACAGCCTGTACTGCGGTGGGTTTCACCTGTAGCTGACTAAGTACACTAGCATTAGCGTCGCCCAGTATGGTACAGCTCAGACCACCACAGAACAATCTTATTTTTGTTTTTCTGTCACTTCAGCACCAGACAATCGAGTTTGTGATCTCAGATATGAGTCTTTATCCTCTAAATGAGTGTTTTTATTCATCAGTTCACCAGAACTGACCCCTAGTGCGGTGGGAGGCACTGTACACTCGTATTAGCTTAGCTTAGCAGGCTACAGCTTAAAGCACTACAGAACAGGTCCAATTTCGGCTTTCTGTCAGCCCAACATCAATCAGTTGACTTAACTCTCACACTGTAACCAGTTTTTATCATCTATACTTGTGGTACCAGAGCAGTTAGTTGAATCGAACTCGTACTGGGTTGTTTGGATCTCTTTAGCTAAGCTACATTAACAAGGAGAGAGGAGCTGGCTAGCATCAGTTTAGCTAGGATGCTCCAGACACCAGAGAACAGGTCTAATTTTGGCTTTCTGTCCATCTAACATCAGCCGCTCGACTTTGCTTCCTCGGATTTGAGTCATTATCATCTAAGTTTGTGTCAGTAAATCTTTTGTTAGTCAGAATTGAACCTGTTCTGTGGTGAGTAGAGCTGGCTGCATGCTAGCTAAGCTAACGCTAACCAGCTACTCACTTCTGGTTAGCAGTGCCATTTAACATTTAGAAATTGGTGTTAGATTGAAGTTTTGATGTTTATTGCAATCTGACTGGTCACCACTCAGCTCATTTGCATAAAATTAGCCTAGAATGAGATAGCAGAGAGAGGATGTGCATCAGCGGTCTGAGGTGTCTGTTATTTGTATTTATTATAGTGCAGTGTGACACATTCTGTATGATGTAAAGTATCCAAAAAATTCAGATTCAGATCCAAAAAAATTCAGATTCAGATTCAAAAATAGCCAAATCATTTAGCATGACGTCATTGTTCATTGTTCATATTACGTATATGCTGCTTAAAATTTCAGCACCCCCAACTTAAGACACCTTCCCACGTCCCATTCTGGAACAGTAAATAAGGTTGCTCATACAGCAAGATACAGCAAGACAGTGTTGCAGTGTTTTCCATGAAAAGAGACCCTCAGAAGAGGCTGAGGAGTGTACTGATGATACAGTTTTAAATTCTGTTACACTGTTACAGAACATTTTTTCCATTTCTCAATGCTGTATTGGAATTATTAAGCCTTGAAGTTTACTAAAGTTGACTAATGTATGCATTTATTTTAGTGTTTGAGGTCTTATTATAAAACAGTTAGTTCCGGCCACGCAAGCTGATTGGTTGAGAAACATTCTAACCGTGCTGTTATTTTGCCATAACATCACAGTTTTTTCACAAACACTGTATCACTCACACAACGCTGTGATATTATTTCATGATAACACGCTCCCTCTCGTGGTCTACTGCTTAATTAATGTCTTGTTGGGCTTAAATTGCTGTGCTAGCTCCAGAGATTTCAAATAGAGGCTTTAAATGAGACCATCAACTTTTTGGCCCATGATAGAACCCAAAAAGCTGCATAGACAATCCTTTCAAAAATATATGATAATCATATCCATATACAGTCTTTACGTCATACCTTCTGGCCCTTTACCACATTGTTAAAATGTTTCTTCTGTGTTAATTTTTTTTCAGTTGATCTAAACTTTGTCTTGTTGTCTTATGCTGCAGTCTCTTAGTGAGGGGTTGGAAAATCTGGTCCTTTCCACAAAACAAGTTTTAGCATAGACGCCAAACAACATACAACCAACACAAAGCGTATTTTGAGCAACGCACCCAAATAATTAGAACACTCCAAAGGCATGTGTTGTGGTACTGGAGCCTTGACATTTCTGGAGAAATGTTAATTTCTTGCGTTTTGGAAACCATTACTCTCAGTTCCCTTGGCTATCATTATGAATATGATCTACTTCAGAAAGTTTCCCATAAACCCAGTTCACGTCAAACGTGTGATTACATGACAAACAAGCGAAACATGAGATTATTTGGCGAAATGAGGCCGCTCGAGAGTATTTGTGCGGTATAAGTTCAACCAAGTTGGTTCTGGAAGGATTAAATGCATGTCTCGAGGGTAAAAAGTGTGTGAAAAGCAAAATCTTCTTTTTCATTACCCTCTGCCCCAAAAGAGTGATAATTTATGAGACATCTTTGTAATTTTATTTTTTTAATTCTTGGCTTGATAATGACCACATTCATGTCTTACTAACAAATGTTGATCTTGCTGCATTTTATAAAGCTTCCACTGTGCCTTTTTAACCTTTAATGTTATTCTGTTGTAAAGAGTCTCATATTTATCAGGAGTACATGCTGAAGAATGTACTGTCTCACTTAATGCCATGCTTTCAGGAAAAGAGGTTGTTTAGGTTGCTCTATGGGAAATACTTCTGTGAGGCCGTGCTAAAGATCATCAGTTTGGTTTGGTTGTTACACTCTTGCCCCTGAATGTTTGTGACTTTAACGTTTTCTTTAGTTTCTAAACAATGATCCAGCAAATATTGGTGTATATGTTTTAACTGCACTGTGCTTTAACTAAGAACTCTGTCAGACTATAACCATGCTGTTTATTAATTTTAATTGTTAATGAGACACATTAACTCCTTTAAAGTTTGAATTTTTGAGATACATTTTGTTCCAACAGGAACGAAATAGAGTACCACTATTAGTTAGACTATCAATCCACTGGTGTGCATGTAAATGTAGTTATTGAGTGAATTAGAATGGTAAAAGTCACGTCTGTGTATATTGCCAGGTACCTTAAAGATGTGTTTTGAAAAGTGGACATACTTGGAAAAAAATGGTGAATGATAGTTTGAGATGAATAGTGACAGAGATTAATTTAGTGATTGTGAAGCTGATGGGGTGAGAATTTATAGAACAGGCTCAGAACAGTCTTGAAAGCCAAAGAATGTTTCTGATGGCCTTATTTTCCTCAAGCTGTTCATTCGTTTTCGTTCTCTATCTCTCTCTCTCTCTCTCTCTCTCTCTCTCTCTCTCTCTCGCTCTAATCCTCGACGTCCCCAGAGGTTGCACAGTAGAGACGAAGCTGTCTAATGGGAAACTCAGCTGGACGCTGTGAGTCATATATGTTTTGCTGTTGTATGTGTACAGTCTGCTGTATCTCTTTAACATCCTGAGTTCAAGGATCATGAACTTCCAGCTTTGTTTGTCCTAGAATTTCTTAATTTAACCCTTAGAAGTTTTACTGTTTTATTCAAACACCGGAAAAAGCAGTGCATTGCATATGAATAACATATACAATACACAAACAATTACAAAATTAAAAGACTAAATTGTGTTAATGTAAGATATTAATTTGGAAGTAATTCACACATTTTATACAAATAAATGTATTGCCTCCCTATTTAAGTTCATAGTTAGTTACATAATGAATTAAATTTTAAATTGACATTCTTTATTTTTTAGATTTGACACTGAACCTTTTTGATGTCAGGAAATGACAAGAACATGGCAAAAAAAAGTAAACAAGACTATGCACACCAAAAACTTTACAATCAAAAAGGTTCAAATTTCAAATAAAATTTCTCTTTTCTCCTGACACAAATGTTCTAAGGGTTAAACTATTCTCTGAAATTTCAGTATGTCAGACAAGGTGGTTCACAGCTGAGCGCTCAGCACGAGAAATAATCTCTCACCCTAGCCAAAGCCAGGCTGCGTGTTTTGATCCATGCAGATAAAAGGAGATTACACACACACATACACACATACACGCACACGCACACACTCTGAGGAGTCTTAGCTGGACAGAGAAAATCACTTTAGAGCTGTCCTGTAGAGAAAGATGGATATGTTGCTTGTTTACGGTGGTTCTATCCAAAAAAAATACAAAAACAAATCACGCACAAATGCAGCGCACTAATAAATCTCAAAGCCTCACAAGCTGTAATGACACACACACATAACACATACATAGATCTCATCTGTAATGGCACATGGCTGTGGTGCTGATATGTGTCGTTGGCCCACCAAAAAAATTATTCAAATATGCTTTTGATATTAAGCTTTCAAAAAATAAACCTAAAACAAATGAAAGTGTGATTGCTACATACAATACTGTGTGAAGGTCTTAGACAGAAATTTAGATTTAAAAACCTGTTTATGTGAAAAGTGAGCATTTATTTGACCAGAAAAACACTAATATTAGCATAACTACAAAGTACATTTATATAGTAAGTAGTTATTTTATGTATGTCAGTTTGCTTGTTTTAACCATTTTCAAACGTCTCTTCGTAGCACCCCAGTGTTAATAGTAGATTTCATTTAGTACCTAGTTTGAGTGATCAGTTCTTTACTAAATTAAATCAGGTGAGCTGCTAATTAAATTAAACAAATCACTGCAATGGATGGGGGCATCGAGGAGAAATCTGGAACCAAAGCTGTTTTCTTCTAACCAGCTTATTTCAACTACATTTTTCAAAACCATAATTTCATATTCTCTTATTTCTTGTTCATTATGTGTTGCTGTATTGCTGTTGTATTCATGATGTTTTGTTTTTATTTGAATACATAGTGTTTTTACTGGTAGAAACACACTCACTGCTGAGATTTGCACAACATGTGCACAAGACAGTATATTTTGTATTCCATTTCTGACATTGACCCAGTATAAACAATAATCGTAACTGTGAGGTGTTTCAGTCCCTCCTGAACCACCAACACACACTCAAACACCCAGCTACAGCCAGTGCCCAGTTTAGGACTGGTCATAAATCTCGTCACAGGTAGGAGACGTATATCTTTATCAAGTCCTGTGTTAGCAGCTGAACAGTCAGCATTTTTGGATACAAGAGGAGTAGTGTTAGGTGGATTTAAGGGCTGGAAGTGTTTGAACATGGTTTTGTTTAAGCACGAAGTAGTCATGTACAGCATAAAGCATTGGATTAATACATCTATTAACAGTTATCTATCTAAACATAGTACAGTCATCACCAAGCTTATTAGCACTGAAGTTAATGCTATTTAAAGTCCTCTATTTAGATTTTTACTTCTGTTAAAATACAAAAGTACTTTAGAATAAATACAAATTACATTTATATAGTAAGTAGTTATTTTATGTATGTCAGTTTGCTTGTTAAACCATTTCCAAACTTCTGTTTGTAGCACCCCAGTATTAATAGTGGTTTTCGTCCAGTACCTGGTTTGAGGGCTCAGTTCTTTACTAAATTAAATCAGGTGAGCTGCTAATCAAAGTAAACAAATCATTGAAATGGATGGGGGCATTGAGGAGAAATCTGGAACCAAAGTTGTGTTCTTCTAACCAGCTTATGTCAACCACTTTTTTGGAAAATAGAAATACTTGTAAGACTGTCCCTCACTTAAAAAGGTGTGAGGGATATCTGTGCACTTGAGTAACAAAGGTTAAAGTCCTAAACAATCATATATTTCACCTCTTGGTGTTCTGTTAAGGAAATGAGTAAAATTATGCTCCCCATGCAAACTCCTGAGAAATCGGGTATCAGTTCCAGTGTCCAATTTTAGAGATGTTTAGTCAAAGGTGCACTTTGATTGGTTTGATTTATTTCGAAAGTGCATCAGATTCTTTCGGATGTCATGGAAAATCCAGTTTTCTCCCACTTCAGAGTGATTAGTAGCAACACATTTGTACAAAAAGTAGTGGAGTTAAAAATATTTGACCTTGAAACGTAGTGAGTAAAAGTAAACATATCACAATTTGTAAATAATTAAATAAAGTACAGATGCTACAGTCCACCACTGCATATTGCCCACTCTTACACACAAACACACACACACACACACAAACACACACCACCTCAGCAGATTTGTTTAATTTGTTTGATGCTCTGTAAGCAACACCAGACACATTGAATCATCAGAAAACTTTATATACAGTGTAGTTTTGAACATCTCTTTTTGTATTAGTATAGAATATGAATGGCAGTTCATCAGAGCTGGAATAGGAGAACAGTCTTCCCTTTCTTTGCTAAATTCAGATGTTTTCATCCTTATTTGGTGTCGCTTTATTGCCACCTGCTCAAGGTATTTTACCTCTGTGTTTAGACTGTCCCTCACCTATAAAGTTGTGAAGGATATCTGTGAGGGACAGATATTCGGTTCTATATTCTGTACAGAATGCATTAAATATAAAATGCTGTTCACATTCTCTTTGCACACCACTATTGTAGCTGGATACTACTGCTTTTCAGTCTTTTTTGAGTTGAAAAAAGAAAAGCTTTCAGAGCTACAAAGGTAGTGAAAGAGTTTATCTTTATGTGAGAATGGAGCTTGTTAGCTTTGTGTGAAATTTTCAACCTCTCTGACCACAAATTCTCACCCATTCATCTTCACTACCGTTACAGAGTGGAGAGGAGGGCATAGAAAGAGAGAGAGAGAAAGAGCGAGAGCGAGAGTCAGAAAGGAGAGAGGGAGAGAGAGGTTGAGGAGTGCAACAGGAGAGAGAGAGTCAAAGAAGGAAATAGAGAGAAAGAAAAAAGAGGGAAAGAGTGAGAGAGAGTCAAAAAGAGAACAAGAGAGTGAAGGAGAAGGAGAAAAGGAGGAAAGAAGGAGAGAGGTTGAGAAATAGAGTGGAACAGGAGAGAGAGAAAAAGAAGGAAAGAGGGAGAATGAGAAAAAAGAGCTAGGCAGAGAGGAAAAGGAAAAAGTGAGAGAGAGACAGAGAAAGAAAGAAAGAGAAAGAGAGGAAGGGGAGAGAGAATGAGAGAAACAGCTGTAGTTAGCCAGAGAAGGAAAGAGAGAATGGGAAACAGAGAACGGCAGAGAGTAGGAGAGAGGGAAAGAGAAGAAAAAGAGAGGCTTAGGCCTACAAGGAGTAGTGACTGAAATCTTCCCATACGAAATGGGACCCCTTAAATAAAGAGAGCATTACTTCATTAACAGGCTACTAGTGCTGCTCTGTAGGCGACCCTGCCAGTCTGCAGTGACCGCAGAGGAGGGTAAAGTTCAGTAACCTCGCTGCTGGGCTTTAGTTAAATACAGGGCATCATATGCTTTTAAAGAGGGGGATACGATAATTATTTATTATCTCCCACCGCTAATTCTTTGGTAATATGAAGCTGAAGTCAGCTATTCACCAGCTTCTTGTTCAGATTTTCCCGTTCCACCTTAAATGGTAAAGCAGTTACATTCTGATGGCAGGCATCAGAACCGGAGTGTGCCTCTGAAAAACCTCCTTTTGGAAGGCCATGTAGCCCTATCACTTTGCCCTACCCCTCTATCTCAGCAAAATTCAGGACACCATATCCCTGGACGTGAACACACAAAATGGAGGGCTAAGAGCTAGGTGGTGGGGCGAGGGGTGAAGTGGGACTGGGTACATACAGAAGCTTATTATTCAGTAACTACAGGGAAGTCAGTGCAAACTGGCTGAGATATTCTTAGGTTATAGAAGCGTGTAATAAAACTGGCCATTTAAGGAGAGAACAAAAAGGGGATAGAAAGAGGGGAAGAAACAGGGAAAGAGTGGGGGGAGAAAAAGCAAGAGGAGAAAGGAAAAAAAAGAAAAAGTGGCAGATGGGAAAGAGAGCAAGAGTGAGAGAAAGAAAGAAAGACAGGGTAAAATAGAAGTAGCTCTTGTATTTGTTGTAAATTGCAGTTCTTTGCTCTTGCTCTTTTCTGTGGGTGTGAAAAGCAGATGGAACACTTAATTTATGTGTCTCTTTAAGTCCATTAACAAAGAGTGTCTCACCAGCATCTATACTGTGTGAGAGAGTGTGTGTGTGTGTGTGTGTGTGTGTGTGTGTTATATGAGCTAGTCTGAACTGGCCAGCTGGGACTCATTTCAGAACGTACTGTGCTGTTTGTTTGGAGACATTTAAGCCAAGATCTGCCCAGCACTATTAACCAGCTTTTTTAACAGCTTTTTGACCTTTTTGTCAAATTTCTTTCAATAATCAATACATTTGGATGGAAATTCTACTTTATTTAATTAATCTGATATTTGCCTAACCTTGCTTTAGCTTAGAAAGAGTTTATTTCTTTTTTATTGTTGGTTGTTTCTTTGTGTTGGCGAGAAAATCCTTAATATACCCTTGTGTGTAGCAGCTCTGTTGGCAGATTTAACCCGGGCCATGAACTTTCGGTTTTTACAGCCATGCGTGAAAGGTACATTACAACCAGGTCTAAGCTCTGCCAAGATCTTATCTTCAGACAGGATTATACTAGACCTCCACACAGAACCTGCTTCACATAGAGGCTGTTTTACGTTTGTGCGTGCATTCTTGAAAATGAAAATTCAAATGGTCCTGATTGCAAAGCTCCTCTCATGACCTCTTGGTGACCCACGCACACTGTCTGCACTGTCAGCAGCCTCAGTGTGAAATTTTCCATCAAGATTAAAGTCCCTGTGGGTAAAAACATGACAAAGCATTCATATAGGTGGAATATTGAACACACTGCTCATCACATGTTTTGGAGACACCTTTGGTTCTTATCAAGTTTTCAAAGAAAGCTCGCAAATATTAAAGATCATAAACGGTTATTGGCTGGGATAAACCTTTAAAAATGAATTCCGCTGATCTTTTCAACATTTCTGCACAATCAAATTGTTAAGATCAAAATCATTCAGCGTGTTTTGATATGAAATGCACTCTAGAGAAGCAAATATGTAGTTTCATTGATTGTTTTGGATAGTAAATAAAATGACTGTATTTGCGCTGTAGACATTGTGAGCACTGGTTAATTTCCAGTGTCTTGCTTTGCAAAAAAACGAAAATCTTTTACAATTTGTAATTGGAGTTTGTCAGACTGATATTGCGATTGCGATTTAAACATAATTGCTTTAGTAAATTAAGCTCCAGTCCTGTTTTTCTCTCAAGAGGACGAGCATGTTCGTTATTTTCAGGCTTGAGGATTGATGCTGAATGTACTGTGCTTTATTGCCAGCTCAAAAACTTTGTGTTATTAGGTTAAATTTCTCTACTTAGTTGACATTGAAACAGAAAAAGACATGTGTGTGGACTTGCACGTCAACTGAGAATGTAAATTGAATATAAATATAATATTCATGTTACTTACTATGTAATTAAGTAGTTACGTAATTGAATTTGGAAAGTGTGGCAAAATTAAAGTAATAACCATTGATGCTCATGTTTTAGTATGTTAACTTATTATGGTCTGTGTGTGGGTATGGGGATATACAGTAGCTATATATGCTGTGTCCTTATTGTTTCAGTTTGCGTTGTAAGACAGGGAGATAATGGGGAAAATAACAGGATGATGCATCGTGGGAGTGTGCGGAATATTGAGCTTTTTGGCCGTTCCCCATTAGTCGTTGTCAACAGAAGTGAATTAGAGTCATCTGTACTATAAACAGAGCAAACAGGCGTTCACATGAAAACACACAGTGTGCACCAGACTGTGCATACCACACACGCATGCACACACACCCCCGCACACACACTCGCATCCTCTTGTCCTGTTCTTGACACAGAGTGTAAATCCCTCTTGATTGCAGTTTAGAACACAAGTTTACTCAGTGCGGTCCCTCTGGGATGGCTCTGTGTGTCCCCTCTCCTCTCAGGGTCCGGATGCCTGGACAGTCTGTTCTCACGCTGTATGTAGAACACTTCTCTGGACATGGTGTCGCTACGCTACAGCCCTTTAGAAACAGCTGACACTTGTAGACAGTGAGGTGATGGTGACCCCTTGAATTCTGCTTGGGGTTTCCGTCCCAGAAGTGACTGATGTTTATAGAAAATCTTGTTAACATTCATAAGTTGAAAGTTACATTAATATTAATATTCTTTGTTTAATATAATAATAAGTGTATATTAATATACAGAACATAAATTAACAGTTCATTAAATAATGACTTATATTGATATGTTTTTTTATTAGTAATTTTAGTCAACAAAATGTATAAATACTTGAATATTCAATATGTAGTTTTGTGTAAATAATGAGTACTAAAAACATCAAAGACAATACAATGTGATTTTCTGACAAGTGCTTACCTTGAGATTTGATCACCACTGTTCAGATACATGTCATAAATATGGATATCTATTTTATTTTGACTGTAACTTAGGAGGCTTAGAAGTCCAAGTCCTTAGCAGGGGTCACAGTAAAAGCAACCACACTAAACATAGAAGTGTACAGGACAACTATACTTTCGAAACACTTTGGATCATTTCTGTTAGCTGGTGTAAAAAAAAAAAAAAGCTTGATGGGGTTTGATGTGACACTGACAGCATGTGATTACAGTCAAATATGTTTTACATTTTTTGAAATGAGTATATATATGAGGGGTGGGAATCTCTAGGCATCTCACGATTTGATTCGATTACGATTCAGAGGGCTGTGATGCGATTATAAAACGATTATCGATGCATCGCGATGCACCTTTTTTTCTATACAGGATTTCTATGTTCTTACTGTCTGAGGACTTGGTAGTTTTAAAGCAAAGTATTTGTAATGATCTATAATGCATTTACATCCAACATCTTTTATTAATAAAAACAAATGGAAGTGATGTGGCAAGTGAACTTGAAGGTTCTCATTCGCTGCTCTTGTTTGGAGACACTGCTGCCACTCATCTGCGATAAAATGCGCTGTTACGGTGAAATAAGATCCAGTGGTAATGGATGACCACGCGGCACTTTATAGCCGTCCTACCCGTTTTCTTTACTGATTTTATAACTTCGGCTTTGGTCTTGTGATAGAGGGGGGTAGCGCTTCTTTTTCTAATTTTCCCGTTCCACCTTAAATGGTGCCGCATTTACATTAGGCGCCTCAGTCAGAATTTAAGGTGGAATGGGAAAATTCGAACAATTTTTTTTAATTTGGAGAATAAGGAGCGACTTCAGCCTCGCAAAACAGTCGAATGCTGAGAGACATTTTTACAAGAAGCTGCTCTACTTCTGAGGAAAAGTTTTCTGGAGGAGATGGAAGAAAAGCGGCTATAGCTGAAGCTTAAAGCAGAGCAGAGTAAGTCTGCATTATATATTTTTTAGCCTATACTAGGACATTAACATATACTGGACATAAAATGTGGCTCCCAAGGTGGTTTGATTTTTGTTGAAAGGACAAAATATCTCTTCTAAGTTAACATTTGGGTTGTGACTCCTGACCTGACCTGGCTTTTAATGCAGAGGGAGCCGGTCGGGTTTCTCGCTCATCCAGTTGTGTTTTTGTTATGTGCTGTCACAGAATGTCCAGGCGCTTTGCTTACCCACTTCCAAGTTCCGCCTTTTGCGTTCTGTCAACATTACGTTATAAATTAAAAATTTAGAAAATCAATTTTTGACATTTGTGAATCGATTCAGAATTGTTCACGTCCGCATCGCGATGCATCTAAGAATCGATTTTTTCCCGCACCCCTAATATATATATATATATATATATTTGTATATATATATATATGTGTGTGTGTGTGTGTGTGTATATATATATATATATATATATATATATATATATATGTGTGTGTATATATATACACTACCTCCTTGTTTCTATGCTCATTGTCCATTTTATCAGCTCCACTTACTATATAGGTGCACTTTGTAGTTCTACAATTACAGACTGTAGTCCATCTGTTTCTCTGCATACTTTGTTAGCCCCCTTTTACCCTGTTCTTCAGTGGTCAGGACCCCCATGGACCCTCATAGAGTAGGAAGTATTTGGGTGGTGGATCATTCTCAGGACTGCAGTAACACTGATGTGGTGCTGGTGTGTTAGTGTGTGTTGCGCTGGTCTGAGTGGATCAGACACAGCAGTGCTGCTGGAGTTTTTAAACACCTCAGTGTCACTGCTGGACTAAGAATAGGCCACCAACCAAAAATATCCAGCCAACAGCGTCCTGTGACCACTGATGAAGGACTAGAGGATGACCAACACAAACAGCAGCAGCAGATGAGCTATCGTCTCTGACTTTACATCTACAAGGTGGACTGACAAGGTAAGAGTGTCTAATAGAGTGGACAGTGAGTGGACACCTTGTAGACTGGCTGGATATTTTTGATTGGTGGACTATTCTCAGTCTAGCAGTAACACTGAGGTGTTTAAAAACTCCAGCAGCACTGTTGTGTTTGATTCACTCGTACCAGCGCAACACACACTAACACACCACCACCACATCAGTGTTACTGCAATGCTGAGAATGATCCACCACCCAAATAGTACCTGCTCTGTGAGGGTCTGTGAGGGGAGTTCTGACCACTAAAGAACAGGGAAAAAGGGGGCTAACAAAGTATGCAGAGAAACAGATGGACTACAGTCTGTAATTGTAGAACAGTGGTTTGCCTTTAAAACAGTTTTGGCAGAAGCAAGAAATAAGTGTATGCATAAACTGGCAGCATATTCATGCACTATTTTTAAGTGTGGCACATGTCGTCTTAAGAAAATGTCATATATTGACTGTGCATATGCCCCCTGCTTGGAAATGTATCTATAATAAATACAAGAAATTGAACAATTAAGCACATTTGAATATATTTTGTGAAGAGTTTATTCCAGATATGTGAAACAAATTTCGCAGCTGTTTAAACAGATTTAGAATGTGTTGTAGCCTGGGTTTTAATGCGTTTCAGGGAACATGTAGGATGAAAAAAATGTTGGCTCACGTTTTTCATTTCAATTAGCAAATTTATGTAGATTACATTTTCTTAAGGCTTCAATGCTGCTTCCTACTGCTACCCAGATTTCCCTTGGAAAGATATTCAAGGTGGCTCATCCTGCTTTTCCATACCTTAAATTATCTTTAAAAAAAACACTTCATACTGTATCTGTTGGTGCAGAAGCGTGGATGTGGTAACTAAACAAGGTTGGATTTACAGTTATAGACACCCACCTCAATTTAACAGGCAATGTGGACTGAATGCATTGACATTTTACAGGAAATGTAGGGTGCCTTTAAAATTATGGAAGTAGGGGAAACCTTGAACAGGAAATCCATCACAGTGCTATTTTTATGTCTTCAAGGTTAGTGAAGTCACTTAGCACGGCCAGCTCTTTCTCATTGATTATATATCAGCTCAGTAATGCAATAACACCAATAACTTTGCCACTAATTGAATGATGGCCAGCAGAGATGTCAGTTGTGGATTTGTGACAAAGACCACAAGACATTATGAGTAAACAAAGCCGATGGCTAGGCGGATTGAAATAGCTTACTGACTTAATTAAGGGCTACTTTAATAAGAAATACAATTCTAATAGCCAGTGCAACAATAATGACAAATGACAACTTCCATCCACCCCTGTTCAATTAGAAGTTGGAGGGGATACAACACTGAGTCTCTCTCTCTGTCTTAAGTTGAAATAAAGGTATGCCTAGAATATCTAATGATGAATTTCTCCTATTTATAGCTCTGTGTTTCAACTGAGGGAATATTTGCACTCAAGCACTTTTTTAGTTCTGAAACTGCAAAGGTCTGCCTTACATAACTTGCATATACATTTCATAGTAGTTATAAAACAATGTATATTAGTTAATGAATAATAAGTCTTAAGAACAAGGACTGAATAGTAAGCCTGCAGTTAAGCCTTACATTAAGGTGCATGTCTTGGCCTTCTTTCACTTGTTCCAGGCTCTCTTCTATTAAATTAATGACTCACGTGTTGGATACGCTTTATACCCCGGAGGGCTTTATTACTGAGCATCAGTAATGGCTGCTAGTTTGACTGGGCAGGAAAAAATAAGATGCACATGCACAAGCAATTTGTTTTCCATTTGCTGATGATTTCCTAACAGTGGTATTGTTTAAAACCACAGGTGGATAGAAAACACATTTGTACACCTAATAAAACTGTTATGCTTTGCATTAGTTGATAAGTAACAGACAGTTAACTCCTCAACATTCCAGGCTTATTACAAACTAAGGCTTATTATTCATTAACTACAGGGACTGCAGTGCAGACGTATGGAGCTTCACTTAAGTTATAGAAGTGTGTAATAAAATTTTGCCTTGGTAGGGGGTTAAACTGAATAAAATTAATTTGATCTGCTTGTGCAAATGAAATGTTATATGCTGTCCTTAGAGTGATGGTTTAGTGAGAAATCAAATACACACAATTCTGATCATGCAGCACATGATTGCTTTATTTATTTAACACTGAAGCTACAAGGCTAGTGTAGCTAACAAGTAATATAAGATTATACCCCACAAATTACCATCTTGCTAAGTGCATTTTTATCACTTCACATGGTGTTAAGTAATTTAAAACATACTTATGTGGTTTTTGACATTTTCTGGCCAAAAAAGAGACAAAATGGCACTTGGACATTTGTGCTATCTCTAAAAATATATTAATTTCATTATATTATGAACAAAATAGACGATTTCAGGATTTTCAAGATTGTATTTTAAACAGGCCATTCCCAGACTGTAATATTACTTTTTGGCAAATATTGTTTCAAAAGACAGCTTATGTGTTTCAGATCATTATTGTTTAAATTTCTTTGCAGACGTCTGCAGGTTTGAATATAAAATGCCTTTTTACACTGCTGAATTAAAGATCTCATTAATGAACATGAGCTCACAGACAGTGTTGTAAGAAAACACAGCCCCAAACTTTGATGTTTTCACCTCTGTGCTTTTACAGTGCAGCCTTGAGTGCATTTAGTGCAGTCTGGTTGGAATGCTTTCTCCACACAAAGAGTATACCCTTAGTTTGATGTGTTTTGCTCTGAAATATCATATTGTCAGACATTTGATGAAGTAACCTAAATGATTTCATTAAAGTTTATCAATGCTTATATGGTTAAAGTGACCAAATACTTTTTGGGGCCACTGTTGCTAAAACAGTAGTAGTTGTCCTTATTATATTATATCTAATAGTGGGCTGTACAATGTCAGAAAAATCATGATTACCTAAGTCTATTTGAAAGATGATTGATTGGTGAACTGTAAGTTTTCGGTACTTGTTAGCTACAGTAGCCTCATAGATTCAGTTTAAAACAGGAAAAGCTTCAGAAAAAAACTTAAGACACCAAACTTTCTTGGTTGCTCACCTACATTTGGGGTAAGAGGGAAATGCTGTGAATTTTGTTTTTGGCAGAACCATTGCTTTAAAGGTACACCTGATACTAGCACCCTTGTAGTAGGCTTTGAGCATCAGCTGGACTGTACAGTAGGGTTTCTCCACCTGTGGGCTGCAGACCACCAGTGGGCCGTGAAGCACTCTCTAGTGGTCCGTGGGCTGGAACTCAGGGGGAGACAGTCAATCGTAGTGGGCCGATATAGACGTGTAAATAAAAACATGGCAGCTGCAGGCTAATTAGACAGTTAGTCAGAGCCGGATAGGTTCCTCACGCCGTTTCTCCTACCTTGTTCGGTGTGGACCTATCAAACTTTTTTTCTTTAGTTTGCTCCGTTTTGACGTGTGTGAACACTCCATCCATATTTGGGTCTGAAACAAACAGCTGAAACCTGCGTGTCTCTGTCTACTTTCATCCGAACCCTGTTCAGTTCACTGCTGGTGGGAACGCATTTTATGATGAAACGAGGGAATTCATCAGTAGAGCAGGCTTTCCTCTTCTTCTACCAGCACGTTAGTGCTGTACTGTCATCATATTCTGCCTCTTGTAACATCTGACTTATTGCTCTCATTTCGTACTTGCAGCTGATAAAAACGACAGACGAGCCATAAAATAATAGCAAAGATCTGTGTTTGATTTCAGGCTAGGCATCTACCACCTGAGTAGTTAAACTCAACTTGATAAACTAATGACAAAGAAGGAGACATCAAGTAAGGTTTATTATTATTGGTAATTTTAGCAATGCTGATCCAAAAGCGTGAGTGGAGTGAGGTTTATCTCAAATGAGGCGCTAAAACCCTAAAAAACTAAAGAGACTCCGGACCAAACAGTGACTCCTGGTTTACAGTGTTTTTTTGTGGGCCGCTATGCTTTATAGTTATAAACGGGTGGGCTTTGGGGTGGAAAAGGCTGTACACTGTTTGACTGCTACGACTGTGCTACATGGGTCATGTAATTCCTCACAGACCCAAAAAATGCACAGAAATCATTTTACAACTGAAATTCACCCTCTGTTGTTTCAAAAACACAGCAGATATGAAGTGAGTATTGCACTACCTCCATTAAATTTTATTGCACTATTATGCTCTTTCAACCTTAGCAAATTGCTGAAGAAATGAAATTAATCTATTTGCTTGGAGACCACCCTCCTGTTTTGTGCTTGTGCCCATGTACTTACATAGAAATTGGCCATTTAAGTCCACAAGATCTCTGTGTACCAGTTTAGGGAACCAGTGCCAGTTACATATTTTCTTTTTCTTTTGGTTTGCTTTTGCTCTTCTGCACTTTTACATTTTTGTGCTAATGTGTGAACAAACCGTCAGTAAGTCAGCATTGGGTTGATGTGCGGCTCTGCACGTAAGGGTTTGGCACCCAGTGATATTGGAAATTTGGTACAGAGACAATGTCTGTTTGTAACTTTGCCATTTATATCCTGTTTCTGAAATGTTTCATAATTCTAGTGCATATTTGGAGTCCATTGAATTGTGTGTGTGTGTGTGCGTGTGCAGATGCGTGTGTATGCATTACCCACATTATGTGAATTATACATATGTGTGAGAGAGAATGCAAGAATGTAAAAAAGAAAGCTGCAGAGTGCAATAGAGATAAAACAGTTTTTCTAAGCAAGTGCACATGTCAGAGGCTGAGTTATCAACAGCTTTATCCACAGCAGTGAAATTATACTTCTGTGATTTTAATTACCTGTTACGCAATGCATTCAGTATCTCACCAGGCATACTTGGACAGCCTGTGGAGTGTGATACCAGCTATTTATAATTTAGGCAATTGACAAATGTCTTTGGATATGCACATTAATGATGCATGTTAGCAATTTCATGCACAGCTCACAACCTGAAGAGAGTGGCATAAACCTTGTTAAACAGAGAACAGAAAAGGCTATTGTGTTTCCCCTGTGCTCGAAAGGCTTATCATGAAGCAAAGTAAACTAGTAGAATTTAGTAGAATAAAGTAAAATTCTTAAGATTATTACTTTTGAAATGTGATGAATTATTGATATTCATTTTATTAAAACTTTATTTGTCAGTTTTATAGTGATTTGTATTTTTTATCCTTCTGCCTTGCTGTTGTACTATGCTGTGCCCAGATATATGTTGGGGTTTTCTTGGCTCCTCAGACAACCACATAGTGGATTTTTGGCATACAGCAGAAAAACAGTTTTAACTACTCATATGTAACCTGTAGTGCCCTTACTGTTTTGATTACCATTACTGACTTACACAGGAAACAAAATATCCTCAAGCACATGATTATGTTCAAATATTTGTATACAGGGCTCCCCACCACCCCACTTGAGTGTTCTCTGCTGGCCACTGTGGTGGTCCACTGTGAAGAGGGGTGTGACCCCCATTTCTGAGGTAATTACTTGATAATTATTTACCACAACCAGATTTTTGCTAATGGGCATTAACGCGCTGTCTTGCGTGAAATTGAGAGATCTGGAAATGGTAAAGGACGTCCAAAAGAAAGCTCTTTGTTTTTCTCAGCTCTAGAAAGTCCAGAGCAAGTTTGCTGACTCTGGTTAAAAGAACTAAGTACAAAAATAACATCAACCTCACGCAATAGTTCATGTGCAGTGCAACTTGAATTTCACACTTGTTCCCCATATGCCATGTTACGACATTAGCTGCTGAGGTTTTCATAGTATCACACTCGGTTGTTTATATTTTATGTTGGTTTAAGGTTCTTAGTACATCATGCACTTATTTTGATAGCTGTGGTGCAGACGTTCGCAGAGATTTGACACGGGCGTTGTATGGTGCTGCTCTACTTCTACTGTAGTCCACGAACATTTCAAAACTAGGTTTTCATTGCAGGTGTTGGTGAATGGAGGCAGCTAGCTCTTGTTATGAAGAATACAAACACAAAGACTGGCAGATGAAAAGTCTAGCTGCTATATCTGTACAGAAGGAGCCTCTCCATGGATTAGATGATGATTCGGTTTTTGTCATTCAGACCCTGTATTGGCTCTTATGAGTCAGGCACAGAAGCTGAGGGATTATTTATGAATGTGTTTTCGTAGTGCAGCTGCAAGGGGAGATGGAGAGTACAGCAGTAAGTGAGAAGCTTGTTTTATCGATCCACCAGTCAATCAGTCAGACCTTGTGTTGACTACCCCAGACTGTCAATCCAGTGATTGCGTGCAGAAACATGTATGCAGTGACCTACACTATGGAACCCATCAGTTGCTCCTAGTGAACTACTTCTGATGCTGTTCTTTAGACAAATAGTATCTATATTTTCTCTCTCTGTCTCTGTATATATATATATATATATATATATATATATATATATATATTTATATATATTTTTCCTTATCATAGTTAAAGGAAGAGTTTGATAAAGAAATGCACAAATTACACAGTTTACATAAATGTGCACAATTTTTTTTCCCGTTACTTACATGTAATGTAGCTAGTTGTAGTTAAAAAGCCAAGAAATGTCTTCTGAAGTTTCTTTGCTTCTTTAATTTTGCACTGGAGCTACAGGGCTAATGTAGCTAACAAGGAGTGGACGTTTGTGTACCACAATTAGAAAATTAGAATTGTGCAAACTGGCTATCAAAATCATAATATACTTGCCTCAAACCATTGTTCAGTCTCAGATAGACTTTTGTGGTTTCTGACATGGTATGACATAATGTGGTCTATAAAAATGTAAGAAAGTACACTGAAAAAATAGTGCTTTAAATTTGAAGGCTGTGCAAAAACCTTTTGAGCAGTTTTTAAAAACCTTTTGAGGAAAGTTGCCAGTGTTAGTACAAATTAAATTAAATAAGGCACTGAAATAAAATCTGTGTTTGAACTACCTCTTGGAGTATATTTACTGTAAATGCTAGAACTTAAACTGCATTGCAGAGATGGCTTGGGTAGTGGAGAAATGTCTGATATTGCAGATGCAATGTAGTGAGCATAGTTCATGAATTACATAGCAGACAGCAAATATCATGAGCACTAATACAAGACAAAAAAAATTTGAATGGATAGATGTCCTTTACACAAAGTTATTTCGCATGCGAATGACTGTGATCTATTTTGTATGCACACAGAGTCAGTTTCTCCAAGCATGTGAATTAATAGAGAAGAAGGAAAATGCAAGAAAGCAACTGTGGTGATGTAAGATATTTTGTTTGTGTGTGCCAACTTGACACATTTGAATCATTAACCATTGAATCATAAACTTTCGTAGCTCTAGTGCAGTACTAAAGAACGAAACTTCAGACACCAAACATGTCTTTGATGATTGACTTCATTTGAGGAAAATTGTGTAAATTTGAACTATTCCTTTAAGTTTGCAGTCTGGTTTTACTCACAACAGTAGCAACAGAGAAAGGAAGATGGTTGTCTATTTCAAAGGGGAAGAAAAGGCAGAGTAAAATAAGTTAAGGGAGACAAGAAAAACACAGAAGAAAAATGATAGGAGAGAAATCAGGGATGGAAACCTTGAGGAACTCTTGCATGTGTGAGACTGAGATTTCCTTCAAGATAGAAGTGGATGTTGAGCCTTAGCTAAAAGACCCCCCTCTTTTTAAGTATGTGGGATCATACTTAAGAGATCATATCTCTGGGGAGTCTTTAGAGAGGGAGCTGATGAGATTCCAGCACTGAACTCAATGAGGTGAGAGAGGAAATGGGGGTGTAGACATGAAAACAGCCAGAGAATCAAACTTCTGGCTTTTATTCAGAGTCAGGGCTGGCTGATCACCACTAGCAGTTTAGAGAAGCTACAGATTCTGCTAACTGATTATATCAACTCATAATTTTAAAAGGTCAAAGATACACACACTTCAGTAGTTTTTGAGACAGCTATACTGACTGATATGGTTGTTAATTTTCAGTTAACAAATATTGCTGGCAGGTCTCAACTTTCAAATTTCCTTAACACAAATAAACAGTAGATACAAAATCTTCTGGTACATTGTTTTCTCAAGTGCCAGTGCTGATAAATATAGCAAACTTTACAGAAGTAATTTGGCAAAAATGCAAAATTTAAGCAGTGGAAGCTTATGGCCCACCAATTAGCATTGTGCAGACTTTATGGCTAAATCCACATCAACATTTGGGATAAAGAAAAAATGGTATACTTTTTGCAGAACTATTCCTTTAATATTGTCAGATTTTATTGGCCTAATTATGTATACAGTAAGAGTACATGTCTACTTGCAACTTCACATGCTGCATGCTTTTAAATATGTTAAGTCCTGCAAGATCCACACTATGACAGTTGTGGCATGGCCAAATCTGCTTGAAAAAGTTCTAGATATTTCTGTTTCATTCAAATGAGTTTGTTCACCTCATTGCATTAAGCCCATCAGTCAAGGGTAGACTGGACTTGGTCTTGAATGGCAAACATAAAACTTTCTCTGAAGGCAGAGAGGAGAAACCGTGGCTCTCTTTCTCTTTCCACTCTGCTGTACATGAATTCTGCTGCAGCTTTTGCAAAGTAAAACAACCTCAAATTGGGGTTGAGTGAAATGGAATCAGAGTTGTCGTGACATCACTTTGCAGCAGGGAGTGACAGCACTAAATCAGATCTTATCTAGATCGATTTATGTGCTTCTGTTGAGATGTGGAGCATGTCTGTGCATTGTGGGATTCAATACAACAAAATAACGGATGTCGTGATTGAAATGTTTATCTTTCCTCTTGTAACTGGAGCTCCAGACAGTATTGTGAGTCACGCTAGGAGTAAAGTAATTTTACTTTAAGGTAACATTAACTTGAACCCAATGTTACATTGGTCGCATCTATATGGGCTTTGTTGAGCTCAACTTAAACTGAACTCAGAGTTAATTTATGCGTTCATAGCATAATCCTCAGGCAGTTATATATTATACACACTCACAAAACATCTTTCCATATATGTAGAATTCAGCAAAACTGCAGTAACTAAAAGGAAAGCATCTGCTGGTATGTCAATGCCACCTGTAATCACAGTTTTTGAAATACCAACAAATGACAGCAGAACATACAACTAAAAAAAAATGGAATTTATTGCCTTGAATTTATTGACCAACCATTCTCTTTTGCTGAGGGCGTTAGATTTCGCCACCCATTCTGTAGACTTCATATAGTATTTCTTTTTGTAGATTTATTTATATACACAAATTATTTTATTTATTGTCAGTTTATTTTTTTGTATTTTAGCCCAGTGAGTCCTAACTTTTTATTTTGATTTTAGCCAAGAATTTTCATTTAGATACATTACTAACAATATGAATGTTGTATCAATACTGATACTGGTATCGGGCTGATGCGTGCGTAAAAATTCACTGATACCACCCTTCCAGTACTAGCTGATACCGTGTGACATAACATGAGAGTTAATTGACTCTGTGACAGTCAAACGCAAAGTTGTCGGTCAGTTTAAACGTTCCACCTTGGTGTATTCCTGCCAGACCTACACTGTGTATTTAGCCTGTTTGAAATATTCATTCACAGCTCTCGAAAGCATAAAAAATGGACATTTCCTACCAAAGTCCGTAAATTCAACTCTGTTTGACCAAATGAAATAGCAATAATAAAAAAGCAACAGTATAAAGGTTAATGTAGTGATTTTTTTTGTGAAGTAGGCTGTAGAGAGACCGTCTTGTCCTACCGTGTACATCACCACCTGCTTTTAGCTTCAGTGCACAATGTTAGTGCTGCTTAGTTTCTCAGGCTGATTTGCACAGTACTTGATGCACAGTGTGTTATTTTAAATGAACCAGCTTTATTTGAAATTGGTCATAGACAGAGGTGTCTGTAGAGGCTGCGTTTCATGCAGCATGGATGGAGCGTTTTTGTACAGTGTAAAAATGTAAAGCGTAGGCTTTGTCTGTACATGATGGTCTGTTCAAATATACAGTGCGAATCACCAAAGAACACACACACATACACACACACACACACACATACACACACACACACACACACGTTTTCTAAGCCGCTTATCCTTCTGGGTCACGGGGAAGCTGGAGCCTATCCCAGCAGTCATTGGGTGGAAGGCCACCAAAGAACAAGATTTCTAAAATCACACAGTAAAAATCTGGCTTTAGAGGCCATTGAATTACAGCTGAACCAGCCAAACAAAAGAGAAGACATAAACTCCACACGTGAGGTCCTCAGATGCGTTCCTGCTGCCACTGTGCTGTTCTTGTGTAACACAGATGAGGAGCAAAACTACCACTGTACTTAAGGGCTTTTCCTTTTCCATGGAACAAAACCCACTTTTCTCCACTGCAGTGCTACTCAATCCAAGGTAGCCTTCAGTAATATAGCATAGCTAGCTAATACATTTAGTTTAAATATTTAGATTTTAATGTTTTAACTGTTTAATTCTAAGTAGGTTACTCAGTATGGTATCAGACTCTGTATCAGCGAGTAAAGAACATATACTTTTATTTGTACTCTAACTAATATGTTGTTTAATGTAACTTGGAATTATGTAATTATATTTACATTATGTACAAGTTAGGATGTAAATGGATTTTTCAGCATTAATTAGCATTAATTCGAGTTTAACCCTTAGACGAATCTTTGTCAATTTGCTGTACTAATAAAGTGTAATTATATAATTGCATAATTGACAAATACGTTACTTTAATAACATTGCATTCAAATTAAATTTTTTTTATCAGTATGTTCAAGTCTGCATTTCTGACTTTTCTGACCTTTTCATGTAAAAAAAAAAAATAGCTGGAAAGTTCTAGGGGTTATATGTTGGTAGTGTTATTTTTGACTCGGTGTGAGAGAGAATGTACTGTAAATACACCTTGTTAGAACTTGTGGGTGATTACAAATGGGTCTGAGGTGTATTCACCATCCATTTTCTGTGGTTAGGCCACATTGGTCTTGGCAAAAAGACAAATGAGTCATTTATCACTTAGTGAGGAAGCACACTGCCCCTGAAGAGCATTTTCTTTTCCTATTAGAAGAAAACTGATGACAGCGCTAGGGCTGCCCTTCCTCTGAACTTTAATCAGGGTTACAGTTGAGTCAGATATCTGACCATACTGTATTTCCACTTTCTTATTAGGCAAGTGTTAAATAATAATAAAAAAAAACATGTTAATTAATGTAAGCTTTAAGGAAAATCAATAAGTCATCTCAAAAAGGAGACTTTCATCTGTTCCATTGCCATTAGTTTCGTTTTGGGTCCATTTCTAATCATTGCAAATGTGTTGTGTCAGACTAGGGTCAATGAAAGCGCAACCTGATGAGTAAAGCTTTTTAAAATAAGATATAGCACTGGTGTCAGCCAATATCAGTAATACTTATTCACTGAAAAAGAATATGCTGAATTAGTGTACAAATTCTTTACATACGGTCAGTCCTTTTGCTTAGATTTCCACATTAATTTTTTGACTTGAAAATTTGTCTTTAAAAATGTTCACAGGAAATGATTGAAAAAAAAAACAATGCAAGAAGCCACAAGAATTAATTAACTTAGCCTAGGGCATTAACACAGAATTTTAGATTTCAGAACATTATGGATGCTGTTTAGCTTGTTGTGAGTGACATTCATCACAAATGTGTGAAGTAATCTCTGATAGCCAGTTTCCTCGGCAAAGCATTCTCTTGTTTTTTCTACATTTACTCCTTCAATTTCGCACAATTTTCAGAGCTGTTTCTGAAAATAGACAGGACAGTTCCTGTAAGTGCCAATTCCTGTCACTTCTGGTGGGCAATCAGAAGATCTCAAGGAAAAATAATCGGAAGCCCAGTTTTCTTGAGATATTTACACAAAGACATCAGGCCCAACAAATGGACCCTATAAAGACTGAATCAAGGCCGTGCCTCTAACCTTGAACCATAATGTCCCTACTTTTCATTTTGTGGTGCAGCTTGCTATACCTCAAAAGGAGATACTTTGCTTGCCTTGCTTCGCCACAGAAAACAGCTTTGTTGTCTCAACCACTCTCTGTGAGTCTGTGTAGCGGGTCAGTTCACATAACCCGCTTCAATGAAAGCAAACAGAAAATCAAAGAGAAATCAAAAGCCTTTGCTCCGTGCAGTTCTCTGTGTGCTGCTGCCCTTGTCATTAATCACTCTTTTTCGGTCTGGCACAAAGAGTGATGCAAACAGAGTCTCCAGGTGCTGCTCTTTCTGTCTCACTCTCTCTCTCTCTCTCTCTCTCTCTCTCTCTCTCTCTTTTGCTTCTTCATTCACATTATTTGCCAATCAGACTATGCACAGGAACAGAAACGAACTTTGATATTCAAAAGCTTAATGCAGCTACATTGCTTTTCTATTGTTAGATTATGTATTTTTCATATTTTTATTTTCGATATGTTATTTAGACTTAAGACATTTGGTCTCAGGCTCAGGACGTCTGCTGTATGTGATGTAGTGGCCCCATCAACCATTTTGAAATTTGCCATCTGTCCTTGCATCACAGTTTCTTGAATCCACGTTCAGTGTCAGATCGTCTAGATCAGGGGTGTCAAACTCAACCACTAAAAGGGCCATATTAAACAATCTTTAAAAATAAGCAAATCTGTGGGCCAGCTGTGTTTTTATTTCAGTTTTACTTAACCTTTTGCCATGACCCCAGCTGAACATTGTTTGTTCAGAATATGCCAAAACTGCAACAGCAAATAGGCACTAAATACTTATTCAAGAATAATTCTAAATAACTAGAAACCAGGCATCTTTTCTTTTTATGTAACTGGTGGCCCATAGATTGTTGTTAGGGGAAGGGGGGCAGATATTATGTTGCAAAACATGTTGGGGACTGCAGTGCAGCTCAGGGTGAAACGGTCTGATAATAATAGAAAATTAAAATAATTTTGTGGGCTGAATAGTATTATGCCACAGGCCTGACGTGACCTATGAGCCTTGTGTTTGACACATTGGGTTTAGATGGTCTGACTCTCAACTGTACTTCTAGCCACATTGCCTTTGTTGGATTGGTATCTGTATAAAACCTGTACTTCTCGCAACCTTAGCAGAGGAGTCCTCCTGCTCACCAGCGTGAGAGCTGGAAGAAGTTCTCTCTGGTGGCCATCCATATTTGCAAATAACCACTTTTTCATCAGTCCATGAGCTCTCTTATGTTTGCTGCGAAGGTCCTGAGAAACTGTGATCCAACACTGTTAGCCAGAGATTTGCAGTGTCACTCATCTTCCCTGTCTTTGGCACCTGCTGTCCACCTCTGAAAGCCTTCACACTCCTTAATCTCTTTTCTGCATGCTAAAGTGCTTTTGTTTGAGTGTGAGTGCTTATTGGTACCCGGGCATGTTTAAATATCACAAGGCTGTTTTGGTAGATTTAACTGAAAGGGAGCAAGCAGCAGATGAAATCAAGTGGCATTCTGCAAAATCTATCTTTTTCGGTGATACAATCATGTCTTTTCAAATGCCTGTTCATAATTAGAACCTCGCAAGAGTCTTGATTGAAGTTGAAGGCCTTTAATTTGAAGGTCTTTTGAAGGTTTTGAGACGACAGATTGATATTGTGCATGAAACACCATACAAGATTTCAAAAGCTGCATCCACATAGTCCACAATTGTTGATACAAACTTTTTATGTGTATTTCAGCTAGCTTAATGTTGCATAACAATCTGTTAAGTGTGTCTGTGACCTTTTTACATTATTACTTTCTACATTTATACATGCAAACATCACTGTACCATTTTGATGCATTGGGCTTAGGATCTGTGGTGAAAAAATGCCAGGTAGTGTCTTTTTTCAGATCTTTATACATGCACAACATCGTTGTTGTAGCTAACCCGTTTCTCCAAAATGATAACTTTATAAGAGAAAGAAAAGAACATTTTATCTTTCTTCTGAGTTAAAGGAGCATTCCAGCCTAAAGGCCTTTGCACACAGAGTACAATTTATTCATGCGATTTTTTAGAGGACAGAAAATTAATTTGAGCATGTGTCTATCTGACGGTATCTTGTACACCAAATGTGACTGTGAAACGCAGCATTATTTTATTCGGCCTCTGTCCGATTTTTGTGAACTTTTGCCTGCGACATAAACTCTTTGACCAGTTGCAGTTGTTTTTGGCGTTGGCATAGCCACGCTCAAGATGACGAAATAGCTGTGTTCCAGTAAAAAGACGTTTTCCACAAACCCTTAAAGGATCAGAATCTCCAAAAGCAAACGGGGCTTAAACTGGCTTACAAACATCCGAGCTGTGGCCTGTGTGGAACCACTCAGAGTAGTGCTGGGCGATATGACCTCAAATCAGTATTGCAATTAATTGAATATTTTACCTCGATAACGATTAATGAACAATTATTTAGTTTTTTTTTGCCCTCATAGTTCACTGACAAGGTTTGTACTGTAAATATGCTCTGCATATCTTAATGTAAATCGTCTCAACAGCCAGATTGGAATTCATGTGGCTTTTACATCAATCCAGCTTGACATTCGTCATAATTTTGCGCTGCTGAGACCTAATAAACATTTGGGGCGATATTTCTGTACAAAATTTAGAAGAGACTTATCCAAACCCCTCCGTATTTGAAGAGATTTTGAAAGAAATGGCTGAACGCGGCCATAGGAGAGCAGGGCTGCAGCGTCAAAGAACAGTTAAAAGTCTGAAAGCAAAGTTTAAAGAAGGGCGCAAACCAAAGAAGTGAGCTCAAACACATTCTGGGTGCTGACCCCAGCTGTCAGTCAAGGAAGCTTCAGGATTGTTCCTGTGATGCTGGCAAAGATGAAACTGAAAGCTCCAGGAGCGACTGGTGTTCGTTCACAGGCATGATTGTTTACCTCTGGATGAGCCACGTGAAGCAACGTGAAATGTTCTTTTGCACATGCTGGTTGAGTTGATCTGTTCAGACTGATGTCGCATACAGATCATCATGAAAAGATTTTGTGAACATCCAAACAAAAAAATCTGATTTGGTGAGAAGATCACATTTGGGCCACTTTTACCTGCTGTGTGAACATAGCCTTAGCTTCCATGTTTCAGACTGGACGTGGCGGAGTCACAAGACTAAACATTAGGGGTGCGGGAAAAACTCGATTCTTAGATGCATCGCGATGCAGACGTGAACGATTCTGAATCGATTCACAAATGTCAAAAATATTTAATTTGTAACTTAATGTTGACGGAACGCAAAAGGCGGAACTTGGAAGTGGGTAAGTGCAGCGCCTGGACAGTCTGTGGCAGCACATAACAGAGACACTACTGGATGAGCGAGAAATCCGACCGGCTCCCTCTGCATTAAAAGCCAGCTCTGGTCAGGAGTCACAACACAAATGATAAGAAGAGACATTTTGTCCTTTCAACAAAAATCAAACCACCTTGGGAGCCACAACTTTTAATGTCCAGGATGTGTCAGTATGTGATAATGTCCTAGTTTAGGCTAAACAATATAAACGAAAACGCAGACTTACTCTGCGCTGCTTTAAGCTTTAGCTACAGCTGCTTTCCTCCCATCTCTGCCAGAAAACTTTTCCTCAAAAGTTGAATAGTTTCTTGTAAAATGTCTTTCAGCTTTCGGTTGTTTTACGAGGCTGAAGTCGCTTCTCATTCTCCAGCTTCTTGCTGAGCTTTCCGGTTCCACCTTAAATTCTGACTGAGATGCCGAATGTAAATGCGGCACCATTTAAGGTGGAACAGGAAAATTAGAAAGATAAGCGACTTCATCTTCGCAACTTTTTAGTGTTTGACAGTCTCTCGTTGCAGATTTAACCTACCAGGAAACCAACTGCTCTGCTTATAAATGCGAATTTATAAGTCCATTCATCTCCAAATGTTCGTCTGTCTTTCTCTTTTCCTTTTTCGCTCGCTTTTTCATATTGCTACGTGACCTGCAGTCTTTCGCGCTCCACCCCGCCACAGAGTGGGGAAAGGATTAGCAGAATTAAAAAAAAGAACTAAAATAATCGACATGGGCAAGGTTACGTCGGTTAGAGGTTCTGAATGTCGGTTACGATTAATTTTCAATTAATTTCCCAGCCCTAACTCAGAGTTTCAACTTCTGAATGAAGCTCTTCACGCTACTGTCACGAAATTATGTCACTGTTTGCTCAATCTATGAGGAGAAAAGGGTCTTATTTGGACTAGAAAACATTTCCCCTGTTTGATTTGCGCTTTGGCTCATGTGGAGCTGCATCACAAAAATCAGCTCAAACTGAGGAGATCTGAGCATTGGGTGAAAGGGTTCGCAAGTTTACGCTCCCGAATGAGGGGGAGAAACTCTCTGTTTTGCTTTTACAAAGTGGAAAGCAGCCTTCACAGTGCCACAGTTTGCTGTTTTTTGAGAAGCATTTTCTTATAGAGGGACCTTCTCATGGATGTTTTTATATCTTTTTTTCATGGGGTGAACAGTTTTGCAGAACAATAAAAATCATGTTATGTCTGATATGTATAGTTTTGATGCAAGAAAAGCATGTCCGAATATTTTGCATGTTTGTATAATTTTTTTTCACGTCATGTTTGGGATGTAACGGCCTTAAATCTAAAGTTCCATATGTAATTTGTTGTATTATACTATATTTTGTAGCACATCCTCAGTCCCACTGCTTTGACTAAATGCACAGTTATATATTGTTTGCACGTTTTTTCATCAGTGTTCTCCCAATAAAACAGTCGCCATGCATTTACACGAAGACATACAACCAGTGGGAACCCCTGTGATTTTAACCAGTCCTGACTACTAGCCTAGCCACTGACCTCTAGATTATCTAACATTAGTGTAACTCGTAGCTTTGTCATTGAACAATATCATAAAAGAAAACAGCAAATCTATCTTTATTCTGACCACTGTTATACGATATTGTATAAGATATTCAGCTTCCTAATTTTGGTTGCATTTTTAATTTTGGCCAGAGTATTGCTTTTAGAATGTACGCTAAATAATATGGAACCATTTCTGTCGGTCCATTTATCATGAAAGGTTCACACATGTATGTATGTGTGTATGAACTAAGGGTGTAAAAAATGAAAAAACGAATACAAAATGAAATTACAAGATCTAATATGCTGGCTCTGATATACATAGAAGTCAGTTCAGAAACATTTGAAAAATCCAAGGTCAATATAAACAAAACTTTGTAAAGTGACTAAGACTGGCAGATGCATTGATACTCTTTATCCAGTGGCATTGACTTACAAATGCTCGGATGTGAGCCTAATAGAGACACCCCGGTCTCAATCAGTACTGCTAATTAGTTTTGTAGAGATCAGACAGCCAATCCACTGGAGTGCCTAGAGCTAACCAACACACACACACACACACACACACACACACACACACACACACATGCATATTCTCAGTTACTGAAAGAGCAATTATAAAGGAGACTGGAGACATTAGTATTTCTGCTACGGTCATAAACCATTTAGCTCAAACAGTTGAGATGCTGACCAATCACAAAGGAGACTGGAGTTATGATTGCTATGGTACTTTTGCCACTGGCACACTTAGTCCTCCGCAAGCAGTGTAGATGTTAAATATGAGCCTTTTTTACAGGTAACCAGATATATCCTGGTCCAATATGGGGTCTACCATGATGGGACTCATACAAATGTAACAACATTTATTGGACTTCATATTTTTCTTTTACATTGCTGAGGCAGTATAGACACACATTACAACCAGGGCTCCAGACAGAAAGATAGCTTAAGGAGTCACTGGCTTGTAAAAGAAAGAAACTCAGGTACCAATAGATTTTTTAAAGTGCCAAATAATAATATGCAACCAATAAAGCTTTTTAACACACCTCAGGTCAGTTCTGTGATTTAAGTATCTTTGCCTTCCACAGTACCTGATTCTTGTCATGCATATTATCAGATGTCTTCGACACATCCAGACAGTTTTTTCATTAACAAGATTTGGCAGATGAATTTGGTGAAGGGTAGTTCCTAATGTGCTGTCATGTATTGAATTTAATTTTAAGCTCTATGAATTGTTTCTCGGCTGTTTTTCGCATGCACGAGACACCTCATGGGCTAAAGGAGTTTCCTTAAGAGCACTCTTGGCGATAATGAAATTGCGTGCATTTTTATGCATTTATGTTTTTTTCAGTCTGTTTTTTAAATGATTTGTTCCTGTTAAATCCATTTTTGAACCTATAGCTTGCTTTCGAACAGAATGTGCAATATAGTTTGCTTTATGTTTCATACCTGAGCTATGGAGATTCCTGAAGCCAAGAAGTTCTGGAATGTCTTTCTCTGGTTGTACTTCGACATGAGGTGTTTGAAGTGGACGGTTGTTCAAGTACACCTTTCGGTAGTTTACTGGTCCTAACAAGCGAACCAATTACACATGTTTTTGGATTAAAATCCAAGGTGAATTAACATGCATTAAAAGTTAGGTATTATTTTTCTTGAAAAATTGCCATTTTGGAAAATTTTGTTTAGCGACAATATTCTATGCAATGTTTCAACAATTCTCATCTGAAATAAACAATTTTTGAGAAAACAATTTTTGAGAATAAGTCAGGGCACCTAAATCAAAGCAGAAATATGGGACTGTATTCTAGAAAGGCTGCCTGTATGGCTAGACATTTTAGTTGAACACCTAAAATGATCCTAAAATAATGACCTAAAATAATTCTCATAATGAATAAGGAGTGTTTGCTCTTGTATTCTTTTCTTTATTTCTTTGTATATCCTTTAGCACATAATTAAAGCTTTGGTTTTGTGTTTCGTGGCTGTTTGATCAGGTTTATTGGCTCATTGTCTCTATGGCAGGTGAAATGCAGTTAGGCTCTTGGGTTTGGTCAGCGCTCATACACGACCTGCTCCGGTTAGTGCTACAGAAGCACCATTGCCTGCGGCTGATTGCCTGTCAACTCTCTGACAGTGCAACAGACACCCTGGAATATCTGCTAACATGCTCCGCAGGGGCTTTATGTGCTGCTTGACCCACTTGTGACATTTTAATTTACGATACTCCCACGGCTGCACGCTTTTAAGTTGGAGTTTGATGGAGCTGGCTGTGGGAAGCTTTAGAAATAAATGGTGTCAGTAGCTAGTCCAGAGGAGTTTGATCAGACAGTTTGATTTCAAGCATTATGTGTTTACTACATTTATGAAAGGTAACCCTGGATGTTTTTGAGCGAGTGAGGCAACAGTATTTTGAAAGACAGGGTTTAAAGGGCTATGTGTCACAAAAAAAAACACATTTACAAATATCCGCCTATTTTTGCACATAGCAGGTTAGACCCACACTTTTATGTTGAAATTATAAGGAGTGTTTCAGCATGGTCACAGTCCAGAGCAGCCAGTCATAACAGACATTATTTACTTATAATTATATTTGTATATTTAATTATATAGCTGTGTTTACTTGTTGACTTTGAAAGAAATGTCATTCTGTGCCTCATTATGGTCTGAGACCAATGGCTTCACGTAGCCATACACCCACTGCTTTGGTGACCGTGTTTCGGTGAAAAACAGAAAAAAAATGGCAGAATTTATTAAGAAATTCATGTCATTGGCGACAACTTGTCAGATGAGAGCTTTAGCGAGAGATTGTTTTTAAATACAGTGGAATAAGGCAGAAGTACTCTCTGTGCTTTTTTATATTTTGTTGTGTCGTTCTGGGTTTACCTGAACTTCAACAGTGAGGCATTTGGCGTCCCTGGCCCCCAAAAAAACATCCAGTTTATTACACCTCCTAGATCGATGGCAGATCTTGGGAAAACTGAAGTCTAGGTTGTGCATTCTGCCGAGTGCTATGGTATGCCGCTGGTGTTGGCAGAATTTCTTTTGCTGCTCCGTTGAAAACAATGGAAAATCTAGTTTACTGTCGATTGGCTACAGACAACATGCAAACACAACATAAGGGATGAAGATAAGTTTGGAAAACGGTCATGTAAAATGACTCATGACTATTTTCGGTACATAAACCCACATAAACATCATAAGAAGACCTCAGAGAAAAAAAAAAATTAGTATGATGAGGCAAATGATCGATTACTTAGATTTAGAACATTTCAAGTAAATGCAAAAATAGCTAAATATTTTGCCTCAAAACAGCTCTTGCCCGCTTGCACAGACACACACACAGTGCGCTTTGAAATGCTGCGAAGACATGCAAAATATTCACATTCCATCCATTGACATCATTTTCACTTCATTAAACTGACTACATTTTAAATGAACAATCCCCTTTCAAACTACTAGATAAAACATAATTTCCACTCTCTGTGTGCCCCTCCTTCCCCAAAAGCATCCATGTTTAAAGGGCCCTTTGCATGTAATAAGGCACAATTATCTTCTCTGACCTCTTTGCTTTGATGAGTCATTAGCATTGTAATGCAGCTTAACTTCATTAATCCATAATTTCAGCCTGGTGAAGGCATGCCTGGGTTATGGCGATGTGCATATTTAATCACGTAATCACCATAATTATTTTTTGCACTTTGTTAATGATCGTCTTAAGCCTGCCTGTGGAATGTTAATTTATGCCATCATCTGCCAACATCGAACAGAATCTCGGCCCTGAGCTGTTGTTGATAGTGTAGCCTAAATAAATGGGCTAATAAATGCCCAGTGATTTTTAAAGTAAAACTTGACAGGAATGATTAAGCTTTGCAAATATGCATGCATGGTATTAACTCAATATGTATCGTCGAAGGCCCACAGAAAAAGGTCACAGTGTGTCTCGCGGCCAAACTACAAAGACGTTTAAATACCAAAGCGAAATGTCAAAAGCGTGTCACTGTCGTTGCTATTGACAGCGCCATGAGAATTTTTTTCCTGTCATTAGAATTGAAATACCTTTAGAGACTATGGGCTCTTGTTCTTGACAGTGCCAGTGGTGTAGTGGTTAATGACACGCCCAGTGTTTCAGTATGTTGCCTTTCTGACTTTACTTCATCCATCGGACCTGTATAGCACCTGATAGGCTATGTGATGGCCATTGGCAGGACAAAGTGAGTAGAACATACTGAGGAGTGGATATAAAACTTTGCACTACAGTCTGTTTTTTGACAATCTGAGTGGAACATACAATGATGCTGCCAAGTTTGTGAATGCTTTAATATGCTCTGAATTTCTACATAAATGTGACCTAAAATAACCATATCTTCATGTAAGTCATATCAGTAGATAAAAAAGAACCAAAATAAAAAAAAACACAAACAATTTTATAGTTTTTTTTATATTAACCAAAGTGGTCTAACATCATATGTCTTTGTTGTCAATGTATGTGAACCTCTGCTTTCAGTAACTGGTGTAATGCCCTTTCACAGCAATGATTTCAACCAAACATTTACATTGACTTAGTGAAATTTGCATTACAGAGCTGCTTAAACTCTGTGACGTTGGTGGAATTTTTTGCATGAACTCCACACTTTGGGTCCTGTCACAGAGCTGGACATTCTTCATCTGTGCACTACAAGCCTGATAGTGAGTTGGTGAAGTCCAGACTCTTCAGAAATTGTTTTGTAACCTCTTCCAGCCTGATAAACTTCAGCCCCTTTCAGAGGTCCTCAGAAATCTCTTTTGACCAAGTCATAGAATGCACTTACAGACATGTGTAGTGAAGACCAGACTTTGATAGTGAAGAGGCAGGATCTCCAATAGGGCAGGATCATCCACAGTCACAGTTGATTGTTATCCAGTTGTTTGAACTTCCTGACCCAAATTATCCCATATTCCAGACTGGTTCTAGAGGTTCTAGAGGTTCACATACTTTTGTCAGCAAATATTTTTAATGTTGTATTACTTAGTTCGATAAATGAATGAAAAACTATATAATTGTGTTAATCATTTTGCTGGGCTCTTTTTGTCTAGTGTTATGACTTAAATAAAGGCACAGTCAAATTTTGGCCACAGCTAGCTCTGGTCACATTTTAGGTCAGATTTATCTAGCCATTCAGAAAGTTGTAAAGGGTTCACAAACTTTCAAGCAACACTGTATTTTAACTTTGTGAAAAACTGCTTTGTTTGGCTGAAGTTTCAAGTTCAGTACGATAGGCATGGGGCAGCACTTAACATGGCACAAGGGACTTCCCTGAGGGGCAATGGAAAGGGCAAGTCAACAGGGTCATGTAAAAAACAGTATTGAAATGGAGGGATAGTTGAACAGATAAAGTGTACACATTTTCTGTCTCACCACATTCAAGACTACTTCTGCCCTAGATGAAGTTTTTTATCTCTTCTGTAGCCATTAAAGCCTAATAGTCTTTGTAAACAGCTACAAGTGAAAGTCTTTACTTGCAATTGAAAAGCTTTTGTTCAAAGGCAATTCCCATTATGTCTCCCCTGTCTATTAGCCTGGAACATTTGCTCTGACCTGACAACTCTCTCTAATTGCTACCAGTGATTATTAGTATTACATAACCTTCATCAGTCTGGAATGACAAAAACACCGTCTTATGTCCAGTTATCTCCATTTTTAAGGCCTTCTGTAAAATAGTATTAGAATTGCCCTTGCTGTGTTTTGGACCAGCTGTGGATGTTATTGTATTATATAGAGACATTTGAAATATTGTTCTCCTTTGGATAGAAATGACTCATATTCCTGTTAGGCTGCAATCTTTCATTGTGCCTTTTGCTGTGCTGTTTTAAATCTGTCAAACGTCACCTTCAATAAATCAGGCTCTAGGTTGGTAGCTAAAAGACCATGAGTTTGGTAGTAAATGGGCTCCCAGTTGACTTCTATAAAGGTAAGACGTCACATACATAACGGGCGTAAGCTTTGATCCCAGAATGTACTCATGCTTTAGTGTTCATGCGGTGCCAGAGTAATGTTGTTTGGTATTGCTGAATAAGTAAATTGCCGGGTGCCTGTGCCAGAGACCACATTATTGCTAGTGAACATATCAGGGTTTACAAACTCTCTCTGGAGGCCTGCTGTGTGTATGCTGTTATTAGTCGCAACATGATATTCAGCTCATTAATCAATAAATCAGTTCGAACTGAAAGGCTCAACAGTAAGCTTAACTATTTTACAGTCATTGCAGTTTTTTTTTTTTGGAAAAATCTTTATATCAAACATGTGTTACATTCCATTCATCCACAGTATATAACAGTGTTTGCTGTAGCAAGCATAAAGGCTGTAAAAAATGAAAGTTCTGTCAGAAGTCCAAATGTTGCCTAAAAGTGAATAAAGTAAGTATCAGCTGGCATTATGGAAATGAAGTCATATTAACTGGTTTCTGCAAATGTTGGTAGGAGAATTAGGGAAAAAACAATTTTGCAGCAAAAAACAAAATTCACCTTAATTTCGTGTTCACCTTTTGTGCTTTCATGTTGATTTTTTTGTGCTTTCATGTGATCAAGTTCAAGTTGAGTTCTTCAGAGTAATAAATACATTCTGACGAAATATATTTTGTTCATTTGTAAAGCTATAACAAAATGCATTGCCTTTTTAATGAAAAAAATCTTTCTTTATTGGCAAATTCAAGCAAAAAAAAGATAAATTGTAGTTCACTACACAAACTAATTTGATTAATTATTTAATTAATTCATTCGGCAGGCTTAATTTACAGTTATATTATCATGTTTCTTCAAGCTATTCCTTTAAAAAAATAGGACAACAGCTTGCATGGATCTTTAGTACTGGTTAACCTTGCAGTGGTTTATAAGTAAAATCAACTACAAATCTCGTCAAAAAGCACAGCAAGAGCCACTAGGCACTAAAGTGGTTTGCGCTCAATTACATCGGATTAATTCACTTAAATTTAGTGTGCTGTAAACGGAAGTTTAAACCAAAGTTTACTAAAATATTCTTTTGTTAAAATGGAAAGCTTGGTGTAGTTTAATAGTGGTAAAAAAAAACAGCCGGTTTTACAAAGCTTTCTGGTACAGATATGAGTCAGTGCAGCTGTGAAATGTAGAGAGGAGCGGTGTTAACATGCAGTGCCAGTCCTGCTGAGTGTGATGCAATATTTCATCTTTTTCCAAGCTCCTGGGCAGTTCATGTTTTTTTTTGGCCCTTAATAACTTCCTTGAAAAAAAATATATACTGGGTTGCCCATTTATAAGGTACACATTATACCTACACCTTGTACGTACACTGATTAGACTCATTAATTTGCCCCTCACGTCTATTATTATAATTACAAATTATGATGGACAATGTATAGAATAATGAAGGCCCGTTTAAAATACATGACCACATGAGCATCACATGCTTTCAACACAAGTGGAATATTTGTTTTATTTTAATATCCATAACTGATTGAAGAAGAAGAAAAGACCTTTCGAACCGGTTATCTTTGGAGACTCCTTTAAGTCTGGTTCCTGGTTACAAAATGCGAAGCATTTCGACGCTGAGATCATTACCATCCATACATCATTTTGGGGCCAGGACAGAGAATATCTCCTTTAAAATCCCCCTTACTGTAAAAACCCTCAGTGAAGAAAAACAAATGACAGAAAGTTAAATCCCAGCATGCCTCATTGCTCCTGACTGCATGTAATTTATCCCCTGCTCTTGATTGTGGTTAGTGTAAGCTGACGGCTGCAGAGTGTGGCTGGATGTATACGTTTCACGGCTGCCCCACTTTTTAGCTACTTCTGTCTAGGACTCCCCCCTGAAGCTCTTGCTGATGCAGGGTGGTCCACTGCTTCCTTATTACACTGTTCAGATGGTGTATGGAGACTTCTGATGGATGTGCTTTACCAGAAAAAAAAAAGTCCTCAGGGCTGAATAAGATTACACACGTAGTACCCAGCAGGTGGTTGAGACAACAGGAATGTAGAAATAGTCTGAGGGAAAAAAAAAGGACTCAAGAAAGGATAGACTTGTAGGATTTTTGAAAAAAGTAGGTATGTTATGTGTCTCCAGTCTGCCACAGCATATTAGTGAAGGAAAGAAGGGTGATTTGACGGTATGTTATGGATGGGATATGGGCGGATCATTGAGAGGTTGCAGTTCTAAGCTGGACCCATGACCAAGATTTCTAGGAAATGTCTTTGCCAGTTGACCTTTCGAAGCAGAGGTTATCGCTGGTGATAACAAAAGAATGGTGTAATTTGATATTAATTATTTCACATTTATAGCTCAACAAATGGATTCTAAACTTTGAATTGATCCGACTTTTGTGTTTATAAGTAAAAATTTTAGCAAGTTATTGTTTTGTATACAATCTTGTTCTGCAAAAAGAAAAATCACCCTGGACGTTTTTGCCATATTTTTGTCTTGTTCGACACAGAATGTAAAATAAGTGTAGTTTTTTGTGTATCTCACAATGTAATTAACTATGTAATTACATGATGACATTTGAATAGGACAGCAAAATGAAAGTAGTAATTCTGACTACTAAGGGTTACCGTCACCAGTGCAAATGTGCAAATGTTTTCTTTTCTCCTTCATTCTGCTTTGGTTAACTTTTACATGATATTTGAATGTTTTCATGTGGAAGTGTGATATTAACTGTGCCATTCAGTGGTTATTACTTTTTACGCAGCCTGTCAAAAACCTGGGGACACTGAGGTGTTCAACATATTTTTAATAAATAAGCCTCTTTGCAGTGTACGTACAGTGCGAAGTTTTTGCTGAAGACTTGCATTTTTTCAGGTATTTAAAGAAATATATAGGGATATTTTTCCACATTTGCAAAGTTCAGTCTTGGGATTGGATCTGTTTTCTGTTTCTCACAGTCCAAGTAATTCCAAACTCATTCAGGGCTTCTTGACAGATGCACATCCTTTTAGACCCTTCGTGTTGAGTTGTCTTCTCGCAGTCAACAGGATTTTTCCTGTTGAAAACCATTTGTGAATTTCATACCAGTAAAATGACACTTTGGTGAACATTTTGATTAGTGTTGCAAAATATAACTTCTAGCAGCTTAGCAAAACAGTTAGCAAAACTGTTACAGGTATTTTTTTGTATTGCATAGTGAAACAGTTAGCAAAACTATTACGGGTATTTTTTTTGTATTGCGTAGCAAAACAGTTAGCAAAACTGTCACAGGTATTTTTTTTCTTTACTGAAAAGTCTAGACTCTAGACTTTTGACACTTGTTTCTTGATTGATTGATTGATTGAGCCACACGTTTGTACTTGCCCAGAAGATATATTTAGATGATCAAGGCAGCTCATAACCAAGTTTGTAGGAAAAGCTTGAGCATGTGAGCCAGCAGACATCATCTGCATGAAATGCACCTTCTGGGGAATGGACTGATCTCCCTCCGAGCATGGAAGTGGATTAAGAGCCCACTGTTGGCTCAGATGGGCATAACTGCATGCACTCTGATTCATCAGGGCCAACCCCCTGGACAAGTTTAAGTGCGCTGGTTTGTCATTGTAGAGCTTAATTTTGTAGCACTAATTAACAGTGACATGAATTATTGTGCCAACTATCTTTCTACACACTACATTTGTCTCTAAAGACTGAAAATGAAATAATTACATATAATTTCTTTGCGCTCAAATGGAACGCCTCACACCCTCCAAAGCACCATTCCATACTAAGTGGGTAAAATGTCAACTCAAATGCCTGTGAGGCTGAGAGCGGAATGAGTCATCTATTAGAGTGGAGGAAAAAGACAAAGCAAAACAAATGCAGTGGTTTCATCCATCAACCTGCATCCTTCACTTGAGAGAAGGTCTCTCCATGTACTATGTTGCACTCTTTCAATTGCATTACATTATAATTTAGCTTCCGCATTCTGCCAGCCCCTTCCATTTGCAAGATGATGTTCTTGGAGAGGGTTTTTCATTTTCTGAAAACATCTCAACCTTTTGTTACCAGAGATGAGTGTGTGTGTTCACATGTATAGCTGTGTGTGTGTTGTTTGGTAGCTCTTGTAGACACCAAATGTTCCCAGGATAGTGTAAAACAAATTTTAAATGTTGTGGGGACATTTGTCTGGAGTTTATGAAAAGAAGTTAAAAGAAACAAATAGTACAAGTTTAGTATTAGTAATACAAGACTTAACTATAGTATTAATATATAGAAATAAAGTAGCAATAAATAAGTTCTATAGTAATACAGAAATTATGTATAGCATTTAGCTGTCGTGATACAGAAGTGTAACATTCATCTGTAGGAATACAGAAGTTGACTGTAGCTTTTAGCTATAGCAATACAGAAGTGAACTGTAGCAAGTGAATGAAAAGGACTGTACATTTATCTGTGGGTGCTTCTGTGCGTGTGTTCATGTGTGCTGTGGAGCAGTTTGTTCTTAACTGGTCTGTGTGTCTAATTATAAGTGAATGTTTTCTTTTTGTTCCGTGATGTTTGTTTTATTGATTTTAGCAACTATTTTTAGCCAGGACTCTTGACCAGAAATAAAAGGGATTCCTGCTTTGCATTCAAAATAGTTTGAACAGGTGGCTCAGTATGAGTTCAGTAATTGTGCATTTAATACAAGAGTACTTACTCTGTATGTACGGACTTTAATAGGGATTACTAGACAGTGCATATCTAGAGTTGGCTTTGTGAAGATATTTTTTCTTGTAATAAGAAAGTTTAACTTTTTCAATCATGCATTACTAGAACCGAGCAGCATATCAAAGCGTCTGTTTCTTTGCACAAGCTAAATTTGGCGCATAATTGTTTCACAAACTCATAATTTATAATTAATACAGCCTTGTCAAATAGCTCATTGTTTAATTAACGATGTACACAGGGTAACTCCACCACAGTTGTTTTTGACAAATGAAATGGCATGTTTGCAACCTTTGATTTTTTTTTTTTACTATATTCTTTGCAACTAAATAAGAACTGAGCTAACAATGTTAGTCTTAATTAATATTAAGTAACTGTGTCATATATGTGTGACTGTATCTTATTTGTGGAGGATAACTGAGTAAGATCTTTAGTTTAATTCATTAAAGTAAACTGGGATACTTTCTGCCACCATTACAGCTTGTAATAGGTTTTCTTTTGGTACCAGAGAAAATTTTAACCCAAATTACTGTGCCCTTAATGGTATCCAGTAATATTTGAGGTTATAAAGTGTTTTTTCCAGAATCTGCCTGTACAGAAACCTGAGATGTTAAAATGAAAATGCAGTCATGGCACATCTCATGGATTAAGAGTTCATGATGATTTTGGCATGCAGAGAAGTTGGGCCTCTGTTGCATCTAAACCACCTAATCCTATACAGTATGGGCTCAGAGGCACCGCACAATGACCTTCATGACACACAGCATCTTTAGAAGACACACAGGCATTAACCTACCAGTGGGTTTGTTACTAGTAGGATTAACTTGTAGTTGAAGTGACCTATCCATGCTCAGCCCATAATGTGTTCTTTCATGGCAACTGTTGCTGTGTTGGACAAGCCTTATAGAAAATTGGCAAAAATTGGCAAAGAAAAGAGAAATTACTGCACACATCTCTGTCAGAATACTTACATTTAAAGTGCATACTTAATTTAATAATAATATTTTTTGTAAATGATCACTATTAGGATCTACTAAATGTAGTTTTGTGATGAGCTAACATAAGCATGGTGGCAAATTTATTGTTGTTTCCAGCCTGCCTTGTTTCGTTACTTTTATGTATGGGGCATTAAGGCAGAATACATGCGCATTGCGGCTTTTTAGGGCAGTCGAACACCTACAGTAATCAAAGACAGATGTCAGTACACAGGCAGGCAACAACAGATGAGATAAATTCATAGTTAAAACCAGAAAACAAAACAAAAATACAACAATAATGAACATGGTTCAGAAATGCACTGGGAAACTAGGAAAATGCAATGCGAAACTCAGTGAGATGTTAGTAAGTCCATGAACTAGCTGCAGGTGAGAGTTTTATGTAGCAACACTAAACCCAAACCTAAATTCATTATGTTCAATGGGATTTTTGCCAATATTGCTCAAAGCTTGTCCAGCCCCGTGACAGTTACAGTAATAGAACACATAAGAACACAAGGCCTCATAAAAACATACTGTCACATAGGTAGTAAAACGTTCAACAGTATTCTGTAAATTATTTTAAAAATTTTATCTTTGTACTAAATTGTGTGATTGCATTAATTGCTCACAGGTGTCTACCTTTGTAAAAAGAAAAAAAAACATAAAAAGTGGTCAATTTTTTTTTTAAATGTTTAAATCTATTTATTTATTAACTTGCACTATAATATCATTTTTGTAATGTGTTGTCCGTGTTGTATTTGTTTATACATTAGTAAGACAGTTTGAAACCATTTGAGACAGTAATGAAATCTAGCCACATCCGAAATACATTAAACTTGAGACTATTAAGACATTTAGACTATTAGATTCTTTTTACTAGCTTTAATGTTTTTCACTTATTGTGGTACATAGTAGATGCTACATTCGTCAGTGATTTGTACCACCACAAACTTGCTGTTGGAAGCTAGAGGGAATAGGCTGAATAAATGCAACATGGAGCAATATATGGATGGATTAGTAATGGACAGATGAGTAGTGTTTGAGCAAAGAACCATTTTTAGTCCCCTAAAGAACCAAAGTGAACCAAAAGCATTATTGTAAAGGACCATTTTTTCACTTTTACGTTTAAGCGTTCTTGGAATATGTTTGAGCGCAGTTTTAGTGGAAAATTTGACTTCTCAAGAAAAACGGACCCCAGTGTTGAAGAGTATGAGGGGAAAACAGTGAGATTAGGAGGCTTTTTGGCTGCCTTAGAAGAAATGTCCATAAATGTACGAAAATTTATTTAAAAAATTAACTTACTTCCACTGCTCTGGTGTACGTTTTGGTACTTATGTTTGTTGCTTTTGGTTGCAAGCTGTTTTCAAATTGCAGCTGTCATAAATATCAGAATTGTGAAGTTGTTGTTGCACAGTTCTGGCTCAGGGAGGCCTATCTTAAGTTCTGTGGTTATTTTTTAGGCCAGGCATTATTTTTAGCAACTTGCCTGTGTGAGTGTCTGCATATCGCTGTCAGTGAGCTTTAACTTTCAACTGCTGTACCTCCTGCCTGTGGCACTTTTTCCTTATTTGAAATATGCTGTCATCATTTCAGAGACTGTCTCCCTTGACACGTTCACATTTTTTGTGTGCTGCTTCTATTACTTGTAAGCCTGCAATTTAGTGCCCAACTGCTTGTGCTGTTTCACAGCTTGTTAGATGCCTCGTAGTGCGTTTGAGACTCAAAAATCTTACTTTTTAAAATACTGTTTAAAATAGTAGGAAGCATGTAAGTTTTTACTCAACTGAGTAAAAAATTTCTCCAGAATCTAGTGTTTCCATTACTTTTTCACCCTGAAGACAGTATGGCACTAATGCACCCGTGCCTTGTCACTTTCACACATTTAGCATGTCAAGTCTAAAATATGACCCTCAAAGTATTAACCTCTTGAAATCCCAGGCTCATTACATCCTATAGTTTATTATTCCTTAACTACATGGACTGTAAAGCACACTCTCTGAATTGCTCTTAGATTATAGAAATATGTAATAAAGGTTTAGTTTAATGTGTAAAAAGGTCGTTTAAAGAATTAATTCTTTAAAGCTGTGAATTAAAATTCTGCAACATTAAATATCATCTTCTTGAGAAATGCATTAACATTGAGCATCGCTGGATCATGCCGGTATCAGATTACCTCATTACAGTTTCATTTATAGGCTCATTAGGTTAACGTACAGTCATGTTATGTTGCTTTTGTGTTGGTTTAGCCTCTTCATAATACCACAGTTCAGAAAAGGTCTTGTTTTCCCTTTAACTCAGTTCCCCTCTGCCTTAAAAAGCATGACCCTGTCGACTTTTAACATTACAGTGATGATACTTTTAGATATTCATGTCTCAGATTTCAGTGACCATATCCAAGTTAAATACAATATGTTGCCTAAATACTAAACAAACAGGGCTGATAGGAGTCAGAAACTGAAATAAATCATTTGCGGTGTAAAAGGAATAAATGTAGTGGTCATCAGTTTTGTTCAGTGTTTTTGCCAAAGCTTTCTCAACCTTTTATCAAGCTTTCGTCAGAACAGTATCAACCTATTCCCACACTGATAACTTTGGTACGAGGTAGCCAGCTGAATTGGCAGCAGTTTTTGTGCAGTGTTTTACTTTTTCAAAACCCAAAGCGAACTGTTTGTCCATTTTACATTGTCCATCCATGCTGAAAAATCCTATTTCAGGGCTTATGTAACCCCATAGTGGTGGCTACATATATTATTAAATATTTGTCTGTGTGTTACAGCTGTGCTATACTCAGAGAAAAGCCCTGTGCAGTACAGAATTTGAAAGTGCAGTGATTGCAGAGGGGCATAATAATAGCAAAGTACTCTACTGTTGTCAGAGGCACAGAGCCATTTCCGTCATTACGTAACACTAATAAAAATTCAATTTCGGGCCTTAAAAGCCCTCACAATTAAAATTGCACCTTTCTCCAACATGCGGCATGTTGCGTCATTGATTCAGTGTGCATTATGTCTGGACTCATGTGTTGGACTTGCATGGAACAAAATAATACTAGGGTTTGGTTTTGATGGCTAGATCAGACACATAGCAGCTTGCTCTGTGTGTGTGAATGGATGAATCATGAAGTGAGATGTGTCCTAGCTTCTTTCATCTTACTCAGAAGCCCTCTGTTCCATCACTGGACTTGCTGCTCACAGCTCAGAGGCTGTCAGTCCACATGTTTTATGGCCTCTGTGAATCGTCCTTCCCCAGCCTAGCGTAAATCACCGGGATTCGTGTGCAGAAGACGAGAAGCCTGGCTACGGTACAGCATCTGATTCCCTCTCGCATAAGGAGACGTTCGAGCGTAATTGTTGTGTTGAAATATTTCTCCACTGACCATGGCAGATTAAAATTACTCATGCTATGAAGGCTCCTGGACTGTTTATGGCTTGATGTTTACCAAAAGTGCCTCAGTTTCACAGGAAACTGGAGTTACTGTAAAAAAGACTGAGAGCTGACTTTGATGACAGCTGTGTAATTTGTAACAATTCCAAAGCCTTATTATTGTAATATTGGCTTTCTCTGGCTAGTGCTGGCATTATTTATTTGTTTACTTCTAGGCCTTTTTCCCCCTAACTGAATATTTTCTTGTCATGCTAATGCTAATGCTGCTGCACTGTACTCTCTTAAAAAGGTGCCACAAGGATCCTTGGCCGTGATGCCATAGAAGAACCACTTTTGTAAACAAGATGTGCGAGTACCCCTTAAAGTTTAAAGAACCGTTATATAATGTAAAGGTTTTATATCAAATATTTTTTCCTAGATCCATGCATCTAAACCAAGAATCATTAAGGAGCCTTTATTTTTAAGTATATTTTTAAGTGTGTGAAACATTATCCTCTCAATTTGTTCCTTTTTTCTTCAGGATTGAGCCAAGAATCTCCGAATACCTTGCACCACCTGCACAATTTGATTGAGATTTTAGGAGCAAGCATCTTCTTTCCTGAGCTGGAAACAACCTCAGTAAGTCCAGCAGACGTTTTCTGGTGTAAATAAGACTAGTGGTCCAAATATTTGGGTATGTGTAATAAGAGGCTGTATGAGCCTTTCTGTTTTGGCACCATGCCCAGTATTTTTGTTGTACATTTTCTCATGAGGTCCTGTGATGTTTCTGTCAGTTTAGGTAATGAAAACAGGCAGGATTCATTTTTAAATGACCAGCCTGTCTTTATACTTTAGGATTACACAGGATATATTTAAAAATGAAATATGAAGATCACCTCTGTTCTGATTGCCTTCCTCATTCAAAAAGCAGTCTAAGCTGAAACACTCCTTATATCTTCAATGTGAATGTGTGACGCTAGACTACCATAAGCTGAGCTGGCATTGTTTCGCATTGCATTGGTTTTTGTGACATTATTATGCTGTTTTTTCCATGTGTGGATGGACAGATGTGAGATTTTCTGAACCTTTTTTCCAGCGGAGCAAAATATCTGTGCTATTTTTTAAATTTCAGGAAGCCTCATCTTCTTGTATTGTATAATTCTGGAGCTAAAGATGGCAAATCAGCTTCCTACTTTGTACCAATGCTAAACAGAGTTCTTACAGTAATGCAAGACTGACAAGGCCAGTGCCTCATATCCATGCCTAAGCAAGTCGGTGGAATAGAGTGCTTCTCTCTGTCCACTCAAGTATGTCATTTATGCTTCTCAGAAAATTCTGTGCTCCGGATATAATGCGTAGTTGGACCTCTTACTGAGGGCTAATGCTCTTTACTGGCCTGATGAAGCCCTAGACCTGTCTGAATGAGACATCAGGTTTTACTTTAAGAAGTTCAGATGTTTGTGGAACATAGACATCCTCTTAGTCCATCTCATAAATCCGCTGACTTCCAGTTCAGCCTTTGGGTGCAGTTCTGCTTGATCCTTTAAGACTGTGTCATAACTGGGCCATGTAATTGGCCTAGTTTAGCTTATAAGAGAATACAAAGCATACACAGAGTTTATTACATGAATTAGGATGAAAATCATTATTTGAACAAGGTCTAATTTAGCTGCAATAAAAGAAATACCCTGAATCCTCCACAAAAGATACAAGAGTACTTTCATGCATACCTGTAGGGTAATCAAGCAGCATTAAGCATCAAGATTCCATTAGCCTGTATTGCCAAATAGAGAAGAACTGATCTGGGGACAAATTTTTCCTGCGTTCCCTATGGTCCTAGTCTCAGAGCGTCCAAACAGCAAACTGGCCTAAAAATAGCTTTCATGCTCTGAGGTGTACTGTGAGCTGCCTAGAGCCTCTCTTTCAGCACCCATCTCTCTGGCCAAGGACAGGGATCACAATGTTCCTTCTGCACAGACACCAAGCTTTAGCTTCTCCTGGGTCCGTCACACGTTTCAAACGCTATCCAGCAGCTCTAGCATTCAAGCATGCTCCCAGCGGTTCTCTCATAGACACTATTTATCTGTATAATGTTGCATGAGCTTGGCAGTTACCTGTAAGAAAAGAGATGACTTATGCTAACCTCTAACAAATTGGTCACAGCTAATTCCTGTTCTGCTTTTTGCATCAGGTGTGACTCTAAGGTGTTATTTTTATTTCATGACTCATGTCATGACTCATGCGCACCGCTTTTTCATTTTTCAAGGATAGATATCAAATATTCTGTGATTTGTTTCTGCTCAGCAAGAGCATCTCTTTAGTTAAATAAACACTCAGCTGGATGTCTTTAAGACCTAGATAAAGACGAGCATTGCCATATCATTGTACCATATTAGTAGTAAATATGTTTGGAGTAGATAAAACATGTCCTGGTCTTGGCAGCCTTCAAATAAAGAGTTATTAGAAACTGCAAAGCAACTTGAACAGACCTTTTGTGATTTCATTTGCACCCATTTCAAAATAAAAACACGAAGTAATTGGTTTCCTCATGAGAAAGGAATGTAGGAAGCGCTTCCGCTGGTGTCGAGGGGTGAGTTGCAGAACAAACTCTGAACATAGTCACACTTGTAGAGTATGGTACACATGGTTGCACTCTTAAAAATCTAGGTGTCAAAAAGCACTTGCCCTAGAAGAAGCACTTGTGGTTCCCTAAAGAACCTTTTAACTGATGTTACTTTAAAGAAACGTCAGATGTTGGGATCCTTTTTTAAGTAGTTTTTATTTAGAATTTTATTTTATTTAGAATCTTTATATAATGTAAAGCAAGGTAAGGTACAAAGTTTTGATGAGTACTGTGTTCAAAATGTTGTTGGGTGCTATTTTTACATTTGGTGTGTAAAGAATATGGTTTATCAAAGCCCAAAATTCATTAATTTTTTTTATTTAGTTTGTCTCACAGACTACATTTTTACATGGAAAAATGCATGAATAGGAATATAAATCAAACATCAGAATTTGAATTGTGCTCTAAATGAGCTCATGCACTCAAAAAAAATCACAGTGCATCCAACAATAAGGGAAGACTTTTTTATATAGTGATAGAAACACTGTTACACAGAACACTAATTAAGGAACCTTCAGCATAATCTGACAGGGTTGTCAGGGACAGGTTCTTAAATGGTTCTTGACTTTGATGTATGGTTCTAGTAAGGTCCTATAATTGGTGTGGAACCTTTATGTTACTTGGAGGGTCTTTAAACTTTAAAAAGGTTCTTCACACTCGCACATCTCATTTTAAAAAGTGCTTTGTTTAAGAACCATCCATTCAAAGGTTGTTTCTCAGTGGCACAAGTGTAGTCCGATCCTGGTAACCATTCTGGAGAGTTTGGTTTCAACTCTTTTCTAAATACATCTGTTCCAGTTCATAAAGGCCTTTAGCAGCATCTCAATATTAGATTTCTCTGTGCCATTAGATCACCAGGACCAAACTTTGGCACCCTTGCTTTTCAGTTAAAGGTTTTTCTTTTAACTGTAAGACCAAGTCAAGAACCATTTAGGGACCTTTAATTTTAAGGATGTGTGTAAGTGTACATTGAGCGTTCTTACAACAACTCAGCTTTTGTGGTCTGTGTTCTCTCTCAAAAAGCCACCCAGTGATATTACGTTTTTTGTGAGTCTGTAAAATTTGGGTTCCGAGCAAGACGGGGAACTTCCAGGGAAAATGGCATGATGAGTCAAACAGATACTTCTTTTATGAAGAGATGAAGATGGCTGGCTCAATATGAGGTGATTGGAGAGATTGCCCAGAAGACTGTCTGTGCATGCCCATGAGCATACGCTTCTGTGTGCTTCTGTCTGTGTATGTGTTCATGAGGTGTTAGAGAAGATCTGTTGAAGCTGCTAGATAATTAAGAAGAGTGGGCAAGACTCAATAAGGTCATAAAGGCCCCCCTCCAGCTGTGGGAAAGTACTTAAAATGTCACCAGAGCGCAGCCTCCTTCTCTAGTCCTTCCATAGCCAGCATTGAGCTAAGATAATAAACATCCTGGCGTTTGGACCTCTGCCTGAAGACCCCAGGTTAAGGAGGAAGCTGTAACCTCTAAGCCCAAAGCAAACATAAGGCAGTACTGGCTCTGAGCCCATGAGCCGAGTCAGACCAGCTGCTGATGGATGGCATGCAGCCGTCGGTGGAGCTATTGTTTTTCTGATTAGCGCTTTTGGATAGTGCTTTATGACGGAGACCAGCTTGCAGTGATTTCAACGGGAAGATTTAAATAATCGTCTCAGGCTAGCTAATCGATCTGACTTGAATTACAGTTGTCCACCTGTGTGTTCCGCCAACTGTACTTTCTCTTTTGTTACTGTCAAATCGATGCACTGAGCTTGCTCAAATAAAGCTCAAGTAGGTATTTGCAAGGCCAAGTGAAACAGCTCTTTTTCTTTTCATTTGTTTGAATTGTATTATTGGTGCTGACAGAATACATATTGAAATGATGACTAAGTAATTTAACCCGAGGAGTCGGTCAGAACAGTGAACTGATGCAATAAGGATTGCAGTGATTTTACCACAAAATGGAGCGCCTAAAACCTCCTTAAGCTGGGTGTGCATTACCCAACTTATAAAATTGGATTTCCACAGAGGAGAGCATGTCACACTTAAATTTGGTTTTTTACACAATTTCTTGTCTTTTAGTTTTGAGAGTGTGCACACTAGATGACTAGGTAAAGAGAGTGCTTTAAGGTCGGTCTCTTAAACACACGCTTACACGTTTGCCAGTTTTCAAAAAGTAGTTCCTTCATCTCCCTTGTCCACTGAAAACATGGAATGTCTGCATGTCCATTGTTACTTTTTTCTCTCTTCTAGTTCTCTTGTTGGATTACTGCTTTAATGAAATAGAAATGGTTGATTCTTCTACAACACAATGTAGTTTGTGAATATTACTAGTTAATATTGTGGCAAGCAACATATTAGTCTAAAATTATTCCATGAACAGCACAGTGATTTTTAATAACTTGCTTAATACAGACTTAAGTCGATGACTGTGGTCATGTGTGTATATCGACTATCTTACGATGGCTTTCAACATGGCTTAGCTATTTAGCTAGTTATCTTTATCAAATCTTTATTTGAAATTTCAACAAACCACTTAAATAGTGTAAGGACACAAGGTTGTCAGCTTTTTATTTGTCTAGCTTTTGTCTTGCCAAAATGTATTTATCATATTTTGCCATTGCTAATCTAGTGCAAGCAAATCAGGGTTAGTCCAGTGTTTTTTGTTTCTGAAGAGGCTGTCATTTGAATTTTTAATGGGTTAGCTCTCCTGTAAAAGCTGTATTTGGTCCATTACTGTATCCGCCTTACCTCACCTGTCAACTTGTCAAGGACTAAGCAAACAGGCAGTGGAGATCCAATTTGGAATAGACATTCCTTTCCTCAATATGCAGTGCCATGAGAAAGTATTTGCCCCCCACCTGATTTCCTCTATTTTTGCATATTTATCACATTGAATGCCTTCTGATCCTCATAAAAAACAAGAGGAAACACAAAACACAGTCATTAAATGATCATTTCATGTACTGAAGGAAAAGGTTTGCAACAACAATTGCTCCCTAAACATAATAGCTGGTTGTGCCACATTAAGCAGCAGCAATTGTGACCACATGCTTCCTATAACTGGTGAGCAGTCTTTTACATAGGTGTGGAAGAATTTTGGCCCATTTTTTTTTGCAGAATTGCTTTAATTCAGCTACATTGCAGTGCCTTTGAGCATGAGGATCTCAATGGGATTGGAGTCAGGACTTTGACTGTGACACTCCAACACCTTAATTTTGTTTCTTTTGAACCACACAGAGGTAGACTCACTCTTGTGTATTAGATTGTTGTAATGCTGCATAAACCTATTGCGCTTGAGCATGGACTGATGACTGGATGTTCTCCTGCAGAGCAGCATTCATGCTTTTGTCAATTATGGCAAGTCACCCAGGCCCTGAAGCAGCAATACATCCCTACACTATCACACTAGCCCCTCTGTGTTTGGCTGTGGGTGTGATGTTCTTATTGTGGGATGGTGTGTTAGCTTTATGCAGGTGTAAAAGGACTTTTTTACAGTACTGCATACTGTAATCCAGAAAAAATAGTCATGGATTTAATTTATGTTCTCACTAAAGCTGGTAGCCACCCATGTATTACTTCACTGCTTTTGGCTTCTTTAAATGTTTATAGATTAGAAGTACATTCAAATCACCAAAACACTGTAGAGACTTTTTTAGGGTCAAATAAACTTAGCTTGAGTTTCAGTTAGATACGTTTTGGGTTCAAATATAATCAGGATTTTTCAGGTTTTGAAAAGGTTAATTGACAAGACAAAATTAATAATTCAACTGAGACTGGTTTGTTTGTTTTGCAAACTCAAAATACTTAACAGTTGAGATATGTTTTTCCATTTTTTTAACCTTTTTTTGTCCCAGAGACCCCATAATTAAACATTAGCTGAAATCTTTTGACAGTGGTGTGGTGAAAAAAATGGATATAGAGATCTGGGTTTTTTTCTATATACCGTAAGGGTCAGAATGGGACATTAATGAATGCTATTGACATCTGAATTAGAGGAAGTGCAGGGAAGCCATACTATTTTAGTCAAGTGAATAATAGCCTAGCAAGCACAAAGTAACCATTAAAAAATCCATTAGAAATATGCCTATGCCTATATGTATTTATACATTTCCACACAGTGTCAAACAGCAGCTGACTTTTACATTGTGTGGAGAGTTATGAATGTTACTCTCCTATAAAGTTACCACTTTGGAGATAAGTCTGACACTGCCATTCAAGTATTTAATTTCCTGTCAAAACAGCCATTAAGTACAAGTTATTCATTTTTCAGCATCAAGAAAAAAGCTGAAAACATATATTTAACAGAAAATTACAAGAAGCCTCTGCAAATAAATATAACTAACAAAAATTTCTTTATTTGGTGTGTCTAACCATTACCTTTATTACAGCTTCCATTCTTTTCTGCAGAGGGTCCAAGTTCATATCTGTAGATGTTAACCTGAGATGTCACTGAACATGTGACAGGTCTAATATAGATCATCTCAGCATCTTCAACAAGCTGTTATAGACATTCTGCTGACACCATTCTGTAACTGGACCTTAATTTGACTAGGTTTTGGTTAAAGTTAGGGTTAGGGTTCGGATTAGGATTGGGGCCAGGGTTAGGTTTTGGGTAAGGTTGGGTAAGGTTAGGTTTTTCGTATTGGAAGTAACAAATTAAGTCTACTTCATGTAACATATCAACAATACATCTGCTTAATGTAAGTAATGTATCAACAGTACATCTTTGAGATATTTACCTAAATGTATTCAGATGCTTCACTAATGCAACTTTACTGATACATTGTTGATGTGTTACTGATACTCTGTTAAGAGTTTATTAATCATCTACAAAGTGCTGCTCTAAACAGTGTTACTGCAATCACAAACACATTCAATTAACGCATTTACATGCACTTCGTTAACTGCAGAAAATCAGATTTTGTCAGAAGTCGCGTTTACATGCACTTGGGTAATCAGATAATGGGTCTGAGACAGGCAGTAGTTGGATTTATGCTTTGCAGCCAGCCAGCAATCTCACAGGAGAAGATGTGACATAAACATAATTTAAACCTCAAACTTCATGATGTGGCTTTTTTTTTTAAACACTGAGTCACTTTACCTGAAAATATGGTTTTTCGTTTTGTCATGTATGTAGTTGGTTTCAGCATCACTCCGAAAGTGTTTTGTTGCCATCTTGCGGAAGCTGTGTTAAAGGCTGCTTGCTTATTTCTGGTACTGTGGTTTGTTTTCACACATGCACAGACTGAGAAATCTGAAAGAAATCCGAGTAAGAGTATACCTGCGCTGAGAAATCTCATTACTGTGCTAAAAAACAACTCTCTTCATCAGATTTATGAGTCAGATTTCTAGACTTTACTCCAATCCAAGATACCAGAGTATGTTGTTTGTGTGACCATTTGAATAATCAGATAACTGCAGAAATCTAACCATGTTTGTATTATTAAGTATATTTAAACGCATTGAGTGATGTTGAGGTCTGGACTCTGGGGTGGTCAGTCCATTGTTCTGAGAACACCAGCAATCTTCTTTGTTTGATCTGCAAATTTTCTTCTTTTTTGTTTCTATTCCCTTTTCTTAGCAGCTCTTGACATCTTTTCTGACTTTACAGTAGAAGGCTGGACAGTAACTATTGCAGAATTCTTTTCAGACCTGAAGTAAAAGTGTAATTGTCTCCTGTCTCTCAAAGATGAAAGCCTTAAGGATTGTTATAGTGACAGTTTTGGTGGTCTACCAGGTCTGCATGGTTTTTAGGAGTCCCATTTTTTCTGTATCTTTTAATCATTTTTTAAAGTCTAGTTTTAGCACTTATTTTTCTTTGGGTTTTCATGCTTTATGTAAGTGGATTATTTTACATCTAGTCAGAAATATCTCTGTAATGAATAATGAACAATTTCTTAATAGTTATTTTCACTGAACCTTTGTTAAAGGAACATAATTTGTAACAAGATGAATTTTCATCTATTATTTGAAAAATATGTAGCTGATTCAATTTCCAAGTGCCCAGTATACACAGTGTGACTGAGAAATGATTGATCACCTGAATGCTGATCACCTGAATGTCTTAGTGTTTCCGTGTAACATGTTAGGGATTCAAGTCTTTTAAACCATTTTTCATCCCCTAACTTGTAATGAGGTCTAACTGATGAACTAGTTCCCACATTATATCATGAGACCTGCCACTTTAACTTATTACATGTAATAGCATGTCAAACCACTGTGCAATCTGTCATTATGAGCAATGGCCTCAGAACAGAACAGAGAGCCTAACCAGCAGTCCACTAAGCTACTCGCACATAAACATACAGAATCAAACATGGCCGCATGCTTCGGCCTGCTTTACTAGAGTCTGTCAGGGTTGTTAGTACATCTGGAGCTGAGCTATAAGAGATGGCCTGAAACAGACTGTTTGTTTAACAAGAGGCCATACCATAATCTCAAAAAAGGGTTTAAAAAAGAAGTGAAGAAAAAAGAAAAAAGAAAAAACTTTGGTTTTACTTTTCAGAGAGGTGTCAGTTCTCCATAAAAGTTGTCAATGTAAAGAATGCAAAGAAAAAGAATAACTATTATAGGAAACAAATCAGAGATTAAAGTAGAGTTGGGCACTATGACAGTATTTATTACTGTTACATGTCATTACATGCTTTCCTGAGCATATTGTGGGTATCATCAGTACTTCCAGAAGACTGACCGCTGACAAGCCATGTTTCATTGCAAAGAGGAGGTGATTAGTCCATTTTAATTGGATTTGTGCATTGCTGCATTTGTGACGTGTTGTATTCGTAGTTTGTCATTATTTTATAACGTTTGCTGTTGCACAAAATAGAACTAATCTGTCCAACTTTTTCCCAACTGTTCTGAAAATGAATATGGGCATAACTTTTTTATTTTCATTTTTTTCTTACTCTGTGTGCATATTATATGGATATGATGCATGTTAACAAATACGTGTTAACATTTTCATTGAATAAATGAATGAATGAATGAATGAATGAATGAATGATTGATTGAATGAACTGCCTAATGGCACAATTAAATATTGCCCTCAGGATATGTGCCATATAGGCTATGTACACTGCAGTTTGTCCTTACTGAGGCACACTTCCAAAGTAAATTACACTTTCTATACTTGCCCAAGGCTTAAGGTTCCACCCTGTAATGTGACTACATTACAGGGAATTGGGAGGGCAAAGGGAAGCGGATTTAGTGCGTTTTGTCTGAACTAGAACAGAGCCGTGTGACGTGAAGGTCAGTCAAGAGAAAATGTGCAGCAGGTGTGGGTGGTTAGCAAGAGGTTGGCAAGAGGTGAATGTACAGTAGTTTATTTAAGCCTGTACTGCTATATTTGAGAGTAACCCTGCTATGCACCAAGAGTATAGAAACACATCTAATTAGTCTGTCAAAGTAATTTTAGGAAATTTATTTTAGGAAGGCCACGTTTACAGGAGTTGATCGGATTGTTTTCTCGGACAGTGTTTTTGAGATGGTTGTTTTCATCAGTCAGATTGATATCACAATATCAAAGGTACTACATCATCTTAGAAAAAATGAGAAAATTGAGAGAAAATGTGATTTTTTGTGTTGTGGCTTCTGCTTTGTTGTTATAAAAGTATTAGGTACCTCTGGTCTAAATTGTCATTTCTTTGTACTGTGTACAATTATAATAATAATATTTCAGAAATATATAGTTGGCTATATGTTCAGAGTGTGACAGGAGATTTGTCTTAAAAATACATAAAAGAATGATGTTTCAGTGAATTTAACAAAAACCCCCATGTTCAACACGGTGTTTTGTAACCCTGCACTTTACAATTAACATTACCTCAGATGTGACCTTATTTTGTAGTTAAAGTTTGAAAGGCTAATGGAAAGAGGCAACTGGGAATCCCTAAGGAAGCCCTGAGCCATTGAAATTATGGATGCAAATGTAGTGGATGTTTAATACACCACTGTTGACTGCTGCAGTGTTTTCATTGGCTTTCTGTCTGGAAAAAAAGTTGTTTGTGAATTGGGTTAAGCAACAAACCACACGTTTAGATGAACATGGGAATCCTGAGATGGACATGACTCTTTGCTTCAGCATAATTCATAATTCATATCTAACTTATGTATAGGCAGTTCACAAGCTCTGTGTTATTAGATTATATTTTCCCACTTAGAAGTTGATACGTTTTTGATAATGTAGGCTATAATTTTTATAAATTGCAGCTCTTGCGATTTGAAAATTGAAATTTTGGTATAAAAACAATTAATATTTCAGCCCTAGTAAGTGGCATGCTAATACTTTGCCATGTTTTCTGTTAGAGATGGCAAAGTGATCGAAGTTAAACTTTACATGTCGAAAGTTATTAATTTTATACTTAACTTTGCTATTCAAAGCTAATTACTTCAGTTTATATTTAAAAGAACAATATGTAAAATATTTACTGTACTAAATCATGAAATGACCATGATATGTCATCAGAGATTCAGGAAGCATGCTAAGTTAAAAAACTGGCTTCTCCGAAACGGTGCTACAGCCAATATGTTCTTCTTTGAAATTTCTGTTCTGGAGTAGGAAGTCTGTTTGTGTTTTGGCCACCACTGCCTACTTCCCAGTACCATTTCGACACACTGGGTTGCCAGATATAAAACAAATTGGCAGGCAAACACAGCATGCTGCAGCCATGGAAGCAGGCAAACAAACTGGATCCTAACCTAAAAAGCCTATTCATCCTTCTAAAAAGCTGCAAGACCAGAGATGTACTAAAAGGCGAGTAAATATTGGTGATGCATTTGAAAAGAGACAGACAGAATGGAGTCCAGAAAGAAAGTTCACTGATTTTCTCCTGAACAGCTAAGCATTGAGCTTCAGCTCAGCTTAGCTAACCTTTACTAATTTAGCATGGCTACTAGTAGGGATGGGCATTTTTCAACTACTATTCATCTACTTATATTCATGCTCTCTGGTCCATATACAGTTAGGTTTTCAAGGCAGACGAGGCTGAAATTTTCTTCCTGCTCGCCAGCTTCTTGTTTGAATTTTCCCATTCCACCTTAAATTTTGCAGCAGTTACATTCTGGCACCTCATGTACCTGCTGCAACAGGAAAAATTGAACAAGAAGCTAGCAAATAAGAAGCTGTCAACAACTTTTCATGGCAGCAAGTGTTTGCTGAACAGTGGGCTTTTCTTATTGGGATAACGGGCTTACCTTTGGCCACCGTATATAGCCAGCCATCACTCTAGCTAACACTGACAGAGGTATAATCCATATGAGCATGTTTATAATTTGCAAACAATGAAAACATCACAAGAGTATACATTACTTGATCAACTTACAGTGCATGACTCATCACTTGCAATTGTCAAAGTTAAATGTCAAACTTTACCGTTTTGCTTGTCTTGCGCTCGTACATGTAGGTTCCCCAACCTAGGAACCCACATGAGCTTCTAGTTTAGGGAGGAGGAGGCAGAGGCAGACAGCTCTCTCCAATATTTTGAATTTGAACTACAGTCCCAAATTTAAATCTATTTTTAAAGTAATTTATTACCCATTTAAAAGTACCCTGCTTGGTGTCAGTATTACATATTGCTTGATTAATTATATAGTTTTATACTATATTAATTATATAGTTTTATATAAAAAAGGATTGGATTTTGGATTTTATACCAAAAATATAAAGGATGTTTTTTTCTGGAAAAGAAGACACAACAATCATTTTCAAATTCAAATCATAATACAATCTCCTCTTCTACTGACAAAATTCTGTATCTGTTTAGAATCAACATTTTTTGCCGAATTTTCTACTTGTTTTAATTTGTTAAAAGTGAAAAGTAATTAGTGTGTAATTACATTATGCTGTTGTCATTGCCTGCAGTAACTGGCTTACAAGGATGAATTGTGCAACCTTTATCATTTGGATATTTACTCATATATCATATTTACTATATAAGTACTGAATAGAAGCTATTCTGTTCTTAGTGTGTTTAGGGACAGGCTATGTCTGCTTTAAAATGAGCACTCCAACTCTGGTGGACCTTAAAATGAGCAGTGCCCAACTCTGGTGGACCTTTGGTAGACTAATGAATGCTGCTGTATACCTTTTTTGCTTTTATAGTGTCCCTTGACCACTGCATCAGTTGAGTATTATACCTCCCACCTATCTGTGCTACAAAAGCACAACACATAATGGGTCTTGAAAAAATGGTGGCAGAACTGCCCCTTTCCACGTTCCAAGGCATAGTTTGTGTGCAGGCCCTCCACTATTTTTCCTCTTGTGGGCCTGATGTCAGCAAGTTTGAAACTGAATCTGTGCATAAGTGTGGCTTGTTGATAACAGGAGGAATAATGCACTCTTTAAAATGAGGACGGTTGTGGAACAGACACAGGAAAACTAGATGAAGAGCCAGAACACTTTTCATGAGAAGTGCTGCAAATAAAGCTCCAACAGCAGCCTGGGGCAGGAGGGTGAAGAGAGAATTCTGGCCGCTTCCAAATCACCTTTCAGTTATGCGTCCACCTTAAAGCTGAAGAATAAACTCTCGCTGGCACCTAGTGCAGCTGAGAAATTTTGAATGCATCTAAAAGCATGCCTTGATTAGAGAGGCTGCATAAATCAGTACTCAGATTCTGTAACATATGACAGGCAGGAGTAAGCTCTGCAAGACTAACAGGCACGATAATTTGAGACTAAAGAAACAAACAAGGAACACAACCAATAGGTAACCAAGAAAAGAAACCTGGACTCTGTTTTGTCATTGTACAATAAAGCTGTTTTTGCCTCAGCATTAAAGGCTCGCTGTTTATCTGCATTTATTTGAATGATATATTGTGCTTTTACAGGCAAAAACAAAACTGTTTTAGACAACTTCTTGGCTGGAATAAGATTTTTACACTGTTCAGGTCAATTCACATCTCTTTGAGCTGAGCACTTTGCTCTCAAGTCCTCAGTGGAGTTGTCTTGGTATCATTTTGGTATAAGCCTAGCTACTTCTGATCGTCCTGTAGTGTCGTCTCCGTGTCTGGCACCGCAAGTTTGACGTCGGCCCCAGCGGTATTTGGATTTGCTTACGAGACTGTGGGTTGCTCCCTGATTCTTGGCCCAGCGCTCTGGATCCCTCCTACATACCAGAGCCACCATGAGGAGCTGTTTCTCAAATCCCAGCCCACCAGAGGCCTTAATCCGCTCCCTCCATCAGCTGTAACCATGACGACCAGACCTCCTCTCAGAAACCCACAGACGTGCACCAAGCTCGGTTGGAAGCCACTCAGTACCCATGAGTGAACCTCCGGACAAACAGCAATGATTATACCGACTTCTTCTCTTTTTCTTCTTTTTGTCTGAAGTGGCCTGAAAAGAGCAAGCATAAGCTGCTTTTATGAGGTCTGCCCATAACGTAAGCTTGGTCGGTTTGGGCGGCTTCATAACTCATGTCCAGGCACTTAGTGCCTGTTGCTCTGCTATGCTAATTTTGATCTGTCAGTTCAGGTTTGGGCAATGACTGGCAATGCTGGCCCAGGATTAGTGATGAAGGTCATCAGGTCAACTCCTTGCCACTGATGATGCTAAGGCATGCATGATGCTTGCAAAACACACTTTCAAGTTTGAATGAACATTTGCCATCACGCGTCAGTTGTTGAAACGTCTTTGCTGCTTGCACTATTTTATATACAATTATTTGCTTATCAGAAAGGACTTTGCATGTGTTAGCACATCCTGGCATGATATAAATAAAACTCAGGACAAGACATTTGTAAATTAAACTTATGACAAGGCATTTTTAAGCTGTTATGACATTTGTTCGGCACAGTGAAGGCAGAAATGTGGAGGTACAAGGAAAAGCAAGTTACATGTGTTTGTTAAGGCTACTCACAATAGTGTGCTTAAAAAGCAATGCCTTTCCTTCTTTATTTATAATAAAAAGATCACCATTTTACTCAGTTAATCAGATAAACTTTACTGCAGAGTTATGAATAATGTTTTAAATGTTTTTCTTTCATACTTACTAACCTCTTTATTATTTCTAGGCATCTCCTTTCAATTTCAAGTGTTTTTTAGTCAGTTTTGTAATGTACAGCTTTGTATGTTCCATTGGTGTTTCTGCTGAAGTCTTTTTGACATGAGGAGAAAATATTATGATTTATTTAATTGATTTACTCAGCAATCCATATTGCCCCTTACAAACTAAATGTCATCATAATCACTCATAGGCTTTGGCTTGGGATCTAAACAATTTACCATTTATCTCAATGAGTCCTCACAGTGGGCCACTGATCATCAGTTACATGCATATTGGCAAGTTGTCTAAATTGAAATGCAGATCCTGCATTGCAGTTCCTCCAGCACTCAACTTATCTGCTTATTTTACTTGACTGGTCATGTATAATAGTCTATCACTCTTTTTCTTTATCTTTCTTTGTCTTTTTTTCTTCCTCTCGCTTTCTCTGTCTACACACACCCACACTCAACCAGACTGGTGTTTTTCCCCATAAAAACTATGTACAGTTCAAAAGTTCAGCACTTGCTTTGAGTTAGAGCTTTCATTCATAGGGGATCGTCATCACTTTAAATAGTTTTTTACCTTGCTTCAGATAAAGTGAAAAGACATTTCAGTGGGGAAAAAGGACATCTGAGTTCTTTTTTTGAGACCATGGAGTAAATCATAAGTAGTGCTTGTTTGGCTTGACATTGAATCTGGCACATACTAATTTTAGTTTTTATATATACAATTTATATGTACCAGCCATACCTGAAGTTTATATTACCTTTTATTATAGAGTATTTGAATTTAATGAAATCAGTAACATACATTATATGTGTAATGCTTTTCTGTGAATATTTTTAGTTTTTAGATACAGTACAGTACAGTTAGTCTAAAAATCACAGTAGCCCAGCAGATGAACTCTTATGAAGGGAAAGATATATACCAGTAGCTAAAGATGGGTTATATACTCAAGCAATAGAACGCGAGAGTGAGTGCGTTATCACAAAGTAACATCACAGCTGTGATTTATCATCAGCTTGTTGCTGTGTCAGACTAACAAACTCTGCTCACTTGCTGCACAGCCAGCAGTTCGTTCTCCAGCTCCTTGTTTTGTTCCAGCCAGTCTGTAAAGCATTTTACAGCCCTTTTTTTTTGGCGAATGGTATTCGGTTCATTTCTGGCTAATTCCAGGCTGTTTAGATGTTCTTCTGTCACAGCTGCTGACTGAAAAGCTTGCTCAGTGGTAATGACAGTTTTAGTGTAGTCTCATCTTCAGAGTCTGACCAAATCGGCTGTAGGTCAAATGTGATCTTAAACGTATCCATTTTCTGTTTGTGCGCAAAGTAAGAAGTAAAAACGTGATTAGCAACGGCGTCTCAGGGGAGTGATACCGTGTTTGTGAAAAAAAACGTGCTGTTATGGCGAGGAATTACAACGCTTCTCAACCAATCGGCTTGCGTGGCCGGAACTGTTGTATAACACAACACATGATAGTACTTGGAGTTCTTAGAAATTATAATATGTAATGATATTTGGTTTTTCTGAAGTTTGAACAAGTTGAAACAGCCAGAATGCCCCAGCAAAACAGAACTACGAAAAATGATGACTACAGTGATTGTTTAAATTTTGCAAAAATAAACAATTTAGGAAGGAACAGGAGGAAAAAAATCAAACATATTAAAAAAAAAAAAAACTAATATAATGTAATATATTTGAATGGTTGTGGGCTCAACCCCATTTAGCTACTTGTTAGTTATTATATATCAGTTATTGTTTGCAGGCTCTCTAAAATTGGTCTAAATATTTTTTTCAATGATACGTTCACCTGGAGTACTGACAATACCCATGGTATACTCAGAAAAGTGTATTGTGTCACAATTTACTATAGTAACAATAACATATTGTTACATTTCCCAGCCCTGTCAGTAGTATACTGTAGATGTAGTTTGTTGGCTGTAAATTCTTTAAGTGCGGCAAGAAGGTTTCCATGGTGTGATGTTCTGATTTGCATCTGAAAACACCTAAGAAAATATTTGTTTTTAACAGCAGTAAGCCACTCAAGGCTGAGTGTTGCTGTGGTTTGCCACAGTCAACAGGGTGTTAGGTATAACTTACACTGACTAATTGATTTAATATACATCTATGGTGGCTGCATTTTCTAAGCCTTTATACAATTAATGATATCCAGCAGCTTCCACTACCTCAGTGAATTGACTTACCTAAAAGTGATTGTGTAATAACTGCAGGTAATAGGCTATTTTCTTGCCAAGTGTACCTTACCTGCATATGCATTTTGGGCACATTTATAGACTGAGAGACAGAAATTTATTGGAACACATTAAATACTTAAAAACCTGTCTCAGGTTTATAGAGGTACTGACTTAAATTGCTCTAGTAAATAATTCAGCCTCGCCTTTAATACGGCAGTATCTCTCGGCCTGATTAGCTGAACAAATGGCAAACTTGAGTTGAGGCCAGAGATTTAATTACAAAGTGAACCATTTAATTCAAATTGGCACCAAATTAGCTCTAACCTACCCTCTGGGTTTTCTGAGGTCAAAAAGTGCAAGGTCTGTGAGGTATAGTTTTTATAAGCTGGATAAAGGCTGTTAACCTGAGGCCCACAAGACAGCTTGCAAACACTCAAACTTTGTATGCAGCACTTGTCGTGTGTTTAGAGCTATATTTAGAACACAGGCTACGGGTATGGGTAGGAGATGAGCACATACACAGCGGCGCTTCAGGTCAAATGTTTCTCCTCTGATAATTATTTGGTGCCTATTTTGTAGTCAGTGGCTTTTACAGTGCAGCTTGTAAGTATTCAGATAGTGCCACCGTTTTTGTTGCTTTTGTTCTGTTTGTCAGCATAGCAAATTTAAATGACTACGGCGTTCATTTCGGGACAACTGTGTAAGGCTTGATGCCCTTTTCATACGGTCCTGTTTTTGGGCACTAAAAATAATTGACAATTGACAGTTTCCTGGCTAGCTGTGCATTGTTAGTTCATGCAAAAGAGAGCAAACAAAAGGCTCTAGAAAATGTTTTAGAAATTTAGAATTGAGAGAATTTTTAAATGCTCCATCCACAAGTGCATTCTTTACCAACTATTACTAGGTTGAATAAGTTTTACTGTATGTTGGTAACTCATTTAACTCAATGGTGATTGTAGTGCTTAAGAGTTTTTGTCAAAACTCAATTGCACACAATTTCTTGTTAGGTTGACAGCATTCTGTAAAACCTGGTAGACTAGTAGATGCCCAAAGTATACTTTCAAACATGAATAAAATCTTTTGAACAGATCAAAAACACTGTAGGCACTGATGTATCAAAGACTGCAATAAACAAAAGAATACTTAAGAAGAACCATGACCTGAGAAACTTCACCTGGTGATGCAAACCACAGGTAATAACAGAAAAGCCAGGTTACAGGTTGTTAAAAAGTACATAAAAGCTTATAGAGTTCTAAGAGAAAGTCTTCTTCATATATGAGATGGAGATCAACCTGTACAAGAGTAATGGAATGGAAAAAATGGAGCCACGTTATGGTTCAAAGCATGTCGCCTCATCCTCATATGCATGGAGGTGAATGGCTGCCACTGGAACCAGCTTGACTTACCTTTACTGATGATGTGACTGCTAAACAGCAATAGCAGGATGAATAATCTTAAATGCTCAGATCCAACCAAATCTCTTAAAAACTCAGGAGTTGGACAATGACATAATACTAACAAACTACTGAAGCAACTTTGGAACTTTTCAGGGCCGAAAAGTGGAATGTTGTTCACTGGCCTGAGTCAGTCATCCAATCTGAACCCTGCTGATCCTGTATTTCACTTACCTGAAGCCACAGAAACAAGCAGGAAATGAAAATGGCTTTACAGGCCTTGTGGTGCATCACCAGGGAAGATGCCCACTGTCCGTGAGTTGTACAGTTCTGCCAGCCACCACTTGACAGTAATTTGCAAATAAATGCTAAGCATGTCAGTTCTGTTGTTACACAAAGTTGTTGTTCTGAGTCCCTCAAATGAGGTCCTGTACACAAAATAGGCTAGGATTTTTATATGCATCACTCAATAAAACTGTAAATACCAGTAACTTAAAGCTGATTTTGGCACTTCACACCATCTAAATATTAAAGCCCGGTGTGTTGAAACTCTCCAGGATGTTAGATCTTCAGGGCTGCACACCGCTGAAGTAGATTGGCTTACATGGGTGCTGGTAGCCTATGGTAGCAAATTGTGATGTGCACTAATACTATGGATCATTATCTGATTCACTGGAAATCCAGTTGTTCAAGTAGTTGTGTAAACAGCAAACTACGATTTTTAGCTTAAGAATCGTGTTATTCTGTGCAAAATTAAATACAGATTAGCTGCCCGTGGAGCGGTTAGGTCTACAGACATTAATTCAACTCAGAAACTGCGTGGCAAAAATTGACAGCAAATGATTGGGAACCTTAAAAATCCCAAATAAGTATTTACCGGTAAACAAAAGTATTTACCATGTTGAAACAAAAAATGTGCAAGAAATTGCTAATTTGAACCTACTCTAATTTGATGTGGTTTCATGAACACATTCATATTCAGGATATTGGTTGCTGTCCTTTATAGAAGACAGCAAGAAAGAAAACCATCAGGAACTGTTATAATCGGTTTTGAGACACTGGCTGTATAATCCATTGACATCATGCTGTTCTAAACATGTGTTTAAGTAACTCTTCACAATAGAAGTTGATTGTGGCAGTATGGGTGCTATGACTCTCTTTTAGTGTCACCATCTACTCTGTTCCTTTGTCAATTGCTTATGACCACAACTGACAACAGTAGTGTGGCTTTGTCCACATCTGTGTCTTTGAGTCTTTTGCTGGTATTCCATCAGCAAAACCTGTGCTGAATAAGTAAGCATTCATAAGAGCAAACGCAACCCAAGCACACGCAAGCATAATTACGGTAATGGGAACACACTGCATGCATAACAAAAAACCTGATGCAGGTTTTTGGTGGGGAGAGGTGAAAAAAAAGAAAAAAGAAATGATATAAAACGGAGCAATCATTCCTGTCACGTGGAGATAGATGTGTTTGTTCCCCGTCTGTGTTCTAATCAATGATAAATATGACACTGCAGACAAAGCAGAGCCTTTTTAGGCTGGACGTCCATCAAAAACGACGGAGACACAGATGCTGGGAATTAATCAATGGACAGAATGTGTTCTGGACATTTTGGGCTAGGAGTGGTGCTTGGTTTACGGAGAGCTTTTTTAAACCTGTAAAAAATGGTTTAATCACATGTAATTCGTGTTTTTGCTCATTAGAATGCATTGCTAGTAAGTGGCATGCTAATGCTATGCCGTGTGTTCAATTAGACAGAGATGATGTGTGATGAATGTTAATCCATATTAGGGCTGGGCGATAAAACGATAACGATAAGTATCGCGATATAACTTTTCCTACTGCAAGGAAAGCGACACTACTCTGCTGTCACCAGGAGAGGGCGCACTTCCGAGTTTTTCGACTTGATTAGAGAGGGAGGGGGGGCACGAGTAGGGTCGCCAAATATACTTTAGCAACATCTGAAACTCCGGCACAACACGGTAAATTGATGATAGATCAAACAAGACACAAAATCACCGCTTTCAGTTTAAACGTACCTAAAAGGAGGACTCTGTTTGGCTGGTGTGAGAGATTCACACTGCAGATAATGCTTTTACACAGTGAACGTCAGATATACTGCGGTTCACCCCTTAAACTACTACGATAGCATAGAGAAATCCAGTCGTCGCTAGCTGGTGTCTGAATGCTGTGATATGCTCTGACATGGATGTGATACGAGTGACAGCAGTGACCTACCGAACTGAGTTGACGTTGTTGAGAAACTAAAGAGTTTAGCACTGTTGTTGGCCACTTGTTTAGCACTTGTAACTGGATAGCCGAGCGCTCATCACCAGACAGCTAAAAATAATCTGTTTTCTTTCTTAAATAATGACTATTACAGAAATTGCAGCTGTGCTTTTCCAGCTGATTAAAAACAGCTCAGAAACTTTCTCCCACTGTCCCAAGACAGATTAGTGAAATGTTCCACTGTTTGCCGAGTGTTTTTCATGATCCGACCATAAGTGATAGTTTAAAACCACAATTAACCACCCAGGAGCAAAATCATCCTTCAAACGTGAAACAAATAATGATTTGACATTTATCGCGATATGTATCGATATCGAACGATATGAGTTTTGTTTATCGTGATAACGTTTTTGGCCATATCGCCCAGCTCTAATCCTAATCCTAATCCTAGTTAAGAGGTATTACTTTAGTTTTGCTTTACTATGCGAATTATGCATATACAATTTTGATGACATGGTGAGTTATGCAGTGAATTACCTTTACATTAAAATGAAGTTCTGTATTGATGGCTTTGAATCTACATTTCCAACTTTTCATCAAATTTGAGTTATAGTAAAATATCTCGTATTTTCAAACACAAATGTATATCAAACAGAAATTCTCCACTGCTCTATCACTAGGGATGCAGCTATATGGAAATTGTGGGCCAGTGCCCACCAACCAAATCTAAACAGCAGTCTGCTGTTGATAGTATTTAATAGGATTCCAATACATCGTGCATTCCTAACTGCTACCCCCACCATAAAATGTCTACCACTAAAAGGACCATATTAAGAAATCTCAACAAATTCGTGGGCCAGCTGTGTTCATTTCATTTTTACTTAACATTCTGCCGTGACCCCAACTGAACATAGTTTGTTTAAAATATGACAAAACTACAACAGCAGAAAATAGGCACTGAATACTTGAACGATTCAAAAATAATTAAAAAAAAATAAATAAATTGTTTTGTATAAAACAGACTAAAGTAGCTGCAGATAAACCTCTTAAAATGTCCCCAGTGTACAGTAGGTTTTTTAAAACTGCCCATTTGCTTGAACTAGACACCTGGCGTCTTTATTTTTATTTTGTTTTTGTGGTCCTGTCCCATAGATCGTTGTTGGGGAGGAGGTGGGAGCACACATTACATTGCAGTGCATGCTGGGAACTGTAGTGCAGCTCCTGGTAAAATGGGCTAGTATTAACAGAAAATTAAAATAATTTTACGGGCTGAATAGGACTGTGCCATGGGCCTGACTTGGCCTGCAGGCCTTGTGTTTGAAACATGGGCTTTAGACTTTGCACAGCCAGGCATCCAAAGACACATTGCTTGATCTTTATGTTATTTTGTCAATTACAGTTTATTTGAACACATCCTGGCCTGGGCGCAATAATGTCCCAATAAATTGATGCAATTTGTTATTATTAGTCTGTTGAATATAAAATAGGTTGTAGTTGGTAGGTGTATAATCGGCTGTGTTTTTATTTATGAATACTTGCAGGATAGCCAAAAGTCTCTTTCTCTTCTCTTTTTCTCCCCTCTCTCTCACCCTACAGCCTACACAGTGTCCTCTTTTCTAAATTGCTAAATAGGATTTTTGCAAAAATGAACTGAGAAGTGGAAGAAGATTTGGTGATTTTTCACAGTTCAGTGGTGTGAGCGTGTGTTACAAGGAAAAACAGGAAACATAGGCTGAATGAATGGCTCCAATTTGTATTCACCACACACCACGTTACAGATTTTCAATGAAATATACATAGGCTAACAGAACAGCTGTATCATGCATGCAGCAGGCCTCTTTCTGCATTAGGCCCCAATTACATAAAACAGAACATGATTAGCCAAGTGAAGCATAGCAAGGCACTTTGCTTCAGGGTGACCAGAGCATGACCACATGGCGGGAGGGAGTGGAACACACTCACGGCACATGGCCTGTATGTTTGAAGAGAGTTTAATGAGTGAAGCAACACTGGATGGAAAGGATCTGGAAGATTACTGACCTTAGAACGGACTGTTTGGCTAATGAGCCCACAAGTGAAAGCCCGTTTTAAATTGCCCTGCTGTTTTTGCTCCTAGGAGCAACCAGCCACAGAACACACAGTGTTGCATCAGATTATAGTTTGCGTGATGCTGCTGTGGAGAGCCTGAAATATTATCATTAAGTAATGAAGAGTGTGATTAAGGTTATGTTTTTCAAATGCATACGAACATTTCTAACAATAATAATTAACTCTCAGAAGTCACAGTTATCACCAGTGATGAGAAAAGCATGTTGTTACTGACTATTTCTCAATTTTAGCTCATTGAAACAAGTGGAGAAATTTTGTCGAACGTGCAGATTTTAAACTTATTTTTTAACAATAAATTACCTTATTGTTGTGTATACAGTCTTGTTGTGCCGTAAAGAATTATTATCCTTGAATTTTTGGCTTTTTTTTTAATTCTTTACATTAAAAAAAGAGTAATAACTTGTCAATAGAGAATATAAAACTTTTGTAAATGTAATTCATTACACTATTTCCTATGTAATAAAAAAACAGTGATACTTAGGCTTTCAATGCCTTGTTAGTAATCAAAATTATTAAATGCTTGAATCTTCTGTTTGAATATGTAGTGTGGCAGTAATGGAAGTGGCCATTGTAATGTGTGGTGAAACTACCATAGACTATGTTTACAAACCTTAAACTGTTAGAGTGTAACCAAATAGTTAAACCTTTATCTCTGAGAAGACATAGATGTGCATAGTTTGGGGGGTGTGGCCTGCCATACTGACCATTCCCACAACAGGCAGTTAAAACTAAGACTATATTATTTTGGTATTTCAGTGTATTTCCTGGTTTAGTGTTATGCTGGGACATGCATTAGAATGTAACCAAACCCATAAGATCTAATCCCTTGAACCCTATGCTTTTCATTCAAGTATTAATCCTAAGAATTATTATTCAGTAACTACTCTGAATTATTCAGTAGCTACTATAAAACTAATGTATAACTTATGCAGTTACAAACGTCAAGAATTGAAGTGTAGGCCCATATATAGGCCCTTAAGGCTTCAGGGATCAATGACAAATAAGGCTTTTAAAATGATAATTTAAAAAATCGTATTGTAAATATGATGTGCATTTTTATATCTGCAAGAATCGATTCAATGTATAGATGTTTAGTAGTTACCTAGGATCATACCTTAATCTGTATATATTGTTGGACCATATTTTTTTTACTTTGGGAGGCATAAATGCCTAAAAGTACTTTTCTTTTGATGCACTGAAAGAAAGTGTTAGGAGAATAATGTGAAATAAACTGTGTATGTTTTCAGTTTGTAGTAGGAAAATAATGGACATGAACATAAAAATGCACGTACATACTCAGTGTTTGTTTACTTATTTATTTATTTATAAACATTGGGGATTTCGATTATGTCATTCAGTTTCTACATAAAACATAGCTGGTAGGGCCTTTCTTACATTTTTCAATTACCTACCTTCAAAGTTCCAGCAAGCACTGTTCACTTAGCATTGCTGGCTACCTTGATGAGTCAGTCATGAATGACAGCTTTCTTGTTAACCAAAGCATGATTTGAATAAAAAGCATATGCTGATAAATATTCAGCTAACAATGGCTGAGTGCATTCATGGCGGAGGTGAGGTCTGTCAGTCAGCAATGTGAGTGATTCAGCATGCCAGTGGCAGATGCCCTGTTTGAAATGCGTTTTTCACTTTCATCACCCACCTGTTCAACAGCAAGAATGCAAATGCAGTGGAAGCACAGCACAGCACTGAAACCCTCCAAGGCTACAATGTGGGGTGTGTAACATTTTTAGAATGATAGTTACACGATTTTCCCCTTACCCCTGATGTAGTTGATCAGCTAAGGCACGTTTGGCACTGTTATCTTTAAAAATGGACAAGAGTACAGACCAGACAGAATTCAGATATCAGGATGACTACCATTTTTTTACATATTCTTTTATCTATTTGCATAGATATCATATATAGTATCAGACATAAGCGAGTCTAATATTTGCTTACTTAACAAATCAGCACTGAGGCAAGGGATTAGGTATGCAGTTTGTACAGTGTTTGTTGGTTGTTAGAAGCTTCCATTACTTGTTAGCTACATTAGCCTCATGCAAAAACTAAAGAAGCAAACTTCACACAGTATGTCTTGGCAGATCAAAGGAAAAAAATGCGCATTTGGGTATTTCAAACTATTGCTTTTGAAGTGGACCAATCACATCATAAACGTTTCCACTGGGAAAAAGCATGTATATATATATATATATATATATATATATATTTTTTTTATTTTTTTTTCCTAAAAATTTTAGAAAATACTTGAAATTGGAAGAGGGACTGACTGTCTGTCTATGAATTTAAAGATTTAAAGTATTTTGATTTGTTATAGTTTATAAGCTTGTAAGTCAGAGGTCGGCAACAGCTTTGGCAGTTAATGATGTGAAACGCTTGAGTTAATGTATAACTGCAAATTCACCCTTTAATCCTGAAGGTTGGCGCGCAGACTACTGGTCACTATAGCAACACAGACAAGAATCTTGCCTAGCTAGTAGCTAAAAAAAGGCAAAGAGAGAGATTTAAGACAAACATCTATAATTTCGAGACTGGACTTAATTGGATTTATATAAACTCCAGCTGCTTTCCTGATACGTTTAATCTGCAATGAGAACCTGTCAAACACTAAAAAGTCCCAAAGCTGAAGTCAGCTTCTCGTTCTCCAGCGTCTTGTTCGAATTTTCCCGTTCCTTACTTAGAAATTCAGAACAAGAAGCTGATGAATGTATGAAGTATTTACCAGTAGATATCACTGCGGAAGACAATGTTGTGTGTTGTGATTTATGTATTGTATTTGTTGGTGCTGTGCTTATTTGGTCATGAAAGTTACAGCTTTAATCATTTTTAATCTGTTATCAAACGTTTTCCTATGCAAAATTAATGGTGTTTCAATATATTTTAGCAGAAGGCATAAGTCTGCACATTCCCTTTCCATAAACATGGAAGAAAAGCCCTGACCAACCACGGACCTACTGACTTAAAGGCATAGCAGTAGCGCTAAGGGTGCCAGTAATGAACAAAAGCAAACAGCCACCAATTATCATTGTGAAAATAGCATTTTAATTGCTGGCTTCTGGCTTACATTCTATAGTCCTGTTGGTGGCTACAGACTTCTCATGTATTCATTTTAAAGTAGTTGCTGAATAATTCATAGTAGTAGTTATTGGATACTGAGTCTTACAATTCTAGACTGAAAAATAAGCCAAGATCTTAAGGGTGTGCAGACCAATTTCAAGAGATTTAGCAAATGCAATGATTGATTAATGGGTTCAGTAGGGAATGGCATAGAGGATTACTCCCGTTGCATCAACTGCCTGAGATGATATGATTCTTTGGCTGTTTAAGACTTTAGTACTACAACATCTAAGACATTTTTCAGAGCACCTGCTAACCACTTTTCTCTGATTACAGAAGGAATGGTATGAAGGGTCTTCACCAAACTCTATCATCTCTTAAGGAGTTGATTTTTCATAGCCTCTCATATGTCACTGTGTGATGTGAAATTGTGTTGGATGGGAACCTACTCTTACTCTGATTCACTCTATGATTAAGCCCAGCTCCATTAACTATTACTGCACATGAGAGCCTGACGTAGATAATGGGACTGATTGCTCTCCATTTGCAGTAAATGACCGTAATCTGAGTCAAAAATTACTGTACCTGCTTGCACCCTACTTTTGATGATCTGCAGCATCTCAGATGCTATAGAGGATCTGAGCATTTTTCTCATCTTTCTCATGCTTGGCATACAGAGTGCTTTAAAAAAAAGAAGTTTCTTCAGTGGTCATTTATTGAAGTAGCCTACACAAAATAACTGGTCAATTTCATAATATAAAATAAAGGAGCAAAGTTAATAAACCAGAAATGTATATACATAAATAAATAAGAATAAGAATAAGAATATCAGACACAGCAGTGCTGCTGGAGTTTTTAAACTTTTTATTGTCACTGCTGGACTGAAAATAGTCAACCAACTAAAAATATCCAGCCAAAAGCATGTTGTGGGCGCTGTCCTGTGACCACTGATTTGGGACTAGAGGATGACCAGCACAAACTGTGCAACAACAGATGAGCTACAGTCTCTGACTTTACATCTACATGGTAGACCAACAAGGTAGGAGTGTCTAATAGAGTGGACAGTGAGTGGACACAGTGTTTAAACTTCCAGCAGCACTGCTGTGTCTGATCCACTCATACCACCACCATGTCAGTGTCAAAGTAATAATGGTGCCAAATAATACCTGTTCTTTGGTGGCCCTCTGTTGGTCCTGACCATTAAAGAAGAGGATAGAAGTGGGCTAACAAAGTGTGCAGGGAAACAGATGGACTACAGGCTTTGTAGAACTACAGAGTGTACCTATTTGTCTGATTAGTGGAGCTGATAAAATAGACAAATAGAGTGTAGAAGTGCACAGGGAGGTGTACTTAACAAAGTGACCAGTCGGTGTATACAGTATTTAATTTCTAATCATAAAAGCCATTAAGAACAAGGTATGAAGTTTTCAGGTGATATTTCTGAGGAGATTAGATATAAGTTAATCCACTTGTACAAGGAAGGGGAAACTAAAAGGAAAATAAGTGAAAAACAGGAGTTTTCAAAACTAGAGTTCGAAAAATGATTTAAAAATATAGAGAAAATGGGACTACTAGCAACCTTGCAAGACAACCAAAACGGTCACCATCAGATGAACAGTACTTAATGTTAGGAGATCGGAGAGAAAGGATAAAATCAAGCACCACTTTTGCTTTAGATTGGAAAGTTAGATTAGATTCCATCCTCCCACTGTGAGAAAACAATGACATAGGTCTGAGAGGATGTGTAGCTGTCATGAAGCCGTTACAAAAAAGGAAATAGACAAAAGAGGAAAATTTGCCCTACAACCACAAAACTGGACATCTGATATGTGGAGTAAGGTTTTTTGGGCCTGTGAGTCTAAATCTATAAAAGGGATTGGCTCATGAGAAGAGGAAAATGCAACCAACTTTTAAGACTGAAATTCTGAGATGTGGCAAGATATGCCTGCAGATTTGTTTAAAAACTTTCTCATATTTTCTCTTATTTTCTGTTAGAGATGTTTTTTCCTGATGATGAAAAATGAATAACTTGCACTGTTTTGAGTGCGAAATAAATAAAAGAAAGGTGATCTCTGACACTCACAGTACAGTAGATCTTTAAAACCTTTTAAAATGGGTTCCACTATTATTACAAGTCATTGGTTTTGGTACTATTTAAAACTGAGCAGTATGACAGTACTCATCGTTTTTGTGATAAATTATGTCACAATGTGTCACAGATTGAGCATATTGTGGACATCATTTGTAGTTAAAAACACATTCCATCCTTGTCTGAATGCAAAGAGAGCGTAACTGGATTTCAATCAGATGTTCAATCAGATTTAGTGCCACGCAGTATGTGAATGTTGAATACATATCACTGGATTCATAGTTTTTGATAGTATTTTTAATGTGACACTAATTTGTCTGTTCCAACTTATCAAATGTCAGGATAAATAAACATCATGATTTATCATGTATCGTGAAAACTTCTTGAAGTATCGTGATATTACATTTTTGCCATATCACCTAGCTCTAGTACTATATAGAACTCTTTCTTCCAAGTGTGGCTGTGTTCTAAATATCCCTGGAGATCGTATTCACTTTGTGTGTTGGTTCATGAACCTACAATTACAGTGCATGTTAAATATCAAGTTTGTACTTTTATGTTTATAGTTGTCAGTGATGAATGCTTTACACCAGAAGAAAAAACAAGAATTAGCACAAAGCAGTCCTTAGAGTGCTCTCAAATGGACCCTTTCTGGCCGTCGACCAAGCCGCTGAGATTTCTCTACTTTTTTGACATTCTTTTTTAATTCCCTGAACTCACACGTGCCCAAAACCATTAATGAAGTTTAAAGTTTGGTAAAGAGTTATATTTGTCTTTTATTCTTAAATGAACTGACCTGCTCTGTCGTAGAAGTTTTCAGCATTGGCAGTATTCTCTGTTCTTGGCTGTGTTGTTACCCAGATCTTTCCTGTGTGCGACTCATGAGTTTTATATCAAGTTAACTTTTATGTTCACTGTAGGTTTCTGAACGAGTAGTGGTTCTTCCTTATACTTAATAGTATAAATCAAGGAGATGATCAAATGTGCTCTTATTACCATTCTTATATGTTTCATTAAAGCATGTGAACACATTGCCTGACATGCTAGTTATGTTCTGGCCACAACCTGGTTTATTAAATGAACACTGGTTGTCTCACACTGAACCATTCTAGCCAATGAAGTCACGTGCCATAACTAACAATATGGTCAAAACAGCCGTGTGCCCCTTAGATCCATAGATACAATGCATGCCTTCGTATTACCCTTCTGTTCTACTGGATAAGTCCATGTGAAAGCAATGACTTTTGGTCAGACTGCTTGGCTATTGGCCTTCTTTATGGTTAATTGAAAGCAGATGGGTCAGCGGTAAGCACGATGGCTAGCATTATGCCGAAAAGTGCAGTAATCCGCTTTTGGCTCTCAATCATAGTTCATTCATCATCATTTATTCTGTGCCACTGCTGGGAATTCTCATTTTTATACAGCCCACTAATTTCTGAGATAGTAATCATGGTTTGAACTTTCCGACACAGCTCGCTTATGGGATGTTGCTGGTTCTGTGTAATATGATAAAATTCTTTTCAATCAGGCCTTCAGGCAGCGGTGGTTGGCTGAGTTAGGGAGACCTTGCACTCCCCTAGAACGTTTAATTGGTTCAGCACAACGGTTGCCTCATAATTACTGCTTTCAGAACCTGGTCTGATAATTACTGCCTTCAGAACTCCTCTGCTTCTACAAGCAGAGATGCTTGAAGTTGACTTAAAGTCAAATTGCAGAACTCTGCAGTCTGGTGAAGTATCAAATCTCAAGCAGGTGTTAGCAACCAGAATATAAACATTCAGTCTTTCTATCATTTGTGTGCAGTCCCAGTCACATGTACATAGTCACAAAATATAAAATTTAAGAAATCTAGGTGAGTGTGGGGCACAACCTAACGTGAGGTAACATGAATAATTTATGTACTTAAACAAGGTAAAGCATGCTTTTGGTAATCATCTCATATTCCTGAAACAGTGTCATCTGTGAATATTGACAAATATTTCTCAGGATTCACCATGAAGTGATTTTACCATAAATAATTCACAGCAAGAGTTAGCAAGGCTGAAGTATAGAGTCAGTTTTATCACAGTGTTGCACAGTGTGCTAAGCTTTCCCAATTCAAAGTAGGTAATGTTTTGGAAGTTTTTCTGCACAGATTAATCAAAATGTGCTACAGATGTCATGTAAAAATGAAATATATTTAAGTTTTATTCTGCTGATGTTTAACACAGCCTCTTCAATAATGATATTTACTTAAATACATATACACTATAAGGACAAAAGTATTGGGACACCTTCACATTACACCTTCAGGCCACCTTTATGACATCCCATTCTAAATTCATAGGCATTAAAATAGAGTTGGTACCCCTTTGCAGCTATAACAGCTTCCACTCTTCTGGGAAACTTTGTACAAGATTTTGGAGTGTGTCTATGGGAATTGCCCGTTCATCTAAAAGAGCATTTGTGAGGTCAAACACTGATGCTGGACGAGAGGGCCTGACTCACCATCTCTGTTCTAGTTCATCCCAAAAGTGTTCAGTGGGATTGAGGTTAGGGCTCGGTGTGAGCCAGTTAAGTTCTACCACACCAACTGACTCAACCATGCCTTTATGGACCTTGATTTGTGTACTGGGGCTCAGTCATGCTGGCACAGAAAAGGGCCTTCCCCAAACTGTTCCCACAAAACTGGAAGCATGCAGTTGTCCGAAATGTGTTGGTCTGCTGAAGCATTATGATTTCCCTTCACTGGAACTAAAGGGCCTAAGCCAACCCCTGAAAAACAACCCCATAGCATTGACCCTTCTCCGTTAAACTTTACAGTTGGTCCAATGTAGTCAGGCAGGTAGCGTTCTCTTGGCATTTGCCAAACCCAGACTCGTCCATCAGACTGCTAGATAGAGAAGAGTGATATGTCACTCCACAGAATACGTTTCCACTGCTCCAGAGTCCAGTGGCGGCGTGCTTTACACCACTCCATCCATTGCTTGGCATTGTGCGTTTTGATCTTAGGCCTGTGTGAAGCTGCTCGGCCATGGAAACCCATGTCATGAAGCTCCCAGCGCACAAAATTTTGCTGATGTTAATGCCAGGGGAGGAACTGCATTTATTTAGTCAGTAGAGTGTTAGAGACTTTTATCCACTATGCGCCTCAGCACCCCACTCTGTAACTTTACGTGCATTGGAGGCATCCTATTACAGTACAACACTCAAATTCACTGAGCTCTTTAGAAAGACCCATTTTTTCATTTATTTATATATGATTTATGATATGATATATATGATTTATATACCTGTGGTAATGAGACTAAAACAACTGAATTCAGTGATTAAGAGGTGTGTCTCTTTTTTCCATATAGTGTATCTTTGCATATTTATGTTGTAAAGCTCGACTGGTTCAACCAACATAGAACTGTGCTTACATTGACATTGACTGTTACAACCAGCCCCTCAGTCTGTTATGGCTAACTTCGCCTATAGGGACAAGTACAAACATTTGTGCTAACTCTGCTTTCAGCTGAAGTTTAAGTTTTTATTTATGTAAGTACAGTGTAGGGGACTTGTATGAAAATTGAATAATCCTGCTCAAACAGTTTGAAATCAAACAGATCAAATATCTTGATCATTGACATTTGTATGAGCTATCAGTTTCCATCTAGAACATATCAGCTCATCTAGACCTGCTTAAGATTAATAGCAGCTGCACACAGTGCCAGTGTTTCTCAATTAGATTTGACAGTTAATATCAGATTAGCAGTGATTTTAGAAAGGTGTGGTGGCTGAAAGATGTGGGTGATTGGCTAACAATCATCCCTTCCAAAGCAATGCTGCAGTTCTTCTAGCATTCATGTGACAGTAATTATGTAATGCCATGCATTTTCAGAGTCTTATTAGGTTGATAATCAACAAGACTGACCTAAGCATGAACAGCCAGCCAGTGTCTACCTAGGTAATCATACTAACTTGGATTTTTTAGAGTTGAGTAAACTTCCTGATGGTGACTGGAATTTGAACTGTATCACGGGTATGCCCCTTGGTCTCCTTCAAGAATTGTGCATTTCCTGCCTTTCTCAGAAACTACTGTCAATAATCAAAACTAGCAGCGTGACTCAGTTGCATTTTTTTTTTATAAAATCACCATTTTGCACAGGGACATGCTACTTTAGAGACTTTTGTTTTTGAAATGTGTAGTCTTCTGAGCCAAGCCAGTCTGTATATATAGTACTGTGCAAAAGTCCACCAACTTTCATTTATTTATTTCCAGTCAAAATGGCCATTAACTACAAATTGTTCATTTTTCAGGAGATCTTTATGAGGACATTAGATAGTCCCTTTGCATAAGGAAAGGAGTCGTCAAAGGAGAGTAAGTCTATACAGATGTGCAGTACTTAGAGCTTTCATCTTTGAGAGGCAGGCTTCTCTCTTCTTCAGATTTGAAAAGATCCACAGTGTCTGTCCATCCTTCCACTCTAAGAAGACAACTCAACACAATGGTTTTGAAAGGATGTGTATCTGTGAAGAAGCTGTTACTGAAAAAAGGAAACGGACAAAAAACATTTGTAAATAAAATAAAAAAGCTGCTGGTGTTCTGAGAACAATGGACTGACAACCCTAGAATCCAGATGTCAACATCACTGAATATGTTTGGATTACTTGGATTGTGAGAAGAAGAAAATGGAACCAAGACTAAACTTTGCAGATGTAAAAAAAAATTTAAAAACTGAAAGCAAGTCTCCAGCAAGTCTCCAGAAAAGAATGGAAGCTTTAGTAAAGGTAAAGTGTGGATACACTGAATATTGAAAATCTTTATATTATGTTTAGTTGTTGAGGCATCTGTATAACTTTCTGTTAAAGGGGAAGTCTACCAATTTTCATAGTTTCTGCATAATTCAGTCAGATATGAACATGGATGTTTTCTGCTTTTTCCTGACACTGAACACCTTCCCCTTTTTTCTTGCCATTAAATAACTTGTACCTTATGGCCATTTTGACTGGAAATTAAATAAATATAGGGTATTCTCTAACTTTTGCACAGTAATTGGAGCTCAAAACTTTCAACACAAAAAAGATTGAAAAACATAACGAACCTGAAAATATGGGTGTTGTTACACCCCTAACAGTTTATGCTGTTTATTTTCTCAGCTCACTAGGAACAAGACCTGCTAACAACAAATAAAGCTTGTTTTCCCCACTATTTAAGGTATATGTAGAGAAAAAGTTACTGCTAGGTGCTAAGCGAGTTTACTGTGACAAAGGATATGGTTGCCCTTTGTGTGTACTGTTCTGCTTCTAAACACTTTGACCACTGAGGCTTGCATGTGTTTGATGTCTTGGCCTTGAGCACAAATTTTAAGAAAGTTTTGATACAGAAGCCACTCTTTCTCTCTGAAGATATGGCTGCTCCCTATGCCAGAGTTCTAATGTTGTGCTTTGCCTGAGAAGTACATTTCTCTGTGGATTGTAGAGGCAACTTTATTACTCTTTAGCCTCTAGGGGTTAACCAGTCCTGGTATCATTCTTGTTTTTTATAGGGTTCTCCTGGGCTCTAGTTCAGGGTATCTCTTTCGGGGACACCTGTGTGCTTGCCAACTGGGACAACTGCTGCCTGTTTGTGAGGTTTAACCATCTGTATGCCATGGTGGATTCTTGTGAGCAGTGTGAGCAATGAACCAAGAAGTATATGTATAAAGTCTTGGTGCTAACAGTTCATTGGTATTCTCCATGTATTTCTTTCACTTGGTCTGAAAGCAGCATATTATAACGGATAAGTGGTCGGGCTGAGCCAGGGAGAGCTGCTATTTTAAGGTTTAAATTGAAAAATGCTGCAAGTAATTTTCTGAGGCTATTTCCTACGCACTTGCCTAGAGACCCTAGTAAACCATTGTTTGTTTCAGACCAGAGCTTGAATTGTGATGCATACAATTAATACACTGCGCATCTGCATCAACACTCCAATCGCGTTTGAAGCTAAGCTCACCTCTCCATAACCATTAAACTCAAAGTTTTTGTGGTACACATATTAGCAAAGTTGTTCAATAGGTAGTTTGCATTACTATTTGTGCCAGCTGCTACAGAATTAACGGCTGTTATATTATGCTAAATATTAGTATTACATTGGTCAAAAAGCTCTTATACACTTGAAGGCGTCTAATAAAAGCCATAGTTCTTTGTTGTAGTATGAATACACCAGCAGCAATCACTGTTGCATAAGGACAAATGTACCAAGGATAGGAATGAATGGGGGTGCATTTTGAAGGGTGATTATACTCTAAGTAGAATTAGCATAACCCATATTAATGTACCCTGCAATCTCCATTCAAATTAAAGTGAGTCAGCCTATTATTCTCTGGACCCTGTAAGTGATACAGTGGTCCTGACATTCTGAGTTGTAGTGGGTGTATTTAAAATTCTGAATAGCTGCCTACATATTGGCTTAGCCTGTACAAATACTAGGAGCCTACTTAATATGTTATAAGTTAGACCATCAAATTGTGCCATGTACACAGAGAAAGGACAAGGAATTGCCATCAGCTTCTTCTAAACTGATTAATACCCATCAGTTCAAACGAGTAAATTTTACGGCATATGAATCTGTGATCTCATATTGAAAGATTTCTGTAGGCTGAGTGAAGGCTCAGTTGTTAGATGTTATGTTTGCATTGATTGTTCTGTGATACTTTAGGCTGGTGAAACCTTCACGCAGCTTTAGTTGCTCAACACTGAAAGGTGAAACTAACAATCTCTTGCATTATGTAATGTAAAGCCCTGTGCAATTTAATTGAAACCTTATTAAGTAAATTTTGTGAATCAGCAAATCAAAACACGTGTAGCACATTATGATGTCAAACAGTCTCATTTTAAACAAATTATTTCAATTAACAACATGGATAGGAAAATAAAAAAGAGGAGGTCCTCTTGATTGACTTTATCAAGATTTGTAAGGTTTTAATAGTTTTTCATGTGATACTAGTGTTATGGCTGGCTCATTGAAGAATGCAAGAAAAAAAATTAGTGGACTACAACAGTGCAGTGGAAAAGTATATTTAAAGTTTATTAAAGGTTAAAGATTAAAAGATGCAATGAAAAGTAAATGTCAAGGGTAAGGGAATTAGGCTATAAATAGGGTAAACCTCCAGATTACTGGACAGTAGCCTACACAAATAAGTGCCTTCTGGTAAACAAGGCCTCCTGGAAAAAGACAAGACAAGACTCAGCTTTAAAACTGCCCCACAAGAGATGTCAGCCACCCCTTTTTTTAAAAAGTAAACTCACTGTGTTACAGTTTCACCAAGTAAAGCATGTCTTAGACCTGGATGCATCCCTTTGTCATTGTTTTGACCACTTTGCTTTGACCTCTTTTTTTCTGGAGTTTGAAACTAAAATATCTTTACAAAATCAAATACTTTCTGCTCTGCATGCCCTCTCCATAAACACAGGATGTAGCCAGCATGCTCAGATGTTATTGCAATCCGGACACGTTCTTCACAGTTGTGTAGGCCCAACTTATCACTGTAATGCATCCAGACATCTGAAAAGAGAAACAGCATGGACATAAACAACATTTAATTTGTACTTAAGCTCCTTAACTCAGTGGAGAAGCTTGAGAAACCTTACAGCCTTTTCACGGGGAGGCCTACCAGTATTTTTGACACTCAGCAGGCATCAGAGATTAATGAGGAGCAGAGAGAACCTTTTGCTCCACCATGTGTTGCCTTTGAGCCTGGTAAAGGAGCATCTTCTGTGTCCTCCACGCCGAAAGTGTTTCAGCCTTAAATCTCTGCGTGAAACCACTGAGGAGGCAAAATGACATTTTCTGGCCCTTTGTTAAATTTCACAGTGTAGCAATTCCTTTGTCCTGCAGTTCTCATATCTAAAGACAGAGAAAAAAAGGATATGGATCTGTTTATGATGAAATTTCTATCAGAATACACCTTGTTGTTGTTGCAAGTCAGCTTAGTGTTATCTGTTCTTAGAAGTGAAGAGTTATTTAGTTTTGCCATACTGCTAACATTTAATTTTCGTCTCTTATATTCTGGATATTAACCAGGTAATTGTGAGGTACAGACTCCAACGTATGAGATAAATATTTTGAGTAACATGCTGCTCAGTTCTGACGCTACCTAATTAAATAACAGTGAAATGACAAGTTCTAGGTATTAAGCTGATAAAGGACATAGTGATACATTTTCCTCCAAGTACCAGGTAAGTTATGTGACATGTAAATACTCTGTACTTGTATGTGGAAATCATCTATGAAAATCATTTATACTCAATCATGTTACTAACCACCAAGTTTTGTTTTTTTTTAAGCATCACACAACTTTACCAGCCTTTGGTTGCCCCCGTCCCAAATTTTTTGGAACATGTTGCTGGCATTAAATTCAAAATTGGCATATATTTTTCAAAAAACAATAAAATTTTTCAGTTTCAACATTTGATATATTGTCTGTGAAGCATTTTCAATGAAATATATTTTGTTTTTATTTACATTTTGCACAGCATCCCAACTTTTTTTCTTTGGAGTTTGTACCTCACACTTACCTGGTTAATAACTAGAACAGAAAGAATAGAAAGGCTCATCTGTACTAGACATAATTACCTATTTAACTACATAGTAAGTTGTGCAGTAAATTAAATTTACATTGGATTTGCACTCTGACAGGTTTGACCCTGTTGTTTTTTCCTGTTTGTTTTCAATGTTTAGCAAAAACCTAAATGATGTTTTTCTTTCTACAAAACAAGACTGTACACACAACAAAAATCTGTCAAAATGAAATCGTAATAATAAAACATCTCTTCTATACAAAATTGTGTTTTAGATCAAAAAATTAAAACTTTACATGGAATTGCTCTGCTTGTTTAATAAACTACAAGTGAAAAATATATATTTTTTAAATTACTTAATTTTTATAGTACTTATAATTATGTAATACTTGCCACCCCTGGATGCAGCATGCTTTGTTGTTGGTGTTGTTGCTGTTAGTGTGCTCAGTTTCATCTGCTACGTTTCTCACTGCCATTTGTTAAATGATCATCATAGCCATGACTGTGTAGTCTCAGTTACCACCATTCATCTGTGTTCAGGATTCTCCTTAGGAACCTCTTCTGCTTTTGAAGTACTATAATTTTTTTTGTGAAAATCCAATCCACTGTCTTGGCTTTTTGCAAAGGGCTTGAACAAACAAATGAGTCAGACCATGTGACGTGATTCAGATATGATGTGACATTTCTTTGCTTTTTTCAACAGTGCTTCCTTTTCATGCTTCACCTTCTCAGGGGAACAATGAATATGCTGGTGGTCTTAACCCTTTACTAGAAAAGATTGGGTTCTCATGGCAACTGTGCTGAATAGGGCAATTGAGTGGATGCCTTTTCAGTGTGAAAGTTCATGAAAAGCCACAGCCATTTACATTCTGTTTTTAGAACTGCCCAGACAGCCAAGTGTCAAGCATCTGTTTTTTTGAGCAGCTTAAGCTGCCATCATCACCAGTCTTCGCCATTGTGAGCTACAGAGAGGTCTTTCTGAAAATAAACACCTCAGAGGCAGTGGTGAGTGGGAGGACACAGGCAGAAATTACAATTGCTTATTGCTTCTTGTGGAAGCTAGACTCAATTAGGAATAATTACATTAGACCTGTAATGAAAAAAGGCCCACACTTCTGTCAGCTAATTGATTCATAGAGTGCAAATCAAGCTGTGCTTTCTGCTGTTATCACTGATTTATATCTCAGGGAAAATTGGGATGCATCCATTTTTCCTGTGCAGATATGTCTGTATCAGCCAGTAATTCACTTAAAGCTCAACTCGCTGGTCACTTTATTTGTAATCATTACTGCCATTTTCATCCCTGTGTTTGTAAATGAATAATGTCTATTTTTTGAATTCCTTCTTATACAGTGAGGTTTAAGTTTAAGTTTATGAAAAGTATTATTTATTAATTTACTATGTTGAACATGGCAGCAGGTGCTGGAGCTTTTTCAGAAGCCCATATGTGTACTGACTGTGCTACAGTAAAACTTGTCTATTTTGAAAGACTATACTGAAGTATATTGATAATGTACTGAGGGCTCTACGTTCAACATTGTGTATATGTCTATGCGATAACATTTTTTACCCCGTTTCCCAAGATGCGAAGCCATCAAATACGTCTTTTTAAACTGCTGCTAATGCAGTGTTAATGGACAGCTTAACTAAATGGCTGCACATGTGGGGTGGTGGGCGGTGGGTGACTATCCTACCCACCCAAAGCGAGCAGGGCAAGTAATGCTGTCTTGGACTGCAGAGGAAAAGCGGCCGTGGCATCACCAAGGATCAAACTTACAATCTTCTGACGATTGATAAACTTTATTTATAGAGCACTTACTCGTACAAGTAGCAACTCAAAGGGCTTTACAGACAATAAACTTCAAGAACAGTAGAAAAATATAGTTGCATAAATGAAACTGAAACAATAACAGATCAAAGATTCAAATGTTTCTTAAAAGTGTGTACATTTTTGAATATAACGAGACAGATATTTATACAGGTATACATATACAGGTTCTAGGCCAATTACAACCTTTTCTTTTAGTCTAAATACAGCATAACAAGCTAAAAACATGGACATAGAACACATCTGTGTTAAAAATATGAGGACATCGCATGTGTTAAAAGAATAATGATACATTGGTTTTGTTAAAAGATACACAAAATCTGTAAGTCCTTTGAGTAGATGTGTGTGCATGTATGCATGTGTGAACCAGAATTTTGTTCCTGAAAGCTGCGGTCTTTATAGAAGAGCCTCTGAGCATGACTTTCTGGGGTTCTTCCGCTAGAGCCCTTTAAATATCCTATAAAAATGTAACCTAAAAAATACATAAACTGTCATTGCATGTCTGTATGAGTTGTTCAGTCTCCAGACTTTCGCAGTTTTTACAAAGTCTTTTGAATGAATCAGTGGGATATGTTCATAATTATATTTCAAGCAGTCTTCTTTGAACCAGGTGTTGAAATTTCTCTCAGTGGATATTTTAATTTGCCTGTGAATACTTTGCAATATCAGATGGGTCTTCGTTTGACTCTTTTTTTTTCTCTTTTTTCCATTTATTTACATTCTTATTGTCTCATTGCCTTACTGCACAGCGTAGCAGGCCCTGTTTGGAGATCACTGTTCCAGCTTCTGCAGTTTATGAGGATCTCCTGGGACAGTGGAAGCAAATACAGAGTCTGTATTGAAGCAGAAAGCATGACATCTCTCCATTAGGAGTACCTTTTGTATAGCAGCACATTGTGTTTAATCATAAGTTCAGAGGCTGAGCATAATACATTTATCTTAACTTTGAAACTGATCTTTTGCCATCTGTTACATAAGCGGATTTTCTCTAGCGTTTTTGGTATCATTATTTATTCTCGCAGTTGAAGCTATTTGTTTTTCTTGGCTGTAGATCGTAATTGCGTGTTGCTTAGCTGAAATTGTAGCCTCCCTAAACAGAACATTAGGTGGACATGGATTCACTGTGGCTTTTTGATAGCATTTCCTGCAGGGAGGTAGACTGGCAGATGTGCTGAAAGCTAATGGAAGGCAACAGTTAGGGGCTAGCTACACAGCCTGGCTCTAGCTAGCATTTCTGTCAGGCTGAGCTGGTGTTTGGGTGGGTGCAGACAGGCTGCTGCTGACACGCTGAATGAGTGTTATGTAACCCTGGGCTTAGCAGGCGACATTGGCCTCCTCAGTGGCCTTACAAAGTTGAAAGGCATTAGAACTGTTACACACACACATAGCTGAAATGACTTCACTGTGGTAGATGACATTGACATGATAATGAATGTTTCACACAAGAAACGTACAGCTTGTCATGCACTTTCAGCATAATGAGGCAGAGTCAGCCCACCTTATGTCAGTGTCTGGATTATTTTATTCTTTTTTCTCCTTGCTATGACACATTTTGGCTTTCACCCGTCTCTGGATTGAGGTGCCTAAATGGGTGTTGGAAGCTGTAGTTTTTGTGCTGATTGGTAATCAGTGGTGCGAAGCCTAAAATTGGTTTAGCTGAAGGATTGTTCAGAGGAAAACTTTGCCCTAGACCACCACTTTGAACTGGATTGTTCTGTTCTGAGCAGAAGTGATTTCAAAGGAAGGACATAGAGCTTTTATGGGACCTGCAGTGAGTCATTAGCGGCTATTCGTTTCAGTGGAATTTGCTTAGTGGTGCATGTGCGTCCTGTATGAGTCCTGAACCCTGCCATCTTTCCTTCATCAAGACTTCCTCCTAGCACCAAAACTTCAGAAACTTGAGCCATACATTTTGTATGGCCATGTTAAAAATGACGAGAACTGACATGTTAACTTTTGTTGGTGGGATGGTCATCTCAGTGCTGATAACAACAGGTATGCTTACGCATTAGTTCAATGTGAAAGCAAAGAGACAAGAAAATAAATAAAGTGCTTTAAGTGCCTTTGACAGCACAATTAACTGGAAAGACGAATTAGTATAATAGGTAACACTTTACCTGAACCATGTTGCTTAACATTGACATAACCATGCCATGAACATGTCATGGCAGATGTCATATGTGGCATACGTGGCAGATGTCCATTAATATAACAGTGTCATGTTACCATTAAATTTCATGACAGATGTCATAATGTGTGATGTCATGATGGCTAACAAGAGTGCACCTAGCAAAAAATTAATGAGTGACATGGCGTCTCTCACAGTTGGTGATGGTAATGGTAAAATGACACTGTTATATTACTAAACAAAATTGGTCATGACAACTACTGACAGCATATGACATCTGCTATGATATGTTTATGGTATGGTTATATCAAGTTTAAGTAGCAGGGTCCTAGTAAAGTGTTACCATGTTGCTTTGAAAAATATAAAAAAAAATATTTAAAAAATATTTAAAAAGTAGGCAATTTTGAATGTGGGGTAATAACACTAGACTATTTATACCATTTGGCTACAAGGTCTAACCAATTACACTCAACCAGCCAAACTTTGCCTCATATATGTAATGAAGAAGTGGTCAGTTGTATCCTGTAACCAAATAAAATCTCAACACGACACTCATCTCTGATCTGCAATGGAGAACATACTGTTATGATATACAGATCAACAGAGCATCTGTTCTATACATTCTATGTCTAGTAATCTAGTACTGATGTATAAGTGACATTTTGATTTTATAGAAAATTAAATGGTTAAAATGCTGTTATGCTTTAATGTGCTGTGATGTGGTCAATACCACAGCTGCAAAACACTGAATGAAGATATTCTGCATATTTGCACAATAATAAATGTTATGCGTACTTATGATGCTGGAGAAAACTAATTTTGAAACACACACAGGTGCCATACATTTATTAGTTAGTGCACCTAATCTGTAGCAGCATGCACATCCAAGAGAGATTTGCTGTGTCTTTCTTGAAAAAGTCTACTAAGAGTTTAAACACAGTATTTGCACCCACAGTTGGCACAACTATGGTCAGCTGGATAGTCAGGTTTCCTGCTAATGGCTCCTACATGCAAGTTATGTTTGCACATGCAGCACTGTGCTAGAGCTAGACCATCCTGTGGGTCCTTTGCTATCATGTGTGGGTTGTACTTTGCCAACATACAGACAGTTTTGTGAGTGTCCTCCAGACCTTGCATTGACTCCCACGTTCTTCTTTTTCTTTGTGACATTTTGGACAGTAAAAATTGTGAGGTGGAAGCACTTTTAATCTTTTCATAGTCTCCCCTTACCTTGTGGGCATCAGTTAGCTTTAGATCCTCAGCCAGCTGCTCAGTAGAGCCCAAAGTTGTTGAGTTTGAAGAGTAAAAGAATTTATATTTTATATATATGTATATATAAAATATATATGTTTGTATATATATATAAATATATATATATATATATATATATATATATATATATATATATATATATATATATATATATATATACACATCACGTGTATGTATACACACACGCACACACACACACCAACTGGCAGTGTGTTAGTGTGGATGAAACACAAATATGATACTGGATCTTTTACATTTTTTTGTATTTTTTTGTATATATTAGACACAACTACCTTGTTGGTTCACCTTGTATCTCACTAACATATAATTCTTAAAAGGGCATGGTATATTTATTTACCTTACCTTTTTCTGAATTATGATTATTATTATAGAATTCCTGTTTTTAAAAATGTTGTTCGCACTGTCTGTGTGGAAGCTCAGTTGTTAACACAAACACTGAATGAAAAGCAAGACTTAATGTGCCACTTGCACCATGTGAAGGTAGTGTTTTAAATTAAATATATTTTCAATTAATAATGATGCCATTCATTAACAGTATAAGTAGATCATCTAGCACTTTCCTGATATGTGATTTGATTATGAGATGGCAGCAGTGCAAACACACATATATACATATGTGTGGGTAGAACAAAGGCAATACAGTTACAAATTTAATTTAATTCAGCAGCATATAATTTATGGCCAAATGAGATGAGTACTGCATCTGTATGACAGGTTTTAAAATGCATAATAAGGAAAATTTATGGGCGAAACAGCACAGATTAAAAAAAAATTGCAGCCTGAGCTAACATACATGGGTAGTGGTGGAGTAGCTGACCACAGAAATGCTAACATCTCTATCTGGTGTGTATGTGTTCTGTAGATCAAACTCTATTTAATCCATGAGTTGAAGCTTTGGTTGAGTGATTGAAATTAAGGTTTGGTTGATCCATGTGACTACAAAAAATGACATCTTAGCAAATGAAGGCATTTTAAATGTAGGAAATATGTATAATATTTCTCATATTACAACTGCACATTTTCTTCTATACGTGTGCAAACAAAATAAATGTAGTAGATGCAGGCCGTTTTATTTGTCTTTTGTACAAGTAGGCTAGCAGTTTCTTGAAACCAAGGGTGAGACAGGTTTTGGTATTCTTAGGTTTATGCAATAATGGATAGAGATCTGCTCATTAGGTTTGATTTTGACTTGGGTGCATTATGAGGACATTGTAGCTTCCCTTGCACAGCCGTGGTTATTCATGGTCAGTGCAGCTGCGCATATATGCAGCTGCAGTGGCCCTGAATAAAAGAACACGTGCATACAATTGTAAAACTTTCCTCCAAAATAATTTGTATTTTTACCCCATCCCCTCCGGGGCGCCGTAATTTATCCTTTTGAAATTATTTGCCTTGTTTTAACACATAGCGCTTGAAACAAGTAAAATTATCAGCCAGTGTAGTATGATGAAGTCAGAGGCATCGGGCGGATTTTGGGGGCGTTTTTCCAACCATATCATATGTCTTCACAAACTAACGTCACGCACACAGGCTCAAAAAGAAGATCTGGCTGGATGTTGAGGTCTCAAATGCAAAATCACCATTATACTGATGAAGATATGATGTTAGTACTAGGTAATTTGCTTACATCCATAAAAGACAAGTTCTTCACCAGGTTTTTTGAGTTCTCTTTGAAAATTCTTTCAGTGCGCTCACAATCATCAGATATGTGTGCTCGGTGAAGGGGTCAGAAGCACAGAAGTGTTCTTCTGCATGTTGCTAACGATTCTACATTTCCACTACAGAGCTCTCCAGATTGCCAAATTGTACATAGTGTCACTTTAAATAAGTAAAATTGTTAGGTAAAAGGTTACATAATCTTATAAGTGGAGGCAAAGATAGGATGCATGTATAGAGAAGTTTTAATTAAAACTTGTTGTCATAGTCAGAGGCAGAAGTCAGAGCGCATGCCGGCATTTATACAAAATGGAAATCTGTGACAAACAATTTAAAAGTTCACCAAAGCTTCCTTTTCTAACATAACAGTAGGTTAAATTAAATTTCTAAATAAGCTTTTGCAGTTTTAAAAGAAGAAAATCAAAATGCTAGAAACATTTGTTTTGTTGTGAACACCCTAAGCTCCCGGGTGCCTGTAAGGGTGGTCATGGAGGTTCGAACACTCACTCCCAAGATCTTTTGCCTGTGTTCTCAACTTCAAAGGCAGACTCTGAGAGTAAAAGGCCCATTACATCTTTAATCTTACATGTAACTCCTTTAAAGAGAAAGATGAAGCCAAGTTATGACTCTTCCCTGTTTGAAGTTTCTGAAACACCTCTGCGGGCTGATGCTTTCTCCACTGGACCCTTTGGCCTGAGTAGTCTCAGGCAGTATTGGGCCTCTGAGGGTTTGCCCTGGCATGCACGTTAACTGTGTAGTGTGCTGCTTCAGCCTGCTTACATTTATACTGCACTCATAGCAGCCCTGAGATTATTTGTATTCAACGCACCTCCCGTAAAAGGATAGTTCATATCCAGCAATAGAAGTCAAAAAGCAATGAAGCAAAGCAGTGAACATGGAACTGATTTGATACCCTGCAATACCAGCAGAAAAAGCTGGATTAGATATAAGTGGAATAAAAGAGTGAATCTGCTATGATCCTGTCACAGATCTAGCCAGAAATATTACAGAGTTACTGCATAACACAAACATTAGTAAAGCAGGCCAACTAGGGATGTATCGATATGGTAATTGTGGGTCGATGCCGATATGTAATATTTTTCATGAACATATCTTCCAATGCCGATACAGATACATACATTTGATTATCATTACAAAGAAATATAGCATTTATTTCTGTAGGGTTACAAAAACTCTACAGTAAAATTAAGAGACACATTAAGCAGACACCTTAGCACAGTAGCCCAGTGTCACCTAAACAGTCTTCTGTTATGGAGCACAATAAATATGACTTCAATATTGGTTTGAAGTATCAGACAAATCTAAACACCCAATGCAGATTTTTTTAAAGCAATTATCTGCCAATATCAAAATGATTCCGATGTCATCATACATCCTTAGTAGCGACAGCCACATTAGTGCAAGAAGAACAAGAGGCTACCTACATATTGCACCATGAATATAGTTCCTTTATTTTAAATAGTCTATTTTGCACTGTAAGTGATATTTCTACTTAGAAATTTGGTGTTGTTTGAAAGTTTAGAATCTGCATTATCAACAAAATTTTTTGCTTGTGTCAGTGAGCTTCAAGTGAGAAATAATGAATGAATCAAATTACAACCTGTTTTTGTCATCACCGGTGGTAACCGTAATTTCTACGGAATAACAGCTGAATAGGTGCTGTGTACCTCAGTTAAGTGCCAAAACAGGATGACTAAAAGTAAATTATACCAGATGCTTTTGAAAGGGGCTTTGATTAAGTCCAGTCAAGGGACAGTCATCAGTTTATGCAGGTGTCCTCAAGTCTGGGGTCCACTGCATTCTGCACGTGAGATGGCTTCAATTTTAAGAGCACGTGGACTCATTGATGTAGAGGACAGTCATGCAGGTTTTCAATCATGGTGCTTTTTCCTTGATGGTCTCTCTCACGTGGGTTCTGATGTCAGGTTTTTGTTTATGCCACATCTCTTGAGGTCCTGAGGTGATTAGCAAAGCTTCTGTGGTAATGTAGCCCCTCAACAAGCTTGTTTTTTCTTTGAAATTATTCTCTTTACTCCTGATGATTGAATCTGGGGAGAAAAATACAATTTATGATGAACGTTCATTTTGCAAGCTGATTTCCTTAGATGTCTTGTATAATATGATTTCCCATACTAATAACAGAGACGGTTTATGTTGGCACTGCCAGTGGTCTCATCAGCGGTATTTACGTAGTTGATTCTTTTTAATCAGACTGTACTGGGTCTTCTGCTTTTGCTTCAACATTTTTTCAGTTTTTTTCTAGTTCTTTCTTTTTATCCAAGACAGAACATGAGCACAACACAAGAGAGATGGTTGATTTGAGATCCAACACCTGTTTCTGTTGCTTTTTCTGGTCCAAACCATGCTGAAATAACAGGAGAAATCAGGAAATGAGCCAGCGATAAGTTCTCGTCTGAGCACCTGCTGATCATAAGATGCCTGCTAACTATCCACCTTGCTCTCAGAGACTCCTTTAGCTACTTACAGTTTCTATTATCAGTTCAGTCAAATGACTCATGATGTACTGTGCTTTGGTGTTTCATAAGACTGAATACATTCCCTCCTTTTGCCCCCCTGTTACTTTTATATTCAGAGAATCAACCAAACTTTTGAATCATGGACTAAAGCAAATGGCATCTGAGTTAGAACATTTGGTTCTTTTGTCATTTTCTCAGAGAACCGTTCCTTTGCCAGGAACTATTTTCTTGATGTTGCTTTAGCTTATCAGTCCAGATCCTCAATCATCATCATCAGATCAGTCATCACTAAGGTCTGGTGCTTTGTCCTGATTAGTCAAGGATAAGTGCCCTGTCACGTTCATCTGCGTCCATGGAGAAGGCCTATGATTCACCATTGGACCCTTTGATCTGTGGCCATTTTCCAAGTCCATTTTTAAGTTCTTTTCCTTTTTTTTTTGAAAACACTGTCTGCCCTTTACATAGTGTAAACATTTTATGATGAATGGACCAATAGAAAAGGTCCAAAATTCTTGAAAAGCTTGTTGCATTAACTGTCATTAAAAGTTAAAAATGTTTTTTTGTACCTTCCTCTTTAAAGCCACAGCTCCTGAGAGGCCAGATTTTGTTACAGACTTTTGAAGACGACATGACTATATTAGGATCTCTCTGAATTACTAGGTCATCAAAGAGTCAAAGTATGAATTATAAGTAATACTACAGGCTAGCTCTTCTGCACATTGAAATTAAGTTACATGACAGTAAGTCTACTACTACACTTCAACACTGTTATATTACAACACCAGCTACTCAAACTACACTAATAGTGCCAAAGCACCTTAACTACCAAACTGGTTTATGTGATGTATTTTGGTGAGGTTGCCAGTCTTATGATGTCAGTTCATTAGTGTGCATTAGAGTTAGCTAGCATGTAGCAGTATTTATATTTTGACTCCTTAGTGTGAAAAGTGTACACAGAATATATTGCCTTGGAACACAGTTGTTTACCGCAGGACACGATAGAAAGATGCAGAGTTTCTAATGTGGGCATGGCACCAACTACAAAAATGACTGTCTGTGACAGCACTAATTTGCTTTTCCTGTCTGCCTCTGCCATGCCATGTAAATCATCCATGTAAATGACCTCTTGAAAGCAGGAAGTATACTCTTACACATGTAAATAAGATTAAATTGAAACCTGTAGGAGGTACTTCAGATATGGCAATTTTATGGTCTGATCATTTACATTTATGTGACACAGCAACATGCATTGCTACTTCAGTTGTCAGCCATCAGTTCTCATTTGGCTTTAATTGCCACTTAGGCAGTCGTTATTAAATCAATCATGTTTTGAAAGTGCATGTGGAAGGGGGTGCAAAAATGTCTGAGATTTGTATGAAATGTTTTATCCTGTCTGAGTGCCAGTAGCACTGTCGGATAACGTCTTTGATAACATTAAAGATGTGTAAATCCTGATCATCAGGTTGAATGGATAGATACGATTTATGCGGTCCTCCTGTGACAGATGGTGTTGCCTCAAGTGCACCTCACTAATAATCACCGCCATGCGCTTCAGCTCACACTTTAATTAAATTGCATACTGTGGATGACATTGGGCTGCATTCGAAGAAAACAGTAGGGGTGGACGAAAGGCTGGCATCAACACAATACACCAGAGGCCAAAAAACAGGCTTAGTTTTATTTATATATATATATATATATATATATATATATATATATATATATATATATATATATACACACACACAGTGGTGTGAAAAAGTGTTTGCCCCCTTCCTGATTTCTTATTCTTCTGCATGTTTGTCACACTTAAATGTTTCAGTTCACCAAACAAATTTAAATATTAGACAAAGATAACACAAGTAAACACAAAACGCAGTTTATAAATGAAGATCTTTATTATTAAGAGAAAAAGAAATCCAAACCTACAGGGCCCTGTGTGAAAAAGTGATTGCCCCCTAAACCTAATAACTGGTTGGGCCACCCGTAGCAGCAACAACTGCAATCAAGCGTTTGCGATAACTGGCATTGAGTCTTTTACAGCACTGTGGAGGAATTTTGGCCCACTCATCTTTGCAGAATTTTGTTTTTCTTAAGCCATTCAGAGATGGACTTGCTGGTGTGTTTTGGACCATTGTCCTGCTGCAGAACCCAAGTGCGCTTCAGCCGAACAGATGGCCAGACATTCTCCTTCAGGATTTTTTGGTAGACAGCAGAATTCATGGTTCCGTTTACCACAGCAAGTCTTGCAGGTCCTGACGCAGCAAAACAGCCCCAGACCATCACACTGCCACCACCATATTTTAATGTTGGTATGATGTTCCTTTTCTGAAATGCTGTGTTACTTCTGTGCCAGATGTAATGAGACATACACCTTCCAAAACGTTCAACTTTTGTCTCGTCAGTCCACAGAGTATTCTCCCAAAAATCTTGGGGATCATCAAGATGTTTTCTGGCAAAACTGAGACGAGACTTTATGTTCTTTTTGCTCAGCAGTTGTTTTTGTCTTGGAACTCTGACATGCAGGCCATTTTTGCCCAGTCCCTTTCTTATGGTGGAGTCATGAACACTGACCTTAACTCAGGCAAGTGAGCCCCGCTGTTCTTTGGATGTTGTTATGGGGTCTTTTGTGACCTCTTGGATGAGTCGTTGCTGCGCTCTTGGGGTAATTTTGATCGGCTGGCCGCTCCTGGGAAGGATCACCACTGTTCCATGTTTTCGCCATTTGTGGAAAATGGGTCTCACTGTGGTTCGCTGGAGTCCCAAAGCTTTAGAAATGGCTTTATAACCTTTTCCAGACTGATAGATCTCAATTACTTTGTTTCTCATTTGTTCCTGAATTTCTTTAGATCACAGCATGATGTCTAGCTTTTGAGGATCTTTTGGTCTACTTCACTTTGTCAGGCAGGTCCTATTTAAGTGATTTCTTGATTGAGAACAGGTGTGACAGTAATCAGGCCTGAGTGTGGCTAGGGAAATTGAACTCAGCTTTCCAAAGATGTGATAAACCACAGTAAATTTATGTTTTAACGGGGGGGAGGGGGGGGGCAATCACTTTTTCACACAGGGCCCTGTAGGTTTGGCTTTCTTTTTCCCTTAATAATAAAGATCTTCATTTATAAACTGCATTTTGTGTTTACTTGTGTTATCTTTGTCTAATATTTAAATTTGTTTGGTGATCTGAAACATTTAAGTGTGACAAACATGCAGAAGAATAAGAAATCAGGAAGGGGGCAAACACTTTTTCACACCACTGTGTATATGTGTATATATATATATATATATATATATATATATATATGTATGTATATATATATGTATAGTTTTTCATCTGTGATAAAATGCGCTGTTACGGTGAAATAAGATCCAGTGGTAATGGATGACCACGCAGCACATTATATATTCTTCAGTGATTTCATAACTTCGGTTTTGGTCTCGTGATAGAGGGGGGGCGCAAAAGACTGCAGGTCACCTAGCAACGAGGTTTTGCCTGGCTAGTAGCGAACGAAAAAGGAAAAGAGAAAGACAGACGAACATTTGGAGATGAATGGACTTATTCGCATTTATAAGCAACATAGTTGGTTTCCTGATACGTTAAATCTGCAACGAGAGACTGTCAAACACTAAGTATAAAGTTGCAAAGATGAAGTCGCTTCTCTTTCTAATTTTCCCGTTCCACCTTAAATGGTGCCGCTTTTACATTCGGCGCCTCAGTCAGAATTTAAAGTGGAACGGGAAAGTTCATCAAGAAACTTGAGAATGAGAAGCGACTTCAGCCTCGTAAAACAGCCAAAAGCTGAGAGACATTTTACAAGAAACTATTCAACTTTTGAGGAAAAGTTTTCTGGCAGAGATGGAAGAAAAGCAGCTGTAGCTAAAGCTTAAAGCAGAGTAGAGTCAATCTGAGCTCTCGTTTATATTTTTTTGTCTATACTAGGACATTAACACATACTGAGACGTACTGGACAGTAAATGTTGTGGCTCCCAAGGTGGTTTGATTTATGTTAAAGGACAGAATGTCTCTTCGTATCATTTGTGTTGTGACTCCTGATCTAACCTGGCTTTTAATGCAGAGGGAGCCAGTCAAACAGACAGTTCTCGTAACTGTTGATTACATTGACTTTAAGGAATCTTGGCCCATTTCTTTTTATAGAACTGCTTCAGCTCTGTTATATTGGTGCATTTTCATGCATATTGCACCTTAGGTTTTGCTATAACATTTCTATTGGCTTAAGGTTCTGACTTTGACTAAGCCGTTCAAGAATGCAACTGTAGACTAACTGTAACTTTAGACTTGTAGACTAACTCATGTTTTTAGGGTCATTGTCTTTCTACAGGACCCACCTTCTCTTGAGGTTCAGTTCACAGATAGATACCCTTACAATTATCCCATAGAATTTCTTGATACAGTTCAGAATTCATAGCTCTGTTAAGTGGTGGCAAGCTGTCCTTGACCAGTAGCAGCACAAAATTGTGATACTGCTGCCACCATGGTTTAGAGTTGGGATGTTGTGGTGCACTGCAGTTAGGGGTGGGGTGAAAAAATCAGTTCTTAGATGCATCATGATGCGGACATGGATGATTCTAAATCAATTCACAAATGTCAAAAATCGATTTTCTAAATTTTGATTGATAATGTAATGTTGACGAAATGCAAAGGTGGAACTTTGCAAAGTGCGGAAGTGCAGCACCTGGACAGTCTGTGGCGTGCACACTACATTAAATGCTAGTGCAGGGGTCACAACCCAAATGTGTCTTTTCAACAAAAATTAAACCACCTTGGGAGCCACAACATTTTGAGTTCATTTTACCATCTTGGCTGTACGTGCCTCAGCATGTGCTAATATACTAGTGTAGGCTAAAAATATAATACAAACAAAAACGCAGACTTGCTTCTACTTTAAGCTGTAGCTCAGCTGTAGCCGCTTTTCTTGCATCACCAGCTGGAAACGTTTCCACAAAAGTAGAACAGTTTCTTGTAAAATGTCTCTCAATGTTCTACTTTTTACAAGGCTGAACTTGCTTCGCTCCACCTTAAATGGTGCCAGAATGTAACTGCTGCACCATTTAAGGTGGAACAGGACAGTTGGAGCGAGAAACTGACTTCAGTTTCACGTTTTTTTTTTAGTGTTTGTCAGCTTCTCGTTGCAGATTAAATGTATCAGGAAACCAGCTGAGTGATTGTGAATGCAAATAAGTCTATTCGTCTCCAAATTATCGATGTTCATCCTAAATCTTTCTCTTTGCCTTTTCGTTAGCTAGCTACTAGCTAGGTGAACTAGCAGTTATAGGCTACATTAATTCCAGCATTTAAGATCATTTATTGTTGAAACTGTGTTTGAACGATCAGTAGAGCTTTATTTTACTGCAAATGAGGATTATTTTATTTTTACCTAGAAATCTAGCTCTGCTGTGGAGCCACACCAGGCCAATAAAAGAGCCGCAGGTTGCTGACCCCTGAGCTAGCGTATGGAAGCACTTTGGCTTCTGTGGAGGATATTACATGTTTCCACCCATTTTCCGTCCGGTTGTAGTTGCTGCCAACCAGAGGACCATCGACCAAGCGATGTGAAAGCTTCCATCCAAATCGAAAAGGACGAAGTGAACTACAAACTCTATCGCAACTTTTATTGCCAAGGATTTGTATCTGTACTCAGTCGTTGAGATCCAGGGCTTTCACGCTATGTTGCACACTTTGGAGCCGAGAAACAGCATCCCTTATCGAAGATATTTTACTGACACAGCGACCCCCCACCCCACTCTCTGCAACAAGACCAAAACCGAAGTTATGAAATCACTGAAGAAAACAGGTAGAATAGCTGTAATCTGCTGCGTGGACGCCCATTGCCATAGGATCTTATTTCACCGTAACTGCACATTTTATCGCAGGCAAGTGGAAGCCTGCGTCTCATGTGCTTCAAACAAGAGCAGTGGATGAGAGTCTTCCAGTTCACTTGCCACATCGCTTCCATTTGATTTATTAATAAAATATATTGGAAGTGAATTCATTATGGATCATTACAGATACTTTGCTTTAAAAGTTCCAAGTCCTCACACAGTGAGAAAAAGAAATCCTGTATAGAAAAAAAAGATTCATCAAGATGCATCGATAATCGTTTTATAATCGCATCGCAGCCCTCTGAATCATAATTGAATCGTGAGATGCCTAGAGATTCCCACCCCTAACTGCAGTGTTTGGTAACACTGCAATTTCCCTTCAGGATCAATAAAGTTCTATCTATCTATCTATCTATCTATCTATCTATCTATCCATCCATCCATCCATCCATCCATCCATCCATCCAAACAACCAGCCAACCAACCAACCAACCAACCAACTAAAGACAGACTTTGATGGTGCAGACTCAGGATTAAGTTTTTTTTTTAAATAGGTTGGGGTATGCCACATTAACATCTGGTTGTCATCTAATTGATTGAACCTCCTGACCGTAATTATCTCCAGCTCTAAACTGATAATTCTGATTCACATACTTTTGCCTAAAAAGATATTTAATGTTGGATCTATAAATGAGTGAAAAAAAATTGTGTTGTGTTATATTGAGTTCTCTTTGTTCATTTAAGTCATAATAACAAAGACAACCTAATACAAAAATAACACAAACTCTGTTGTAAACAGCCATTTTGGACTTCAAAAGGACAGCCAAATTATTCTAGTGGCAAACTGTGTACATTTACACTATAAACAGTAATGCATTGATTTTAATTGATTCAAATGTGTATATGATTTCCATATAAATAAAATATCTTGTCAACTGAATTATGACAAAATGTCAAAATTATGCAAACTAAAAATAAACAAAAAAAACTAAATTGCACTAATTAATTTTATTCGTGTAGAAATTATGTTTTTGAATCAAGTGAATTCAGTGCATCACTTTTTCAAAGTACATTCTGGAATTTATTCAGTATAATTTGCTACATATACAGATTATTGAGTTTCATCAGTTTGAGCTATAAATGCCAAAGCTCATAACCCCAACCCCAACTCCATGTTTTGTTTAAAGCTTTTTTTCCATTTCTAACAGCTGACTGAAATCTGCTTACACTACAACTTGTATTCATAGTCAACATAGTCATAGTCAATAGCAAGCCGAAATGTTTTTCTCATGAAATTGGTGTGTTTTCGATTGTAAATCAAAACGTGACTGTGTCTCCAACATACCACTGACAAAACAAATCTTTCGTTGGCCCTTGAAACGGCTTTAACCCTTTTATTTCCAAAAACAAAGTAAAACTTAAATATAGGTCATACTGCAATAGTTGCAGAGTTTAAATACAACAAGCATCATGATTCCATCAAATAAAAATAGGCTAAAAAATACAGACATGTATTTTTAGTTCCCATAAATCATTAGGCCTTCTCTGTAGGCCAAAAATCCCTGAGGCTTCCCCACTGCATTACACTCATTATTTAAAACAGTTCTATTTCTTGATGACTTTGTCCAACACTCTTGAAATAAAAAGTTTTTGGAGATGACAGAAGATTTAAAAGAAACAGACAGAAAATAAAGATTATTTTTGCAGACTGACTGATAATTTAACACTACTGCTTATTTTTGAATTATGTTTGGTCATGTGTCATATTTTAAAATCAATTTTAGCTTTTAATTGGGATTGTTCCCATATTTATAAACATTCATGCACTTTAGAGAATTATTCACAATTTAATGATGTATGTTGTGCAAGTCTTTTTGAAAGCAGCTGTGCTTTTAAACCTGCACAGTGAGCTGTTGGAAATGCATTTACATACAAGGAGGTCACTTAAAGTCATTGATATTCAAATTCGTATTCCATCCACTCAGATGCGAAGGCCTGTTCCACTGTTCTGTTGTAAATTGGCCAGAGATGACTCCTACTAGTGAAAGAAAAAAAAAGGCAAATATATGCAGTAAAAATGCGTCATCTACCTTTCCTCCCGAAAAGACGTGGCTTTTATGGTTTCATAAATAGGCTCTTTATATTATAGCAAGGCTACCTTGTTGTCCATGCCATCCAATTTTGCTATTCTAATGTGTATCCCTCAGACTAGGTCTCCCTGTTGTTGTTGTATGATGTAGATTATATATGTCATTTTGTTTTATGACTAGCCTCAGTTATTGCTCTGACCTTTTCTGCAGAAATTTCCCTTCATGATGAAGTAGTAATTGCAGTATGTGTCCCGATTCATTTTAGAATGCACATGCTGTACTTGAATTACTTGTGTTGTAATTTGGCTGCTGAATTAACTTACTCACCGTGGGTTTAGGCGTTCATCGATGTAGTAACAACCATCGTCATAATGATGCCCATAACTAAATCTGTAATGGCTCCCCTTTTGACATATGCTCTTAGGGAGGGGACAGTATGAACATTTCCTCTCATGATGTCATTGACCAAAATTATTGTGGTTTTTGATGTTATCGTAGTTTTGTTAAAATGTATGGAAAATGTGTTAACTGCATGAACACACATTGATAATTCACCACAAGCATTATACTAATATTATTTTATTGAGTCCCATGTATGTCTCTGAAACAAAAAAATCAGCCAAATCAGTCAAAAATCAGCTATGTTTCAAAGCCCCCGGGAGCCTAAATCAGTGGTTTCCTTTTAAGTAGTTTAATCCTGCTCATAGGGTCGCACCATCTCACTGCTGTCGGAACAAAACTTTGCATCTCCATTTTTGTCGTTTTTCAGTTTTTTACATAGTTTGATTCCTGTAGCCCTTTACATTGGGTGTGAATTCCATGATGAATGGACCGAAATAAATGGCCCAAAATTACTTGGTCTGGTTCCGTTGACGTACGTTTTCCTGTAAATTTTGGAGATACAAGGTTTTGTTTGACAGCAGCGATATACATGTGCAAGGTATGTCCTGTGGATAACTTCACAGTGTCCACTAAATGGTAGATCTGTTTCCCCCTAATTCTTCCTTTTTTACTGTGAACTGTGCAGTCCTAATTTTGGGTAACACTAATGTAAGCAGTGCTCTTGCCAATTACAAGACTAAGGTGGCTCCTGACGCCTACACAGCTTTAACAAAACTATGTTTCCCCACGGTCTTCTTCTTCTTCTTTATGCTCGAACTTTACCAAAATTTACCAAAAAGAGAAATTTACCAAAAGAATGCTAACACAGAGCAATATTAGCTTAGCATTCATAATTGAGCAGTCAGGTTAGTCTTACCTTCTTTAAGACGTTGCTGTGTAAAACACACCACTAGTATTTCACTCCACTCTTGCTGTTCTGCTTCATTGACGTAGCAGGCTGAGTGTATTGGAAAGAGAGATGACAATTGAGAATATCTGAACCCTGCCCAGACAGTTCTCAGATTGGCCTGATGTGTCTTAATTTTCCATTCCTTTGCGGGACATTTAACACTCAATTTTAGTATCATCCAAACATTTTAAAAATATTTTACACTGTGTACCCTTAGAGTTAAGTAAACGTGACATCTTTCGTAGTGCCCTTACTGTGTGCTGTTTAGGTGTAACTGTGCATTGTCCTGTTGCATGCTTTGCACTGATACTCTAGCAGTAGGATATTTAGTTCCACTGTCACTTAAGAAGTTTACAGTTATTAGTAAGCCCTTCCAGTTTGTACAGATATGATTATCATTAGGTCGTATCCTGCAGTATATCATTAAAACTGATAAACTACATCTGCATGATATGTTGTTTAAAAGCCAGTAGTGGTTCACTGGTATAGTTCTCTATGTGCGGAATATGCAGCTATTTCAGATTCAGCCCATGTTTTGCTCACATGTGACTGTGTCTTTCAGTGTGGAGTGGTGCTGGGCAACATCTTTCATTGCTGACTCAAGTTTTCCTCTTAGCACCAAAAGTACCTCTAGAAAAGTTACTGATGGCTTTTTCAATGACACATAAGAGGACAAAACCTGATTGTTTTTCAGTCAAACATAGAGTCCTGAATGACACCTACGTGCACGAAAGTGTTGACAAAGAGAAGCCATTATGATGCCATTGAAAGCAAATGTTCGATTTAGCTGTGATAATTCCCTTTGTTTCTAAGAGTCATCCATAGCAGCAGCAGGATGATAAATGCATACTGGGGCAAGCTAATGAGTGTTTGTGTTCCTTTTTGAATCACAGTATTTGGCACGAAACTCACTGTCATCCTACGTGTTTTGTCATTCAGTACAGAATAGCTGTCCTGACGAAGATGGTAGTTCATTATCTATTTGCCGTAAAAGACGCTTAAAATGTACCTCTCTGATTCACTGCAAATAGACTTCATACCCATTACACTGAGACTATCTTTAGGAGACCTTGGGTTTTACAACCATTATATTTCAAATTAAGTATAATTTCATGACCACTCGCTTCCTGCCATCTTCCCCAGTGGAGGTTGCAGTTCACTGTGAGTAGATCGCCCTGAGTATAACCACTTCCATAAGTTATTGTCCCTATTTGTGCTGTGTACTTCTCAGTTTGAAGTTAAATGTTTTCCATCTCTTGCTCGGTGGCATCTCATGGGGAAGCAGCAAACCAAAATGATAACAAAAATCATTTTGGAGTAAATAAAAAGGAGGTGAACATTTTTCTAATCAGCTTGGCATCGCTTTCTGTCCTAATTTGAATAATTGTCAATTGAACTAATTTGGATCTGAAGCCTGTGTAACAGGTGAAATTAAAAAATGGTCTTATCTGAATAATTAGAGACTGTGCCTTGAATTAACTAGCTTCTATCAGAGATATTTCAAGATTTTGCTGCAATATATTGTCCTTTGTCATAGAATTACTGGTTCATGTGTATATGTAACACACCACAATTAATTCACTTGTCTAGTATAACAAATTACAGGGTTGCTTGTCATCTGAAATGCAAGGCTGTCACAGTAAACATGACTGTATAAAACTTGTTGAGAATTGGCATTATTATAGTTATTTGTGAAACTATGTAAAGTTTCGTCTGTGGTTATTTATGTCCACATACATAACAGACGGGATAATCACATCTTTCCAATTCTTCTGATTAATGAATAGAGCTCTGACTAAGCAAGATCCTTTATTTGGCATTTTTCAAATGACCAGAATGATCCAGTCTGCTAATGATTAATTAAGACAGTCATCTGTTTTATTTCAAGCATGAGAAGTGTCTCATTTTATCTTGAAAGATTTAGCTTCTCTTTAGAAAATCATACCCTAAAAAGCCTGCATTTTAAGGGATGCACTGTTTGGTGGTTTGATGTCAGACTTGACACAGTTAAACCTTTATACGTTTAGCTGCCTTAAAATTTAGATGAAACTAAATTTCACTTGTGTAGCATAATGTAAAGCTTTGAAACTTTTTTGATACTCAGTTGCAGCAGTTTGCACCATCTCAGCTGTATAAAAAAAGAGACATGAGTCAGCCAGTCAGATAACTTAGGGGTGGGTGATACGGCAAAAACATATCATGCTACTTGACGACATTTTCACGATCCACGATATGTGTCATAATGTTTGGTTTTTCTGAGGTTTGATAAGTTTACACACAACCCTTGCAGTGCCACATTTAAAAAACACTATCAAAAACTATGAATACAAAGATTTTTTTCAGCATTTCACATACTGCACTAAATCCAGTTAGTCGTTGTGTTTCAAAATATGAAGGTTTCACCTTGTAAATCCATACATATTTTCTGTAATCAAAGTAAAAGTTGCTCCAGTCAGACTTGGGTGTATCTGATATTTAATGATTTTTCTTTGGGGCAGTATGTGCTGCCATCAGTGTGAAGCATTTGCATGGTTCTTCATGGTAGTATTTGTGTTCTAATTCCTTTTAGAAATTCATCCCAGTATTTTGTTTGAAGACAGTTTATAGAGGGAAAAGTAAAAGATGCCAAAAGAAGCAACAAACCCCTTTTCAGGAAAATTAGGAAATTTTGTAAAATGCAATGAAAGCGATAATTTGTGAATTGTTAATTTTTTTGAACCTTTATTTAACTGACAATTATCTCAAGAAATGACTTTTATTGTTTGGCTGACCAACTTGATTGTGTTTTGTGAGTAGAAGCAAATTCTAAATCTGGTGCCTGCAACACACTCAAAAAAATCGGACAGGACAAAATAAGAATGAAAAGCTTAAAGAATATTCAAGTTACGCAATTCTGGAACATTCCACAATAAGCAAATTAATTGCTAACAGGTGAGGGTATCATTATTGGGTATAAAAGGAGCATCAGTCAAAGGCTCAGTTCAGAAAGAACATTTCCCAACACATAATTACAAAGAATTTAGGTCTTTCACCACCTACTATACATAACATTGTGAAAAGATTCGGGGAATCCAGAGAAATCTGAGTTTGTGAAGAGGCTTGAGAGTACTTCAGAAAACCGTTGTCACTTTACACAGTCCACCGCTGCATCAAGACATGCAACTCTGGAGAAAGAAAGGAGAAAGCCATACAACAATTCTATGCAGAAACACTGCCGAGTTCTTTGGGTCCAAGCTCATCTCACATGGTCTGAAAGACAGAGGAAATGCGTGCTGTTATCAGATCAATCTACGTTTTAGCTTGTTTTTGGGAAAAACGGATGTTGATTTCTCCGTGCCAATGACAAAAGGCGAAAGATGCAGTAGCCATCACCTGTCATGGTATGGGGGTGCAGTAGTGCCCACGGAATGGGTGATTTACATATGTGTGAAGGTTGATGCGAAGACAAATATTGGGATTTTACAGAGAAATATGCTGCCATCAAGATGATGTCTTTTCCCAGGAAATCCAGATCAGTCTACTATTGAGAATACATGACACATCATTTTTTTTGTGATCATTCTTTTTTTTTTATTTTAGTTTTTTATTTGTTTCCTGTTAATCAAGTAGCATTTTATCACAACATTACAGAACTGCAGGAAATAAAAAAAAACAACCCCTTTACCCACCCCATCCCTCCCCGTCCCACTGGTCCATCCATCCCTGTTTCCTGTACGTACTTTAGACTATTTACTAAGTAAGATTGCAAAGGATGACATTTCAAAAATAAAATGAAAAAGAGAAAAAAAAGAATGTTAGCTTACAAGATGTACCTCATAGCCTTTGTTCCAATCTTTTTGTCACATCACAACAAATCTGTTTCCATGTCTCAAGAGTAGATGTTTTAACTTTATTAATCCTAGCTGTGGCCAACTCTAACATAACTATGTCATGCAGTTGAAATAGCCAATGTCGTACACTTAGATTATGTGGGTGAAGCCACCTCTGTGCAATCATTTTTTTAGCCGATGTTAAACCAGCGAGCCACATCTTCCTTTGTTTGCCTGTTAAGTTTAAATTGGAGTCATCATTTAGCAATAATGCAGCTGGATCCACAGTAATTTCTTGTCCAACCAGGGCAGATAATTTGGTTGTAACCTTTATCCAGAAGTCATTAACATCCCCACATTCCCACACCATGTGCAAAAAAGTTCCCATTGGTGGTTGTGGACAATAGTTGTAGTAGGGATGTACTGCAGTTTTTGTAAGAAAGCGTTTTTGTGGTGTCCAATATAACCTATGACAATATTTAAAATGGATCAGTTGATGATCGGGGTTCTTTGATGCATGAAATATATTTCGCCATACTATGTTCCAGTCAGTTGAATTAACAGATTCTTTTCCCAGATAGACTGAATTGGGAGCTTCTTATACAACGTTTCAGTAAGGTGAGAATATATAGTTGATACAAGACCACGTGGTGGCGCATTAACAACCCAGTTATAAATTGGATGCGGCTTGAGGCTTGTTCCCCATGGAATTCCATATGCTTTAAAGGCTGAACGTGATTGTAAATAAAAAAAGAAGGAAGATCATGACACATCATGAAGAGAAGAATCAGACAACGATGACCATGGACTGTTGAGCCGCTGAAGTGTTGTATTAAGCAAGAATGGGCAAAAAATTCCACTTCCACAATTCCAGAACTACAACAAGTAGTATTGTAGTAGTACATTTCGATGTAACAGGGGTAAACATGCCTCTGAATTTCTGTGTCCTAATTTTTGAAGCGTGTTGCAGACATATCATATTCTAAATTTGTTCATATGTACTGCATACATTTTAAGGTGGTCAGTCAAAACATTGGAAATCTTTTCTTTGTACTTTTTTCAGTTAAGTAAAGGTTTAAGAGAATTAACAAATCACAGATTCTTGTTTTTACTGCATTTTGCAAAATGTCCAAACTTTTCCAGAAATGGGGTTTGTATTCGATGAATTCATGACAAAAAATGGGCTTTGTGGTAAGCAGTACATAAGGATCACTTTGACCTTTGATGGAGTTGGTAAGAGCAATGTAGTAGTTATAGCGTCAGATTTTCAATATCTCAGCATAGGATCACACTTAACTTCCTTTTCTGTAGCGCGTGCATTTTACTTTGATGCTGCCACCCCAAATTAAAGCATTAAAGGCAGCCGTACATGCCTCATTAACCTCAGCCTTTAATTCAATTTTGATGCAAATTCTCTACCATGTCTTTCTACAATGAGCCTTCTCCTGTTCTGCTCTTCATCCAGACTGCCAGGTGAGTAATTGAGCACAAGTTTGAAAAACTTTCAGATTCATTAGACCATCATAAGAAAAGGACTGCTTCTGTCTGGGAGGTAACAGACTTCAGTCTTTGAACAGCGAACCTCGACCACAAGTGAGCCTCCGGCCCTTCCATTAGTTTAAATTAGCGTGTTACTGTCAAATGGCAAATCAATAATTGATTCACACTGAGGGCTCGGGGGCTCCGTTGCATTTCCCCTCCCCTTTTTTGCCAGTGAGCCACATTAATTAAAGCTTGCTGTAGAAACAGCTTGTATTGGGTAATGGATTGCAGGCCTCATAGTGATTTATGTCTAGAAAACACGCGCTGGTTTGCATTGTCCTGAACGGATTGTTCTGGTTCCACAAAGCAACAAATCTGTGTATCTGTTTGGATAGCTGTACAGTGTTTCAGTGGAGTTGTAGGCTTGCCAAGGCGAGGTAAACAGAGTCCCTGCATGATCCTATATAGTCATAATCTGGAATCCGTAACAGCAGCTCTTAACCATTTGATCCCATTAAGCTAAATATTTTAGCGCCAGTTTTTCTGAAAGAGCACATACAGTAGAAGCAGCAGGGGGATGTTCTAGGTTCGTGACCCAGCACTCTGTAATGCTTTGTCTGAAGTTTATTACAGAAATATTTCCTGAATGTTCTCAAGCTGTTGTAAGTTCTGGCACAGGAAGAGACACCAGAGTGACCTTTGTGATTTGGAATCTATTTCATGGGGTTACATTATATTCCTTACCGTGCATGTTTAGTCATTTCCAGTGTCTTTTAAGTGTTTACTAAGCATTAATGTCCAGGCTTTTCAACAATACAAATGAAGGCCAGAATGAAGGAGAAACTTATTTTGTTTTTCTAGTTTTAGTTTCTTTCCTTCTTTATAGGCTTAGATCCAATCCCTGGGATAGATTTGACTTCAAGATGGATGACTGCTCTCTCTCAGTGAGTGGACCATGATAAGCACAGGCTCTGGAACATTCTTTACCTGAGGTGCTGAGAGAATATGTGAGGCTCAGGCACGCGCACTCTGTTGACGTTGGACAGGCAAAGCCATTAAATCGCTGGAGCTGACCATCTTCTAAGGTCAGAGGTCAGGCATTACTATCTGTGTACACTAGGGCTGGGGTGATAAGCAATTTTGAAAAATTGATAAATCGGCACAAAATTTTTGATAAATATTGACTATTCAAAGCTACAGGTATTTTTCAGTTTTATTTTCTGTGTATTCAGAATGGTTTCCATTTGCGATCTACAAACTACAACAAAAAAACACATTAAAACAAAAGGCAGTACACATTAACACTAATGCCTTCTTTTACATCAAAGCTCATGGTTGATCATGATTTGTTCGCTCCTCTAAATGCCGGTGCTCTGAGCCTCAAACTCCATCATACACAACGCCTGCTTTGCAGAGCTTCAGCTGTGAGTTGGTCTTGTTTTAGTAGAATGGGCTTTACCCAATGTCTCTGTCTTTGAGTTGCACTGGTAAAAGAAGTGATAACTTCTTCACTGCTACTGCTCAATAGATCCATTTTTACGTCCTCTTTATGACATAAATAAGGGCATCAGAGTCACAGTTTGTGTATTAAAAATGGCATCAGCGTTTTTGTCCAACTCAGTGTGAAAGTTCTCATAATAACCTATTTTTCATTCTTAACCTAATATTAAGAATTGTAAGGTTCTTTAGAGAACCAAAAGTGATTCTTCCATGGCATCACACCACAGAATCCTTCTGGCATCTTTATGCTGTGGAGTATGGCAGTCATACTTCAACAAGTAATTGCTCGGATGCAAGTTCCCACTATTCACTTGAAGTAGGAAAACTACATGATATCACTGGATATTAAAGCAATACAAGATGCCATATTGCTTGCTAAGTTTGTGAGTGGTTTCAGTAAATTTGTGTGATGACATGGCTGGCCAATTTACAAGATTCAAACCCCAGATTTAGAACCTGTGGGACTGTGTTGCAAAGTAAATGGAGAAGAAAAATCTTGTCATTATGGATGATCTGTGGACAGCAGTGAAGAACGCATCATTGTTTCCTTTATATTCCTAGATTCTAGCATTTTTTTTAGATGAAAAAGCTCTATAGAATTAGGCAGTATGCCTCTATAGAATTGGACCATATGTCAAAGGTGTGGTCCAAACTATCAAAATACTGATAAACACTCTTGTTTATCTATTTTCTGTGTTTGCATTTAGTGTTGTATTTCAGTAATCTCAATACAAAAAACATTTGAGCAGTCTTTTTTGAGTACTTTCATCTACTTTGTAGACGTGTGCACATGCATGCACACAGTATGTACACAGTACAGACAACAGTGCTACACACAAGTACAAATCTCTCTGTGCATCATACAAAATATCTTGGTATGAGCAGATTTTATTTATAACTTGTGTTTTATTCGTCTTTTCTTTCGAGACATGCATATGTATTCATTTTCTATTGCCAGAAAGGGTGATTAATTCCCCAAAAGGGTATCGTATTGGCTTGTTCCTGCCATCAAGATGATGAGCTTTGTTTTGTCCGCAGTTGGAGTTTATTGGATCAGGGGGTTTTCTCATGGGCTTAACCACGCTCAAGTCACAGTGTTATGGATCACATTCCATTCAACAAAAATTGACAGTAATTAATCCCATAATCTCTAAATACCACCCCCTCCCACAGGTTATTCTCAGATCACTGTGCAGTTTATGCAGAGCTTTTTCCTTTTCCAGGCACAATAGGAAAGGTTGTAAACCACCCCCATGAGTTAGTTGCCGTAAATTCAGATATATAAATAAACAGGTATTTTTTTGTCTGCTGAAACTGGAGGTGCTGGGTTAAGGTGGATCATGTCCCACTGTGATTGCGTGTTGGGTCTGCTCCAAAGAACACATACGTTTTTAGGCTTATAAGGATTGAACCGCATGGTCCTTGTTTGTTCATGACCCTGCAGTGGTTGATTGGAAGGCAGTGAACTCCTTTAGAATAACAGCAATAAACAGGAACCTCCTATTAACCCTAACCCTCACCAGTTTGCTTTGGGCTGGAATCTGGATGATGGATTTCAGACTGCCTACTTTGGGATTGACATGGGAACGAGAAATCCAAAATACATCAAAAACATCCAGTGATGGACTCAAGCTGAAAAAGGAAGAGATGCCAAATATTGAAAGAAAAATGGAAATTGAAGGCTGAATTAGGCCTAATCTGTGTATACATAGCTCTTACCTGACCCTAGAAGAACCGTTGCCGAGAAAAAGCACGATAGCACTGACGTTATAATGGCATGTCTCCATAAATCATCTGCACTCTGTGAACTTTCTTTTAGACATGGATTACACCAAAGTCTAGACAATTCTCAATGAAGACTCTCCACTAATTTAGTCCAAGATTAAATCTGCAACTAAACCTCTCTTCTGTTTTCTCCTGTTCAGTTCTCTTCTCTTAACTGAAAAGCTGTTGCTGAGGAAAATATATCACTGAAATAATAATGGCTTGCCTTGATCAATTGTCTGCACTCTTGAGCTTCTTCTTGATAGGCCTTGACTATTTTCAATGAAGGCTCATTTGAAACTGATTAAAGTTTTACCCAATTGCTAAAACACATTTAATTAAACTGGTGTTGACTTGATCTTCATTGCCACTTTGGTAGCAAATCAGAAGTGTCCTTTTCCAAATGTTAACACATTCTCATTGCTTTCAGTCATTTTTACATACTTTTACAGAACACTTAACACAGATCTCACAGAAAAACACAAAAGTTTATTGGATAACTGCAAAACTAAAGGAAAACCTGTAGCGATAGCTTATAGAAAGTACTCTCATAGTTATAAATACCTCCGGCACCCATGTGAACATAGTGCAAAATTGTTTACTCAGAAATCAGTGATCATCATTGTTTGATGTAGGCACTGATAAAAGAGGTGATTCGATTGTGAAACATTTAGGCAATGGATTCTTCCAGAGATACTATAAATATGCATTTTGGGGCAATTTACTGCACACCACCCAAAAAAAGATTTTAGCTGAGATATTCAGAAACATTTCCATATTCACTGAACAATGGTGGGAATAGTGGAAAGCAACTTTGTCTCAAATTATGACAAACTGGAGGCCTGTATTTGTCTGTAAAACAATGTGTAATAAATTTATAAAATGTCAGACTTACCTATTGATGTTTTAAAAAAAAACGGTACATTGAATGCTACAGTGTGTCGACTTTGAATTAGGTTTGATCTTTTCTGCACCTTGTGTCATGGTGCCTGTTCCTCTAGTATCGATAGCCTACTTCATTTTACAGACACAACAGAGCCACAGCCGAACCTGTATCTCGCAGATTTGCTAGTGTTTGTTCTTTCAGAGCTTTTGTTGCAAATGAGATGATTGAAATGGCTTCGAGTAGCGGATCATGAAATGGTCTGCGAGTTTTGAATCGTGACATTTCAAGCTTTCTAAGGCTATATTGCATCACCATATTGCTGGATGATTTGATGCATAAAATCATTTTTAAAACCTGGAAGTGAATGACGGAAGTGTGCCGTTACTGTTACAGTGATGTAGAAAAGGTTAAATATGTAAGTGAAAAAAAAACTTATTCACCTCTAAAACTGTGAGCAGGACTGAGGTCATAAAGCAAGGACTGATTTTGCCCAATGAATGCAAAGGGCTGCAATAAAAATGTATTAATTCTTCTAATATCCCCAGGGCCATTGCCCTTCTCACCTCTAACTGTACTGAGACAGAGCTGGGAATATTCTTTCTCAGGTGATTTCACTACAAAAGAATGTGTGGAATTTGTCTGGTGCCTGAGCTCTCTTTGTGAATCTCAGTAGATCACCTGTCCATCAAACTGCAGCAGCACAATATGCGCTGAATTGCGCAGTGGCAAGAGAAAATTTAATGCATTCATTAGGCAGTTGTACTAACCAGTACTTGGGTAGTTACTGAAAAAAGGGAATTCATCACAAATGACTAATTTCTTTCTTGATACGGTTTCCTCCTTGTTCTAGAGTGTCTGTTTCTTTTCCTCTGTTGTAGCCATGTGCCTTTTGTTTTCTTGTGCCATGTGGTTTTGTTGTTTTGTTCTGTCTCTCATCCCTGGTCCTGCCCCCTTGTTATCTTCTCCACCCACCTGTAGCTTCACCCCTCATTTGTCCCAGGTTTTTCTCGTTTCCCCTCAGTGTATTTATACCCCTTTGTTTGTTCAGTCTCCTGGTCTTGCATTGTGGATGTTACTCTGTTTGTTTTCTTTGGTCTTGTTGTTCAGTTTTATCATGGACTTGTCCGTTCTTCAAACCTCTGCTACTCTGTTAACTTCTGTGACTCGCACTTGCAACCTGCCTCTTCGCCCCCACCTTTACAATTCTCTCAAACTGTACTGGGATTACTTTTTGGAATCTTGGAAAAAGTAATTAATCACTCATTACTTCTGTGTTTCTCTTTAAAACTCATACAAAATAACTGGAATGTACAAAGGAAAACCCATATTACTAAACAGATTATTCATATTAGTGTGATTAGATGCTTCGACTAATTGTTCTCTGAGTTTATGGCACTTCTCGCACTCACACTGCGCTGCTCACATTTACAGTCAAAGTTGCACAGTCAACTGTTGCACACGTACAAGGACAAACACAAATTACAGGGATTAACAGATATAATTTATATAGAGGAAATGTATGGTTTAAATACATTGCAGGTAATCAGTATTGCTCTGTTAGAGAAATATAATTAACAAAGCCAGTAACGGTAATGTATTACACTACTTTGTTACAGGAAAAAATGATTACATTACTGCAACGCATTACTTTGTACTGTAATATATCTAGCACTGATAAGAACATTTCCAAATGTCACTTACTTCTGTTAAATTGTCAGTGAGAGTTTTTTTAAAGCTAGAATTTCAATTAAAATCCCCAAAAGACAAACATTACTGGATTAAATGACTACAAGCCAGTAGCCCTGACCTGTAGTCATGAAGGTCTTTGAACGCCTGGTCCTAGACCACCTGAAGGCCTTTACAAACCCTCTGCTGCATCCCCTGCAGTACACGTACAGAGCTAACACGTCTGTTGATGATGCAGAACTTGACCCTGCATCACATGCTTCAACATCTTAACAGTCCTGGAACCTATGTTAGAGTTCTGTTTGTGGACTTCAGAGAGTGCTCGGCTTTCAACTCCATAGTGCCAGAGCTGCTGCAGGTTAAACTATTCCAGTTGTCTGTGCTAGATCCCATCTTTCCGGCGGATCATTGATTTTCTGACAAACAGGAGACAAGTGGTGCGGCTAGGAAAACACACCCCTGGATCCCGGACTCTTGTACCACAGAGCTGTGTGCTCTCACCCCTTCTTCTCAGTCTTTACACCAATGACTGTGTCTCTGAGGAAACAGTTGTGAAGATCCTGAAGTTTACAGATGACACCACTGTGGTGGGCCTCATACCCAACGTGGGGCTGCAGAGTCTGATGATTCAGTTCCTTAACCATCTGGTTTGGTTCCTCCACCTCACAAGAATGAGCCGAACTTAAGCAGTTAATCAGGTCAGAAGAGGATTGTAGGTTGTACAACTGCAGGGTGATGAAACGCGTGGGCAAAATTTACGTGTTACATTTCTGCAGATATTCATGTCATTGTGTAATATTCTGTATGTTTTTGTAGTATATGTTGTCAGACCTTTATATGTGTAGTATTCTTATCTGCAGGTTTACTGATATTTACACTGTCTATTCATTCTTTTCTCTGTTTATTGTATTTTTATTTTAATTTTCCTTTAGCGAAATAGTTGTTAACAGTCTGTTTGCTTGTCTGGTCTGTTTCGTATGTTACTTGTCATACATGTGTGCAGTCACCCAGACAGACTCCCTGTATGTGTAACATACTTGGCGAAATAAAGTGATTCTGGTTGTGATTTGTTGCAAATACAGTCTTAAAACTAAAGGGGCCAAAAATAGAGTTTAAATAAGTAGGACTGTGCCTGAATTTGCTCCTCCTTCCAGTCTAACATCCTATACATTTTCACTTCTAACTTCTGTTTCCTGTGGTGATGTTTTTGCACACTTCCACCACCCCATCCCTGTTCCTCAGTCCTATCTCTCAGTTCTACTGCTGTATATCAGGTAGGTTAGGGGGATGAAGGGGCATCTGACCTTCTAGCTTAAAGCAGAACCTGCCCAGAACGCCGCAAGAGCAATTTTGGAACATTTATTTTTGATCAAATACATTACCTGATTCTCAGTTAGTAATATAATATTGAAGTATTCACAGTTAATTGGCTCCATAGTTGCTTGGGATAAATGTGGCTTATTTACTGATGCCAAAATAAAAGCTAGAGAAGTCTAACTAAAGACTTTGAAGCTGTCTAAAGCTATGATAAAGGCTATGCATTTTATCTTCCACGCAAAAGTACAGATTATGGAAATGTGGAGAGTTTATTCTGACAACAACAGCACTTTGTTGAAGTGCCGATAATGAAGGTCATAATGAGCAAATGAGCATGCCATTCTTCATCTGAGTGCAAAGTCGTGTTCTAGAGCTTCTTTGCCATATTAGCAAAGTAATTTTCCATGACTGATGTTCTTCTTAATTGGATTCATTAATTTGGGATTAAACAGTGCAGTATCATCACTTAAAGAAGGCTGTTATACATTTCTCCAATTGGTGGAGACATTTGGTGTCCAGTACAATCTAAAATAAAGGCAACTGAATGGTCCTAGTTTTAAACATATGATTCTAGGAAAAATATTGGTATAGAACCTTCAGATGTTCTTGTATTTGCACAGCTCATTTACAAACATGTTTTTCTTTAAATGAACCATCCATTAAATGGTTTACAGGACCAAAACCAAGGAGAAAGACATTGCAACAAGGATCCTTTTTGGTACTTTGATTTTCAAGAATGCAGTAGCTTATGAGTGCATTTTTGCTTATTTATGCATGCATGAGAAGTTACAGGTGACTCCTCATGTGGTTCTATGAATTGCACAAACCAACATGTAAACCACAGCAAATAATCAAAACTAATAATTACTACATTACTACACATTTTTTATTGCTTACTGTAAAATTATATCACTGATGGTCCTCCTCACTCCCACAACTCATCAAAAAAATTGCTGTACTCGACAATTAAGCCTAAAGTTTCTGTTCACTCATTGTTGCGATGTGGGGGCGTTAGTGTGGCCTAAAGAGCGAGGATTGCTTTATTTTTAATCCTTGAGTTTAAAATTAACAGAGATGCTCACAGGATGGAGGGAAAACTCCATGAAGTCATTGCCACATTGCTCACAGTTTCTGGTGAGATAGCAGATATAGCAGATTGGTGCTGTGATTTTGGCTGCTTCCCTCACTAGGCTCTTTCTCCTCTCCCATCAGCATCACTGTAATGAAGCTGTGCAAGATTTGATGTGTAGAGCCACAACATGAATAGAAATGTCTTCATTTTTCTCTTCTCTTTTTCTCTTTTGTTATCTTTCGTTCTCTTCTCTTTTTTATTCTCTTGTATTCTCTTCTCTTTCCCTCTGACATCTCTTTCCATCCATCATTTGTTTTTGTTGTCTTCTTCTGCTTTGATGACCGTATTATGTGATTAACGAATTGCTGTGTTTGTATATGTGTGAAGCAACAATTCTGATTCCGATTCTGAAACAGTGACTAAAAGGCAGGATGGAAGTAAAACATTGCAGGCCTCACATCTCGAGCTGAGTGTAAAAGAAGGTTGTGATCTAGTAAAAAAAACGAAACATGACTTGCTCTCTCTCTGTGAAGAACAACAGAACTGACAGATGCAACATGATGTGACATAGGCAGCCTTTAATTGCTCTCCTCACTGTTGTTCAGCAGTTGTCATATCCTCCCTCTTCTGTCATTCAGTTCAGTTCCATCCCTGAAGATCAGCACTGACTTTAAAAAAGATAAAGAGGATTCTCTGTGTGAGTGCGAAAACGTGTGTGCAGGGTTGGACAGGTTATGCTACGTATATATATACATATATATATATATATATATATATATATATATATATATACACACACACACATATATATTTTTGAAAATCACTCTGTACTTATTAGAATGTAAAAACAGTCTGAAAACATTCACATGAGCACGGTCGGGCACGGTCATAAACGTTGATGTCACATAGCAGCATATAGCAAACGCAAAATCAAAATGGCTATGTGAGAAAAAATCAAGAAACAAAGCAGAGGATTCACATGTGGGCTGATTGTGAAGTAAAGCTAAATTTAAGGAACATTTTGGCATAAAATTAGAGCTTAATACGTTATTTGTTGTGTTAGGCAGCATTATGTAGCACATTATATCTCTCAGCTGTATCGGTTTGAAAGAGTTTATAATTGAAATTATTTTCTTTTTTTTCCATTGTCTCAATTTTTTTTCTGCGATATCCAGCATGACTTACACTAATACATCATACAATCACTACAATTACTACAGTTACACAGCTGCAATGAGATAATCGACTTCCTACAGTTACACAGCTGCAATAAGATAATCGACTTCCTAACGGTAACCATCTGATTTACTTCTGCATTCACCAGCTGACGAAAAAGAAATATTTCAGAAAAAGAAAAATGTCACTGTGGAGATGTGGTTACATTTTCATTTTGGCCAGAGTGTAAGTGTAAACAATATCACCGAACACACATTGTCAACCTGGTTATCAGTCATGTCATTTGGTCCTCTAAAACCTTTTCCAAAAGCTCTGATTTCAGTGACCTACAACAGCGTTTTCGTCTAAACAGAAGGTCAAAACACAAAATTCAAAAATATCTGAACATGTGTAATGGGATGTTTATAGAGCTAAAATGGTGTTCAGAGAAGTTGTCCAAAGGATTACATAATCCCAGTGTATTGTATTTTAGGTCTGTTTTGTGAGGGCATTGACTAAAATTATCCACATGCATAAAACTGGTTTCAGCGTGTGTGTGCCAAGTAAAATATAATTGAATACGAAACATTCTAAAGAAGAATATTCCCAAAGGTACACTCTGTACTCACACAACATGCTGCCCATCACGTAGGCAACAGTACAAGCAGTTAGTATTGATTGACCTGCTGTCACCAACCTCAATGTACTGAAGCAAAACTGTGATGGACGTGGACTTTTATGAGTGTTTTCAAATGGTAGTTCTTTTAGTAGTCATGTATATTTGTACAGAAAATAATCTGCTCAGTTCCTCAGTTTATGTAGTTTTAGGAGACTTTACATTTTCTTTTTTCAAAAAAAAGACTGTTAACACAACGGTAACTTTTCATCAAATTGAAACCAAAATAATAACCGTCCCCTTTTTTTAACTTACAGAATCTGTTAACAGAATATCTCTGCTTGTTTCATTGAACTAGCGATAACTGTGTCTTATAAAGTTCCATTCCGTTTTGGGTTTAATTGCATTCTTTTTTGTTGGATCAGCACCTCTCAGCTGTTATTCACACCTCTCACTTGTGAGTTTTTGCATTTCAATTTAGACCAAAAGGATGCAAAAGGAGAAGGAGAGCACCGAGCAAACTTCACTTCTTATCCTGAAAGATGATGATGTAATAATTTCCCCTGCAGTTCTATAGAGAACCCTTGAGAAGTTTTTTGACCTGATACTTTTTTGCTAGAGTTGTTTTTTATGTCTGCTATTGCAGCAACAACCATTTTACTTGAGAATGGGTTTAGGCTACTCTATTTGCCTTTACCTGTCAAACTGCTTATCCTATTCTACTTGCGCTTGCACTTAAAACAGATGCTTGATGCCTTGACCTTTAGAGCTCAGCTGTGTCCCTGGCACACCTCATTTAGAAAACTTATCACAGAGAGTAATAAGTAGGTTTCACTGAAAGGGCACTGAATCTATGTATACTGAGGCTTGGAGCCACTTCCCGGTTGTTGACGATAACTGCTGCAACGAGTACTATGTGATATGAATTTCCATGCTGTTTTAAAGAAAGGAGAATGCTGCTACAACATACACAGTCTCATTTTATCTATATGTATCTAAATGCTGGATGCAAAATATACCTTACATTTATAGCATATAACTGCATTAGGGGTGTAGTTTTCTGACATCGCAGTGATTCCTTTTGGTTACAAGTTTTTTACAGTTTTGTTTGAGCTAGCTGAGTAGAAAAAATAAGCTTAATCAGAATGTATTTCTTACCTTAGTTCAGTGACATTATTTTATTACATGATTGCCATAGTGTAAACACAGTTTTTGTCACAATTGTCTAGTGAAAGCAACAGTGGCTGCCTTATACACCACTTACTTCTTGCTTTAAGGGGAATTGGAGTTTTCTTTACTATTGCTCTTCCTAGTTCGCTGCTTGTTGATTTTTTCATAGTTCTCCTGCAAACACTGCCCAGCATAGTCTGCTGTTTACACCAGCTTTGACCATCTGGAGGCAGCTGTTTTTTTTTTTTGCTAACATACAGCATGCCATACCAGCCTTGACCACAGGGGGCAGTTAGAGTCATAGCTATATTGAGGTTTGTGAGCCGTTACAGTGTGCTACAAACAATAAAGAAACTCTACCTAACCAAACAGCCTGGGAAAGTATATAACTATCATACTGGATCTCCTACTGTCAGGCTTTAAAAGCTAACAGTGTCTTCCGTAGCTGTTATGGTCAACATTTGTGAAACGAACCACTGGACAATTTAATTGCCTGTGTTTGCTTTGGATTGGGAGTCTGTTGAATTAAATTGCCCCTTGGTGGTTGAGGCAAATATGGTATGCTAGTTATTAGCCAGTTAGCTACCCAGTTTTTTTTTTTAAAGTGTAAAGGATTCACTTAATGGTCATTGTGTACCGCTGCAAGTGTTACCAAAGACAGAGGATCCTTTACTGGGATTACAACTACGTATAGTAGCTTGAATGCTGGAAAACAGTAAAAACATGCTTTCATAAATCCATTATGTATTTGGGTATATTTGACATTACAGCCTCAAACACAACAAGATTCTGTCAGTATTGCTAATGTTTTGTTTGTTTTGCTTATTAATTTCTTGCTTATTTATATGCTGTTACTAAAATTAGGCTGCTTTCATGTTGACTGGATGCGAGTTATCCCCCTGAATTTGTTGCCAACGTTATGCTTACAAACATTCTAATTTGCTCTATTTGTACTCCTTCTACAGCAGGGGTATTTAATTAAAATTCAGTAAGGTCAAGCAAAGGTCTGGAACATCATAATGTCTAACTTGCATCATGATTTAGTGCCATATACTGTATACTGAAGTAGTAGTTATATAAACATCTTATATAATCAACAACTGAATGTCAAATCAAATAAAGTACAATTCAGTAATATTTCAACATTTATTGTCAGTTTTCTCTTTGAAGAGCAGGCAATGTGAAATAACTCCCCTCTGACTCACTTTCTTCTCTGACTGCTGTTTCTCATCTCGTCCCTCCCCTCCCCTGTGTGTGCATCACTCACTCGAGTCTCTGTGCTCATTGTAATGCACAGATCTGATTGGCTGAGTAGCGTCACGTGTGATATTTACAACAAATACGATTGGTCTGTGAGTTTCCCGGTCTGCTAAAGCGGTATCGTAAAGGCTAGAAAAGTTACGCCGATTAAAATAGGACCACCCCGTCAAAATTAAATAATTCTCCATAGTTTATCGGTGATAGGTCCAGGTCCGCATAGGACAGCATCTGGGTCCGGACTCGGACCATGGTCCGCTTATTAGTGACCTCTGATCTACAGCATGTTCCTTCTTAGCAGCTGTTGCGAGATTAAAGAACATGGGCAACATTTCCATTATTTAATTTAGGCCACAAAAACTAAACCTGATCTATCTTAACAGTAGGACTTTTTACATGCATACATATAAATATAATTTGAAATGAAAAAATGCACTCTGAATTTCCATATTGTGACAAAACCTCATTGGTTTAAAAGGAGGTATTTGTGGGTGGATCAAGTGAATCATTTGAATTACACCACTACTGTTTTTTGTTTACTCCATTGGAGCCAAATCTTTCTATATATCTATGTCACTTCAATATTTTTCAGACTGGTCCACAGATAAAATGACCACAAGGCCAGACTGCTGCTCTCGGATATGATTTAGTAGAGTGATTTCATTTCCATGACACTAGGAGCTGAGGGCCATTGGGGATAAAACTGAAGTATTTATAATGCATAGACACCTAGTCTCTTATGGATCTGATCCCAGTGATAATTATGTATGAGTTTGCTCAATGAAGCATTAATCAGAAGCGTTCATCTACATTCACTGTCAAGATTTTATAATTTTATGCGTGCTGGTCTCAAGAAATATTGATTTCCCCAAAGACCAAATCGACCAGCTCTGTATTCCACATGGTCTGTTTAATCATTTGACAGACTCATAGAAGACATACTACATGTAACCTTTTTGTTTCATGTAAATGAGCAGCTTTGGTAATGATGTCATACTTATGAATAACAGTGTGTGATATTTCAAACACTATTCTGATTTCAAAGTTCTCCAAATGCAGCTTCTTCTTTATAGTGTTCCCTTATTACTGAAGAATATATTTCCATATTAAGGAAAACCACATAGTGTGACGCCTCCCTCTGGCTCTGTAGTGAGTAACACTCAGCATGTGTGCACGAGCAGTGATTGACACATTGTCAGACACTCCTCCTGGCTCTGATTGGTTATTCTGATTTGGGCGTGGTAGATTCTTGCAAGGGGCATTATGAGCTGTAGGTGGAACCGGAGCAGCCTGATTTTTTCACAGATTGTCTGTCTCATGAACTACTGTCAGATCATAGTGACAGTTTTAGCAAATATGACAAAAAGCTATTTTTATACGAGTTACCTACTGCAGCTTTAACAGCTTTTGTTATTTTATACAGTATTGTGCAGAAGACAAACACAACCATGCATTTATTACATTTCCAGTGTAAATAGCCATTAAGTACAAATTATTTATTTTTCAGCATCAGAAAAAAACAGAACATACATGTTTAACAGAATATTGCACACAAGCCTCAGCAACTAATTATGATGTCAACTGTTCTGGTATGTAGTGTGTTCTCCCTTTACATTTATTACAACTTTAATCCTTTTCCTGAGAAGTGTTTTCAGATTTTTTCAAAGAAATCTGCAGGGATATTTTTCCACACATCAAAAGTCTTTGAACTTGGTTGCAATTTCTGCTTCTCACAATCCAAGTAATCCCAGACATAATCAGTGACGCTGAGGACTGGATGCTGTGGTGGCCATTATTCTAAGAACACCAGCGGCTTATTTGTTTGTTTTGCACATTTTCTTTCTTTTTGTCTAGTTCCTTTTCTCAGAACAAGCTTCTTGGCAGCTACACATCCTTGCAGACCCATAGTGTTAAGCTTTCTCTCAAAGATGAAATAGTCCTGCTTATCTAATAATTGGAAACTTGTGAAGTTGCACAGGATTAGAAAGTTAGAATCATTTAATACGCTCATCTGCAACCACATTGGTTGAAAATAGTGATCCGAAACTTTTAATGCATCGCAATGCAGTACTTAGAATTTGTGTCACAACAGTGTCATGTTGTTGCTCACGAATCATGGAAAAAAAAAAACCTTGTGGGCCACTAATGTCACATTTTGCCAGATGAAACAGAAACTTGAGTCATATAATTTGACTTAGAAAATTTGAGTCCCTCGGAATATTTTCCTTGTTTTTCTACGGATAGATCTCTACAACGTGTTGTGTCAGATTCATTTCTGTTGCAGCATATTGTATCATATTGTGTTACTGTATTGTGACTAGCATGATAGCTTCTGGCCAATATGTTACTTTAGAACTAACATAATAGCTTGTGGCTAGAGTGTTAGATTGGAACACATAAAGGACAGCTTTTATTTCAAATATTGTATTGTACTTCCATATAACATTACAAATTATGAATTTTTGTGCTTTGTTTACTGTGTTTACTAGGTTTTTCTGTTTGGGCTGATTTATGTTTTGTTGTACCGACTAGTGTGCTACTTTTGCTTTTGTCATCTATTGTTGATGGTAGCTTTTTGAAGGGATTTGCTGTAGGCTGTCTTATTAGCCTTCATTTCAGACACTTTTTCTCCTGTGAAGTGACCTCCAGAAAAGTGATGAATGCTGTACGACTAGTTCATGAAAAATCGTATTCATGCAGCGTGTACCACTGAGACTACTCACATCACAGTTTGTGTTTTTGTCCTCGTCGAGTAATTTGAGACATCAAAACAGATCACTACGTGTATAATACTCCTGAGCTACATTCAAGAGACACAATAATTTTTACTTGTAATAAAAAATAATCCTTGGTATAAGTGGTTTTGTACTTAAGCCTCTGAAATGTGTAACCGTTGATGTGTCTTTGTCCCTTTTAAGGGGAGTTTACACTTTTTTGTGTATACATTTTGTGTACTCATATAAACATTTTTGCAGACCGAGGTGCTCATTTCCAATTGTTTCCAATAGAAGAGATGAGTTTTGTGAGCTCTGTGCCTCTAGTTTTATGTGTCCCCCAGGAGCTCCAGATGCCCCAAGTTGAAAAGTCAACTCTAAACTGTCCAGTAGCCTAGGTCTTGAGTGTTTATCTCTGACCAATCAGATCAAAGGTTAAGCAGGTCTTCAGTGACGGTGGTAATGGAGGAAAGATCTGTGGCTGCAGATCAAAATCATTACATACACAAAGAGCAACGTATTTTAGTTTAGCTTGTTTTTGTTAGCAGCATAGTTGGTGTATCATGGTGGGTAATATCGTAATATCCACAGGGTTAGCTGGGGTTCGGATCACGCTATACCAATTAAAGAGTAACTACACCCCCTTGCTTTCAACTCCACCCCTGGCTCAACTTTGAAAAATGCTCGGGGCAGGCCACACTGGGAGGGGCACTGCAGTGATCGACAGGTTTGGAGGTGGGGTTGCGAGTGAAACCGGAAGGGGTTGGGCTGCTGTGTTTTTAGAGCTAGCCTACATTAGCTACCAGAAAATATGGAGAGACTAAATCAAACGGCACTTTTGCAACTGGGAGGTTTTAGGAGGCTGACGATTTTTTTCTACTACTATCCCCATCTTTGACGAGGGAAGGTGTTTCTGATCAGGCAGTGTGTCTTGAGCCTTACCAGTATGAGCTCAAGCCGCCAAAGAGTTAACGTAGTGCCAGAAAATGATTAACAGCGAACGACAGGGGCGTCCGAACGGTAGAACATTCCGTAAAACCTTGACAGGTAGCTTCTTATTATCTGTTCAGCAGGTCCATATTCAAAATAACCAGATTCCTGATTTCTTAGATGCACTGAATCCTGAATGAATAAAGTGGATTTCTTTGAACTCTAAGTTTCTTTAAGTTTGACATCAAGGTCGCAGACTGCATCACCGGTCAGCCAGGATTTGCTGCAGTAGCCAGTAAATCCTTACGTTCTGCAAGCTGTTCATGTTCTTACCGGTGTTGCATCCGATTCAGTTCCCTCTCAAATTCATGTTCCCCTTCGTAAATCAATCCTCGGGTGCACGCACTCACTGGACAAAAATCAACGACAGGCAACACTGGAACTACGGAAAGCAGGAAAAAAGTTTGAGAAAGGCTGTACAGATGAAAGGTTGACCCAGTCAGTAACAATATCCATTTAATGTTAACCTTTCCTGAATCATTCTGTTTCCCGTTGTTCCAGTGTTGCTTGCTGTTGATTTCTGTTCAGTGAGTGTGCCCGCCTGAGGGTTTGTGAAAGGAAATGTAAATCGGATGCAACACCGGCAGCTTTATGGAGACTTGCAAGTATACTCACATAATCAGTCCAACATCTTTATTACAAACTAAGCGTAGATTAATTGATTTTTTTACAGTGGTACAGACAGCTGGCATATCACAGCCTTGTGACGTGGTGCTGGGGGTATTTAGCTCAGTGCGCGAGTGTGGTTATCTCCTTGCTCCAGGGTCCTATGCTTTCATATTTATGAGTGCGGCGCGAGTATGGGCGTCATCAGGGGGAGGTAATGTCGGTTGACTGATTTGCATACTGTGACGTGTCATGGTACTGGTATGAAGACACGTCATCCGCGCCTATAGCAGAGTTGAACCTGAGGAACGCTGCAGAGGCAGAACAATAAAAATTATATTTTTACAGTTTGGAAAGATGTGTTCACGTTTTATGCAAGGCTGGTATATTTTATTATTATAGAGCAATGCATTTCAGCTGTTAATGAAAAAACAAGTCTTAGGGTGTAGTTACTCTTTAAAGTCCTTGGCCAAGATTCGTAACCCTACATTTGCCTGCCCTTGTACCATAATTGTAAATCAGATAGGAGTGTTTAGCAACTGCATCAAGAAGCACCACATGCCATTTAATAGTAGTGGTTGAACTTTATGGCTGTACATATTGATATGATAGCTTGCTAGCACAATTGACTGACAGTTATGATACTATTGATGCTTACCGACAGGGAGACACACATAGCCAGAAGTAGCCTTTGGAACCTAGAGAAAGCAGTGTGAACCCTAGGAAAAGAAGGCCATGCAGTGCACCTTATGTTACCCCCCAAACTTCTTAAACTCTTAACTTCTTAAACTTCTCCTAGTCCGGCCACATACATCCACAGTTTATAATGGTCATACTAAAATTGATTGATGTGTGAAACGGGGCTCTCTCTTTGCTACCATGTTTTCTATTGCTATGTAAAATAAGCTCCTTGCTGCCTTGTTGGATGTACTTGTGACAGTTCTTGAATGAACATTCAGAATGCAGTTCACATTGTTATGGAAAACCCTTATTATTAATTTGTTTCATCAGAGTATGTTCATATGTTTGTTTGCTCAAAAAGGCAAATTTGAGGCATAAACAAAATAAGAATGTATAATTATTAGCTTAGTTAGACCACATGCTTTAAGTGTGAAACACAATGCGAAAACAGCATTGAGGAATTATGCTGTTAAATGAGAAGAGAGATTAAACAGAAGAAATACTCCTTTTTTTGCAAACACCTTAAACAGTTAAAACCAACCTGAAAAAGCTGTTCACAGAAATTATAGTGTATTCTCCACCGTGCACCCCTTGTGTATATTGCTTTGGCCTATGGCTCACCACTTTAGCCTGTGGCTCTCCGAACTCCGAACAGTTCTGCTCAGCTTCTCTTTCTTCACAGCTTCTCTTTCTCACCCCCTTTACATCGCTCCCCAGTCTACCCCCGATTCAAAAGCCTGCACAACCTAGTGTAACAGAAATAGATCCAAAGCATGAAAAGGAGCCAAACACTCATTTCAGGTTCATTCAAGTACATTCCTATAGCTTGTACCTTTGCAGTTTGCTTTTGTGGAAGAAGTTCAGTTTGAGACTGTAGTTGCTGTAGTTTTGCTGCTTAAAAGGATGATTCAGACAAAAATCAAATGTACATTTCTTTCCCCTTACCCTAGATGTACTCGATAGACTTACTCATGTGGTTTCTAACACTGTATGAGCTTATGTTAAAAAAAACAGACAAATGTATTGACAAAATATCAAGGTTTTAGATGGCTGCTGCTCAGCTAGACGGTGTACTTTTGTTCTTTTTGTAGATAACAGTAAAGAAGCCACATAAGCAAGGCTATTTGAGAATTCTTAACAACGTGACTTAGTTTAAGGCAAATATGTGATGATTTATGCACTCACTTTAGACAATGCTAATCAATACTGTTAGCTTCTGTTGCTTTTCCCATTATATTACCCTTGCAACTCAAATGCAAAACTAAACAAGCAAATTTGGGACGCCAAGCACATCTTGGTTGATTGACTACATTTGGGGTAAGGAATAAATAATGTAAATTAGATTTTTGGCTAAACAGTCACTTTAAGGTTTGCAGTGTAGTGCAAAGTAACTATCAACTGATGAGCTGAATATGTTTTGACATGCAATTTTGATACCTGAGTTGTTTTTTGTAAGTGGTACACTAATTGACAGTCTATTACCTATTTAGAAACCTTTTAAAAGCCCTGTTTAAAAAACACATTTTGAATGATTTTCTTTATATTGGAACAGCTTCTACATGAATGAATCTCTGACAAGATAGTCATTCTGTTCTTGCCATTAAAAGAACCGCATGCTTCACTGAAGAACATTATTTGAGAAAGAGATTTGTTAGTGTGAAGAACCTTTTATAAGCTTAAAGAATGTTCACATAATATAAAGGTTCGGTATAAATTTAAAGGATCTTTGAACATTTAAAAAGGTCTTCACACTCACATGGTCAGGTCCATAAATATTTGGACAGTTTTGCTTCAGTTCACCACCACAGTGAATTTGAAATTAAGTTATTCAAATTCAGTGCCTGACTTTGCACTTTTGCATTGTAGTTTGTGAACTTCAAAAACATGACTACAGATGACATCAGCCTTTTTTCTCTTTTAGCTGTAAGTGCCATCAAAATTTTGATACATCCCTAACAATCCATCCATTGAAAGGTATTTTAAAGAATTAGAATGGTTACTCTGTGGCATCGCAAAAAGTAAGTACTGATGCCTGTCAAACCAAGGAATGTGCCATCCCTTAAGTCACATTTATCAGCAATAACAAAATCATGATGTAATTCTGTATTATTGCTCACTTGTAGGTGAAGAGGTCTACGTTTGTTTTGTAAGTAGAAGAAGAGATGAGATATAAATTTGATGGATTTGATGAGTTATTGTTGCACATACAATCTAGTTTTGTAAAATATCATGTTTTTGTTATGATGATATGATTTGTTACATCAGAATGAATTTTAGTCAAAAAGTGAGAAGTTGAGATGTAAGCCTGTTGATACAGAATGTAAACTGAATCATTTACATTCATTTACAATTACACACTGTGTAATTAAATACACTGTGTCCAAAAGTTTGTAGACACCTGCTCATTAAATGTTTCTTCAGAAATCAAAGGTATTAATAGGGAATCTGTACCTTTTGCTGCAGTAACAGCCTCTAGTTTTCTGAGAAGGCTTTACACTAAATGATGTAACATTGCTGTGAGGATTTGATTGCATTCAGTCACAAGAACATTACTGAGGTCAGATACCAATGTTGGATAATTGGTTCTGGGTCACAAACACCACTCCAACTCATCCCAAAGGTATTAGATGGGGCTCCATCATTCCAGAGAAGGTAGTTCCACTGCTCCGCAACCCAATGCTGGGAGCTTTATACCCCTCAAGCGGACACGTGGCGTCGGGCATTGTGACTTTAGGCTCATGTGCAGCTACTCCAGGCATCCCGTTTTATTGACAGTGCTGTTTTTCTGGAGATTACACAAGCTGTGTGTACACAAATAAATTCCTGTGTCAGCAATGGGGGCACCTTATAGAGGCTGAATTGACTGAAAGAAAAGGTGTCTGGATACTTTTGTACATATAGTGTATTTGATTACATAATTACATTGGAATAATATTGAAAACACTAAGTAAAGGTAATTAGTAATAATACATTTTTGTAATTGGTGGAATACAGTATGTTTAGAACTAGTGACTAATGTCTGTAGTCATGTAGAGTTATCTTCATACTTTACGTACGTAACATCACCTTTTCTGCTCTGCTCCAAGCAGCAAATCTCAACTTGACAGAGATTCGATTGATTCGATACACTCCTCTCCTCTCTCTGCTTTGTGGTCCCCGCTGAGGTGATGATAGTCAGTATTGGTCGGCAGTCTCAAGGAGCAGAGAGTGCCCTGTTTGACCTTGAGTTTTAATTGAGATTGAGGGAATCATGTTCAGAGGTTGGTTCAATAGATCCTCACAACCATATTTCCGGAGTAGTTTGGTCTCAGATGTCTTCCAGTGGTTGAAGGGATTTCAATAACTCAAACTTGCGAAAGGAAATTAGAAAAGAGGTATAGTTTATATAAGGGACAGAAAGGTAGGAAAATCTTTCTATAGGAGGTTGGTTTTCAGGGTGGTCAGTTTTTCCAATGTCTCCTGTAGTACCCAAAAGAATTCTTTGCCGTAACCTTTCTTTTTCATAACCTCAGTGTAATTTGTTCTAAGTAATCTTGCTTTTCTCCACCTTCTACAACCATCTCACTACATGCTTATTTGCCATAGTAGAACAAGCTATTCTCATGGCATCCTTACCACTGCCTTAGAATGAGTACTTTTTCAGCTGTACTTCTTCTTGTGCTTCTTGAATTTCATACTTTAGATGATACATTTTGACAATTCAGTTATATATGAATGTATAGTGCCTAGTTTTAGTAAACAGGCTTCTCTATAGTTTAGTATAGAGTCATCTTTTGGTGCTATGTAGAACTATAAAGATACTCTATCATAGAGAAGAACCATTAAACCATACAAAAATCATTTAAAACATTCAAATGGTGTTATCACTGTTCTATATAAAACCAGTGCCTTTACTGAAGAACCTATGAGGAACCCTTTTTTTAAGGCTACCGTATAGTATATCATCTGGGTACTTTGCATCCCTGAAGTGTTCTTTGGAGTAATGTTGCTTTCCTCAAAGACCCTTTCAAAAGACGGTTCTTTAAAAAAACATATTTGTAAATTAAGTGTGCAAGTGTTAAGAACATTTTCAAATAGTTCCAAGCCAGGAACCATTTAAGAACCTTTATTTTAAGAGTATATGGTTTTCAATTACAGTTGTACTATTTTGGCATATGAAAATATTTCATATGTAAAAATGTCATCTTGGATGCAGCTAATATATCTGCAAGCTGCAAGAGTTTGTTATGGGTGTGGCTAATGCTGATGCTTTTCTTTTCTTATTGCCCCAAGGTTCAGTCACAATTCTGCAGTCAGTACTCTAAATTGAGGACATTGCGAGTTATTTACGAGGTGTTACAGACATGCTTTGTCTGCCAAGTTTAATTTCCATATAAATAACCGTCAAGAATATAAACCTTGAAAACCTAGTTCCAAACAGCTGGAGGATATGCGAATTATGTGCTCTTGACTGTTTGCAAGGCCTGATGGCACACAGACTTGAAAGTGTTGTGTCCTCCTTGAGTTGTGTTATCAGTTTTCACTCATCCAGACAATCTTGCAAGTCAAGATCAGCATCCATCATTTTCCACTGGGGACTGGCCATCTTTCAGAGAGCAGAGGGAGATGGGAAACGACAGGACATAGCCATAAACTCAGAGCATGTTCTAAGCAGCTGTGGTGCTGTGAATCTGTGAATTCTATAAAAATAGCATGTGTGGACATTCAAATTGTGGAATAATAAAATGAATGCTGGCAGAATTAGTATGCTTTCCTACTGATAACTAATACAAGAGAATTTATTGTACCACACATCATTTTACTATTTTTATAATAATACATTTATTTATCCACATGCAGATATACCCCTATCCAGACAGAGGACTTTTGGATGGTTCCTGAGGACACAGTGCCACCTTGTGGTATGTTTGTGCACTTTTCTTAATTCTATTAAGAGAAATGTCTCCCTCTGCTGGTTACATTTTATAAAATTAGCATTTTCATGTGTTAAACACTTAGTACACCACTTAAGGTGTTTTTGTTTGGCTGATTAATTTTACTAATACATTTTTATTTTAATCCCTGAGTTTCATATGTATTTGCATGGTGTATTTACCAAAACAGTTCTAATAAGTGAAGTTCTAAGACCTCTTTATTCCTTAGAAGTAAGGCTGTTTTTTCTAACTGTGCCTTAAAGACTGTTATATGTTAATAACTTCTTTTCTGATTGACTGCCCTGCATTGTACCTCATTTAAAAAGCAGTGCGGACTGACAAAAGTTTATTCAAGGTGTCTGTGCTGGGTTAAATTGCTTTATATGGAATAGGCAGAAGTATGTATAAAAATCCAGTGCTTTTCAGGACATCACAGAAACACCTAATTCCAGGTGAGCTGTTTTTGCAACCTTATTTCCATATATGGATTGGGGAGTGAATGGCATGTTTTGACTCTTTCACAATGTTTACATATAATTTAAATCCAAGAAAGTGAGGATAAGTCGATTTTCCATGAAATGGTCATGACAGAAAAGGACATGATGATGTGTTAATAATTTAGTGGACTGGATGGTGTATGTTGAAAGGTGAGGTCAGAGACGTTCCACACATGACCACACAAATGCTTAATACACAAATGCTTACTTAAACTTAGAATTTTATGTTAAAGACACTAGGGATGTCATGTTTACTTATTAAACTTATTAAAATTTTAATTGCCAGTTGGTTAGTTGATTAGTAGGCAGTTTGCATGATGATAATGTACATTTAAAAGCCTAGTATTTTGGCACCAGTGAAAAGTTTTGTGTATTGTTTGTTATTGTTCAGTTAAGTAGATTAAGATTTTAATTGGTTTAGTGCTTAATTTTGTGCTGTTGATATAATTGATAGAAATTAAATTAAGATTTTAATTGGTTTAGTGCTTAATTTTGTGCTGTTGATATAATTGATAGAAAGAGCTCTACACTCTTAAAAACTGTGCCAAAATAGTTCTCTGCACATTGAGCCATTTTTGGTCCCCTACAGAACCTTTCAGTGGATGTTTCATCAGAGAATAATTTTTAGTAATGAGATGTGTGTGAGTGTAAAGAAGTTTTTTTATTTAAAGAACCTCCTCGTAATGTAAAGATTCTCGGAAGAACCCTTAAATTCATACAGAACAGTGGACTCCAACCTGATCCTGGAGAGCTACCTTACTGGTGAGCTTAGTTCCAATCACAATTTGCCGCATCTGCTCCAGCTAATCAGCCTCTTTCCAAGTCCCTGATTGGCTGGATAAGGTGTATTAGAGTTAAGTAAGGAACTTGGCAGCTTACTGGATACAGGCTGGAACTCAGCTATGCAGGACGGTAGCTCTCCAGGACCAAAGTTAGAGACCACTGGTATAGAATTTTTATATTATGTGAATATGCTTAAAACAAGTTTTGACGTGATTGCTCTTTTAGTGCATCATTTTTTAGAACAAGTGAAAATGCCACACGTAGAACCCTGGTGTGAATTCAGTAAGCAGACTGAGACCCCCTGAGAGGTCCAAATTAGCTCAGAGATGTGTGTGGTTTGTTTGAAATATGAACATAAAACCAAGCAAAGACATTTAAAAAGATCAAACACAACCATTGAACCATTGTCTTTTCTTCACATAACTTCTTTGGTTCCTGCAACAGATTCATTTCTAATGATGTTTTGGGTTTGTTTTATCGTTTCTTTCTGAGCCCTAAATCAGTAATTATAGAATGGATAGTTTCAGTTTCAAAACATGACTGATGCATGTTCAAAGCGTTATAAAATACACTATATAGGCTGACATTTTAAACTATTAGTTATTATATTAATGTGCCAAGTTTTTTACATTTTTAAAAGCAGTACTAGATGCTGTGAATAATGAGGATATATCACACACTAGCTTATTGCTCTAGATTATAGAATCTAGAATAGCACAAGATAACACAAAACATCCATAAAACCCACAAACTCAGTTTTGCCAGAGTATAGCATAGTTCAGAAAGTTAATTAAATTATATCCCAGTTATTGTTTCCAAATTTAAATCATGAAATCTGTCCAATCAGATGTGATTTTTTTGTCCATATGACTTTTGATTTCATCTTTTGGTTCAGTGTCAAATATGTCAGTGTGAATGCTAGGAGAACCAGAACTAAAATACAGTAATGTATTATTTTTTGATTCGGACCAAGGGAGCCAAACTTCAAATGTAAAAGCATCGTCTTCGTTCGTCTATCAGACTTTTTCTTTAGTATGGTTCATTTTGACAGCTGTGAACACTCCACCCATGTGTGGGTCCACTCCCTAGTCAACCTTGGTTCAGTTGGTGGGAATGCAGTTTTGTGGTGGTAGTGTCTTAGAATTTTTAGCAAATGGATCGTGGAACACATTTTTGGTCAGGCATCAGTGATGTGATTGGTTATATATTGGTATATAAACCGATCAGGCATAACATTATGACCACCTCCTTATTTCTACGCTCATTGTCCATTTTATCAGCTCCACCTACTATATAGGTGCACTTTGTAGTTCTACAATTACAGACTGTAGTCCATCTGTTTCTCTGCATACTTTGTTAGCCCCCTTTTACCCTGTGGTCAAGACCCCCATGGACCCTCACAGAACAGGTACTATTTGGGTGGTGGATCATTCTCAGCACTGCAGTAACACTGATGTGGTGGTGGTGTGTTAGTGTGTGTTGTGCTGGTACGAGTGGATCAGACACAGCAGTGCTGCTGGAATTTTTAAACACTGTGTCCACTCACTGCCCACAGGACGCTGTTGGCTGGACATTTTTGGTTGGTGGACTATTCTCAGTCCAGCAGTGACACTGAGGTGTTTAAAAACTCCAGCAGCACTGCTGTGTCTGATCCACTCAGACCAGCGCAACACACACTAACACACAACCACCGCCACATCAGTGTTACTGCAGTGCTGAGAATGATACACCACCCAATTAGTACCTGCTCTTTGAGGGTCCATGGGGGTCCTGACCACTGAAGAACAGGGTAAAAAGGGGCTAACAAAGTATGCAGAGAAACAGATGGACTACAGTCTGTAATTGTAGAACTACAAAATGCACCTATATAGTAAGTGGAGCTGATAAAATGGACATTGAGCATAGAAACAAGGAGGTGGTCATAATGTTATGCCTGATTGGTGTATATAAATTTGATTTTCAAGGCTCAAATGTGGCAAGTGTGAAAGTAACAGCGCTCTTGTATCCCTTCAAAATCTCTGATTAATAAACTACATCTTTAATTTGTTGCACTGTAGTTGCTGCAGTGTGAAACCAGCCGCACCGAATGAAAAACATGCACCGTCACAAAAAACCCAAACTCTTGTGCGGACTTTGTCAAATGAACTAGGTATGAAAACAGCTTGCAACATAAATGTTTTTGGGCGACCCTGAAATGGTTCTTTTAGGCCATCGCTTATAGAACTCTTTGTCCATTTTTTAGTTTAAAACAAATGTTAAAAAGTTAGTTCAGTCAGAACCACCAGAGTGTCTGCTAATCACAGAACACAGATAAAAGCAAAGAGGAAAGTAAATGCCTGGGGTCTTAATTATCATTGCGAGGCCTGTTGCGGATGCTAGAAGGACGGGTAAGAAAACACTTTAGTCTGAAGATAACAGTACAGAAGCAGAGCTACTCTCTCAATTCTTTCGGAAGGTGGATCTAGCCTCCTGTCTCAGCCTTAGCAAAATGTAGAAGCCTGATTGGTATTATCTGTCCTTGTTCTGCTCTTGCACTCAGTGTAAAGTCGCTAGTGCAGATGCAATCAGATAATTGCACCCTCGCCCAATGTTGAATGTATGGTGACTCATATACCTGCAATTTTAGCTTTCAAACAAGTTTGCTTGATTGTTATCTGGGAACAGAATTGTTAACTTGCTCTTGCTGATGTCTCTCTAACTTGGACACTTTATTATTTTCTGACAGAGAGTTAAAACTGTTACTTTCCTCACTAATGCAGTGATTGTTGTTTGAATGGTTGTGATACAGAAGATACATGTCTTAGAGAGAAACATATTCGCTCTGTCTCTCCTTTGTTCTCGGGCTGAAGTTCTGTGGTGTCACAATCATTCTCTCACCATTCAGTGTTCTCGTTAGCAGCTTTAGGGCAGCAAGATGCCAACCTTTATATAACATCATCTCCTCTCTGTATAGCATCTCTCTCATTGGAGACTAAACTCTGCAGGAAAGTACAGCTTTAGGAGGGTTGGAGACGACTGCCCTAGAAGAACCACTTTTGGTTTTCTAAAGAGTGATTCAATGGAATCTTTTTTAAGAAATTAACTTGTTCAAATGTTTGTCATAGAATGTTCACAATAATAAGGGCAGCTGGCGTAAAACAATGGAACTATTAGGTTTTCTTAACTAAGGCAGTGAAGTTGTGCAGAGCATTCAAAATGGCCTAACTGTGGATTGTTTTGCTTTTTTCAAACAAGCTTTGGCACAGTGCAAAGACAGAATTGTTTTAGTATTAAAATAGTTGGCACTGTGGCTTCTAAGTAGCTTTAAAATTTAATTCTGACAAAACGTCTGTGCAACATATAGTGCAATTTTGGACTGTCCATGCAATCAAAGCATACTTCGTTAACTGTTCTTCATGGTGGCTGTTCAGAGGCCCAGCAGATACAACTTCATTTAATCCAATTCTGCAAACTGGTTCAGAACACAGCATAATGCCCCAGGAACAGCAGTGGTTCTTGTTACTGTAGTTCTTGTTACTTTAGTCTTGTTACTGTGTTCTCAACTCTCTAAGGCGTGTTTGACTTGGCACCCACTAAATCCCTTTGTGTGACTCAGTGCTCAGGCTCATGGCTAATGAAGATAAAGGGGCCTCCACTCAGAGTTGCGTTTGCGCTCTCTTTTGAGCTGATCTGAGATCAGTTTTATGGCCCCTTCCAATCGTTAAGCTGAGAATTTGGTAGAAGATCAGCGTGAAATGGCAGTTTCCCTCTAGTAGCTTCCTGCTTACTCTAACTTCTGAAGAAAAGCTGATTGGATGGCTGGACCATCTAACCCACCATTATCCCTACTGGGCTGTGCTGGGGCTCAGTGATACATGCCACCTGTGGCTTGCTGGAAAACAGGATAAAAGCTCTGTGATTCCCTCACATCTCAGCCCAGACCAAAGCTGTTTATGGTGGCACAGTTTTGAAGGCATGCAAACCCTCAGCATGGAAGGGCATAGGGATTGCCTCATAAAGCTCTGTTGCTTTAGATACGGCAGCAGAAGGTGAAGCTGTGGTCATTGAATAAAGTCTGTAGTTTTGATATTTTAGTGAGTAATCCTCATATATAAATGTTCCAGATTGAATTATTTGGAGAGATGCCATCGAAGAACCACTTTTAGTTCCCTAAAGAACCTTTCAGTGATGGTTCTTTAGGGGACCAAGTAAAACTTCAAAGAACCTCCTCATAATGTTTTAGGAAGAACATTTAAATTTGTTATAGAACCTTTACATTCATGCTCACAAATCTTATTTTCAAAGTGGTTCTTTTATGGCTTCGCTTAAAGAACACTTAAAGGGCATTTTTTTTTTTATTAAGAAAAAGGTTTCTTCTATACTTTTAGCCAAACTTTACTAAAAAGAGGCTTCAGTGACTTAACAATTACACAACAATAACGTGTCATAACAATTACAACCTATTGTAATTGTTAGTGAAGAACCCCCCATTTGTAAGGAATTGTGGCATTACACCAGAAAACCTTTTTTGGTACCTTTATTTTTAAAAGTTTATTGAGTATACAGTAGAATAATATTTGTTTGGTGTCTGTTCTCATTACACTGTTATTCAAAGCCTATTTTCTTGAAATTACTTCTCTCAGTTCATAAAATGAAATGTAGGCCCATGCAGCACACGATGTTTTTTCTTTTTTTCTTTCTTTCTTTCTTTCTTTCATTGCCTGCATAAGATCAGATCAGTGTAGCTTTATTAGCATATTTTTTTTAACAATATTGCCAGGAATATTACCAAAACATTCATAATAATGAAATGAATTTGAAAGGTGATAGCAACAAAAAAGTAAATAAGTATGTCATAATGCATTTTGCCTCTGTTGCACATCAAATCAGAGGCATTTTGAAAATGTAATATAATAATGTTTATAAAAACTGCTATCGCATATCTAATCAGTGATGGTGTACTGGCTGTCATTACTGTGAGGACACTAAGTCCAGACATCAGAGATTGCATTATTCCGCCAGAATAACAGGCAGCTGAGGAAGAGAGAATTCAGCACCATGGACAACAGCCACCTGCAGCAGCCATGTGGGTGTACAGAGGCACCTAAAAGCAGTCATCAAAAGCACCTGTAGCCATACTCGGTAGACAGCCTTACGAAGGACCACTGTTAGGGCTGCAAGGACCAAGGCTGAATTACTTATTGTGATTGTTACATCAGCGTGTACCAGAGGGCACAGAAAATAATATTAACTTATAATATCATGGTTCACATCCCTTACCTATCGTCAAGTGAAAACGTTCAGTCAGCTCAGGTCCCTACCTAATACAGTGTTTCACTTGGAAACATGTCATGGTACGGATAAAAATTGCATTGATTTGCAACATCAATATCAAACCAAAAATAATAATTACATTTTCCCATTTATCAGTAACAATAGAGTACCCTGTAAAAATCAGATACTGTCCTTCATTTGTTTAATTTCCAGTCAGAATGGCCATCAAATATAAGTTGTTCATTTTTCATCAGCAGAAAATAAGCATAAAACACTCACTTAATAGAAAATGACAGAGAAGCCTTGATAACTAGATAGCTCAGTATTTCAGTATTTAGTGTTTTTACCCTTTGTCTTTATTACAGCTTCCATTCTTTTTGGGGAGCTTGCTTTCAGTTTTCTGAAAGTGTGAATATTTTTTCACACTTCCAAAGTTAGTGGTTGATTGGATTTTTGCTTCCGATGATCAAACTAGTCCTAAACACATTCAGTGATCTGACTCTGGGGTGGTCAGTGTTTTTTTGACAGCTACATATCCTTTCAGAACCATTAAGCTCAGTTGTCTTCTAACAGTGGAGGAATGGACAGAAACAGCAGTGTTCTTTTTTCAGATTTGAAGCAAGAATGGATTTCATAAAGATCAAAGCTTTATGGTGACAGTTTTGGTGTCTTTTTTGGTCTTGTACAGTTAAATAAGAGTCCTGTTTTTTTAGGTACAGTTTTGGAAATTTGCCATCTGGGTTTGTTTCTTCTTTATGCAAGTGGATTATCTGATCTAATCAGAAATATTTCCTGAAAAATTAATAGCATGTGGCCGTTTTAATTGGAAATTAAATAAATGAACGCATGGTACTGTATATTGGCCATGCTTAAAAGAAATGAATATATTTGCATAACCTTTAATTTAACCTTTAACCTTTTATTAATTTAATTGTTTTTCATTGTTGTCCTTTTATATGCTGGTTGAAATGAAGATTGCAGATTGAGGTGTGATGAGAGCATGTCCCCCACATTCATGGCCCATGAAAAGGGAAGAAAAAATCCTTTTAGATAGCTTTGAATATAGAAGAGGGAGAAAGCGTGTTCCGGCTGATTGAAGATTATGGCGAAAGTGGGCTGGGTTGATATGCTTCCCTTTCTGACAACATGACAAGAGCCTCCTCAGGCTTCCCCTTATTTGCATAATCCTGATGAATATGACAAAAGTGAAGATTGGCTGAAATGCATTTTAATTGGATGACTTCTTTTTTTTCTTTTTTTTTTCTTTTTTGCTTCACTGGCACCATGTCACTTTTGAATGGACAGAGGGGAATGAGAATGGCTCTGTGTGCTTTGGCTACTGATGAGTTATTCAGTTGGGAATAAGGATGTCTCCTGCCTGATTAAACGGCTGATATTCTTTTTGAATGCTTTAACTGAACTTTTTTTGAAATCTTTCCTACCTTAGACAGTTGTATTAGCCATTAGCCTGATGTACTTGACAAAACCATACAAAGGTTCTATAAGCTTTGCCATAATTTCTTCAGGTCTTTCAAAAGCAGGTCAAATCGTAGGATTGATCCAAGTATCTAGGCTACGTTTGTAAGGCTTTTTTCCTATTGGTAAAATGCACTTAACTCACCTCTGGAGACCTAAGAGACGGACCACTTAGGCTCAGATCGCATGATTTGCTTCTTTATTCGCCCCATTTTTGGAGTCTGGTCAACCATTATGTTAGCGAGAACACGGCAAGAGTGCACGTGGCACCATGGGCCCAAGCAGATCGATCCAAACAGAGGTTACGGAAGAGTTGAGCAGAAGCTTGGCCGCTGAGGTGAGGGGGAAAACTTTGGCCTTTCGCTTCACATCAGCATCACTTGAACTCCACTCAAGCATCACAGAGCAGAACAGCTGTGGCTGCTGGGTCACCAAGTCATCTCCACTCAACCTAGTGTATATAAGTTGCAGCCACACAGTGACTCTCCAGCTTTGCAGTCACAGATTAAGTCTTGTCATGCATTAAACAGCCAAATTAAAAGTCCCTTTTAATCTGTCTTTCAGAAGCCCAGCTATCAGACTGAAACCCAGCTGCACGGCTGTTCAAAAGTTTGGAATCACTTGTCTTGTTAAAAATTGCTATTATTTAATTCAGTTGTGACTTAAGGACTGTTATTTGATCTGTTATAAAATAGACACCAGAATGTATTGGTTGATGTTTAATTCAATAAGTATTTCGGGAACAGCAATTAGTCATAATGCTATAATTATCTATTTTTAGTACATTTTTGTCAAGTTATCTGCTTCCAGTCCTCTGGCAAGGCTTTCTAGAAAATGTGGGGTATGTCTGTTGAAATTTGGTCAAATGAGCATTTGTGGGGTCAGGCACTGATGTTGGATGAGACGACCTGGCTTAAAATCAGTGTTTCCTTTAACCCCAATGTTGTTCACTGGGGTTCAGGTCAAGTCTCTGTGCAGGCCACTGAAGTTCCTCCACATCAAACTCATCAAACCATGTCTTTATGGACCTTGCTTTGTGCACACAGTCATGCTGAAACAAGAAAAGGCCTTCCCTGGGCAGGTGCTTCAAAGTTGGAAGCCTATAATTGTCTAAAATGTCTTTATATGCTGTATCATTAACTGGAACTTCACTGGAGCTTAGAGGCCTGAAAAACAGCCACAGACCATTATCCCTCCTCCACCACACTTTACTGCTGGCATTTTCCATTCCGGTAGGTGGCATACTCCTGGGATTGTCAGACCCAGATTTAATCATCAGACTGCCAGATAGTGAAGTGTAATTCATCACTCCAGAAAATGTGTTTCCACTGCTCCAGAGTCTGGTGGTGGCATGCTTTTACCACTCCAATCAACACTTTACCCATAGCTTTGTGGCTGTGTTGCTCCTAGATGCTTCCATTTCAAATAATTGCACTTACAGTTGATTGGGGCAGATATAGCAAAAATTTCATGAACTGACTTGTGGCAAAGGTAGCATCCTATGACAGCGCCACGTTTAAAGTCACTGAGCTCTTCAGTACGACCCATTCTACGGCCAGTGTTTGTCTATGGAGATTGCATGGCTGTGTGCTTGATTTTATCCACCTGTTAGAAATGGATTGAGCTGGAACACCTAAACTCAATAATTAGGAGGTGTGTCTACATACGCTTGGCCATATAGTGTATATTCACCTATATTTCAGCTGTCTAGATGAAGCTGTTCAAAAACGAATTGAAGAGAAAATAAATTTAAGATGCGTACACGATGATAAGCAGAGCTATAAATGTTTCTAAAATGGATGAAAAGCTTTATAACATAAAGCTTGAAATTACAATATACAGATTGCCTTGTGGGGATCAAATCTCAAGGCAGGTAACTTGACAAAAGATTGTTGTAAATAGACAATTACAGCATATTGTTTATGTAATAAAATCTAAAAATGTGTTTTGGTCTGGTGTAGTCTACACTGTATAAGTTACAATTATTTAAACAATAACTGAAATTATAGATAAGGCGTGATTTAATGTTGAGTGATTACAGACTTTTGAATGATAATGCATGTAGGCCTCCATATTCAGACAATGGGAAGAGTGCCTTGCTGACAGATGTGCAGACAGTCAATCAGAATAGGTACAAAAGAAATCCATTCATTGTGGTCCAGAAGCCCTGCCCTCGCCTCCTCCCACTGCCACTCATGGCTGATCTGAGGGTCAAAGGTTAAGTGGTCCTGGGCAGCGGGCACTCATGTAAAGCCAGCAGGTGTGCTGCACACAAAAGGCAGGGTGAGGTGTTGGGGCGTGGGTGCTATAACAGCTGCTGCTACTGTTCAAAATGAACCTGCCTGTGTTTCTCTCTGCCCTTTGTTCATGTTGCTTGCTGTTTCTGCTGCTCCAGGGTGATGAAAGAGCAGGGCTTTTGACACAGTGCTTATGTAATAGGCAGACAATTAAAGAGCAACTGGTTGGTGTAGAAGGGCTTTGTGTTCAGTCAAGCGTTAACAAGTAGCTTTAAGATGAGGTGAGCTTGCATCTCTAACTTGAAATTATCTCTCTAAATAGGTAAATTTCCTTCTGACCCCACGGACATTAGCTTAATTGGCCCAAAATGGCCATAAAAGGCCTTTAGTTGATCCAGTCCATAAGGTCCATATATGGGAACTAATGGCCGTAATTGGCCTTTAGTTGACCCAGTCCATGTATGGAAACTACGCTGCAAAAACAGTCCGTTTTGAGATCATCATGGTTGTGATATCACTTTTCAGTTCTGTACATTTCAAACCAGACTGCTTTTTGAATGAGACACATAAAAGGGTAGCAGGTCAGAACCCAATCAAAAGTCATTAACATGTATCATTATACAGGGCACAGTAATACAAATGTTGTATGTAAAAATGTTTCAAAATGTACATTTCACTTAACATATGCACTCTGGTTTATGTTCTGTTGATTTGTTTGTCTGTTGGAATTCATTGTTTTTGTGATGTCACAAAAGCCAGTGCATTTACATATGTCCACCTATTTAGCCTACAGTAGTTTAGCACATTCGCATTGAAGTTGCAAGTGTTTTTAGCCTGGATGACTTTTCAATATAGGGCAGCCAAAAAGACTTAAAGGCACATGAATAAAAAAGGTGATGCATTAATTTGTATGTCTGCATAAATGTCACACACCAATAGATTATATCGACATTATTGCCAAAAGCAATTCAACTGAAAGACAAAACTGTTGATGTAATCTGTTATTCAAGTGGAAATTATGAACGTATTCAAATTAAATAATATGAAATCACTTTTTTCAGTTTATATAACATATTGCGTAGTTTCCAAGCAATGTGTCTCCCATTAAAAGTGACAAAATGTCTTTTAATTGCAATATTGAAAAGAGCCTGATCCATTTGATTTCTTTCAGTTGAGCTTCTCCAAAAATCAAGCCTGGCATTTCCCTGCTCTTGTAAGCACTTCACTGCCTGATAGGAGTGATGGATGGATACTGAGTGCTTCACTCTTCACCCTCTTGACTCTCATTACCAGCTAGTAAGTACGCACTTGTTAAACTAGCTGATGGAGGTCGCTCACAACTATAGTGCGCAGAGCCGGCACATACACTGCATTCCCTAAAAGCCAACTGAATAGATTTAATAGTGACTCTGGCGACCTTAAGAGCTACTAATTAATTGAAATGTGCTTTCTGCTTGACACCCTGATTACTCAAGGAGATCAGATTCTAATGAAAGTTTTACATGAAAGCTTTTTTTTTTTTATCAACATTTCCCCCAAATGCCCACCGTCTCCAGCTCTGCCTCTATCTTAGAAACTTTTATGAAAACCTTATTTTTTTATTTAACCTCTTAAAATCCCAGGCTTATTACATACTAAGGCTTATTATTCAGTAACTACAGGGACGTCCGTGTGATTCTTAGGTTATAGAAGTGTGTTTGGGCCTGACAGCAGGCCCTCTCCGTTTAAGGGGTTAACACAGTTTCCTGGGGTCTTAATGAAAGGACCATGACATGCTTTGGTCAAAATACAAGCACGATAGCACCCTTCTCACCCTGTCTAAACAGTCCTGTTCAGGAATATATATATATATATATATATGTATATGTATATATATATATATACAATTAATATTTGGCTGCCAGCCATGAGGAGAGGTTTGGAAACAGTTGAACAAAAATATTGACATATGTAAAATCAGTACCTATTTTATGCAAAACATGCATGCAGGCTGATTTAAAGTGTACAGAAATTGGATTCTGGAAACCATGTTTACATTATTGAAATTAGGGAAATCATTCATTCACATTAAAGGTGCAGGTGTTTGTGTATAAAAAGGAGCAGCTTTTAGCGATGGAAGCTACCCCTTCAGATAAGCTAATGCTAAAACTCGTATTGTAGCTAGTCAGAGTAATGTTAGAAGAACTTCTTGTCTTTTACACACGATTTTTTAGTAAACTTTTGGAGCAGCGCAAAGAATGCCATGTGCACGAGTGCATTACATTTTGTCTTTGCACAGTGTTTTAATCAGAAATGTGAGCGTTATACAGTCCTGCTCAATATTAGTGATTCATCAAGCTAACTGTCAGCAGCTAAGACAAGCTCACAAGTTAACTAACTGATTTCAACATTTTTCTGTAACATTATCATTATATATAATATTCAAATGATCTTTAGCAAGTACTTTACCTTAAAGCCAGCAAAAGTCTGTCTATTAGTATGAAGTAAGAACAGCACCATCCTCCAAATCCTTCATGCATTTTATATTGCTTAGTAATGCCATTCCAAGTCCAATCATTCTGAGTAATTTACTGATACCACTGTTCTCACTGCAGGTTTGTTGGAAATCTGTCAAAGTTAATTGAAAGTTATGTCAAAGTTCACAATGTCGATTGAGGCGTGTCAGTTTTTTTAATATATCTGATAACAAACATTACATGACACTAGGACACAGACAGCGTTCAAAGAGTATAGACAGTGGCTCATATATAGTAATTCTAAGACAAGCAGACAAATTATACAAATCTGAATTAAACTTTACGTCACATTAAGTGAAGCTATCCTAGATTGCATCATGCACAAAGGAGCCCATTGGACCATTCTTCTTTGGTGTCATTGTGCTCTTTTCGACTAATATCTGTGCCTGTACATCTGCACTAAACTTTCATGAACTACATCTGCAGTAAAATTGCCCTTGCTTGTAACAAGATTTCATTTTGGAAAATCAATGCAAGTTTACTTTTTACATCCCCTTTAATGGTCTTGACCTCTATTATCATTCTGGCCATCTCAGTAACAGAGAGAGATGCCAGCAGCTCCCTGGATGCCATGTGTGCCTCCAGGTCAAATACCTCATTACAGCACCTGATCACAGTCTTGACTGTTCTGGCTTTTATCCTCAAAGCTAATAGCAGTTTAGTGACAAACGCAGAAGTACCGCAAGCAATTCAAATAAGCACCAGACGCGATGGCTGGTGCTTATTGATTTGCAAACGCTTTTTTTCCTGTGTGGTCTGTTGTGAAATTGCAAGTTAATGGTCCACACATATTAACGATTAATGAATGGTGTCAAAATGAGACTGTCCTTTGGGTACATTCATGAATCCTTCTATATACATATTCTGTTGAAAATATAGACTCCTTTTAACTATCATTTGCTAACTGATATGCTGTTGGTGTTTAATGTTGTGGATTTAGCTCAAGTAAGCATGCTAGCATGGCTAACAGTGAATGGAAGCTAGTAGTCAGCGGTAAGCATGACTCTGTTTGCATGGTGCTGACTAGTGGCTGTTCACTTTCATTCCATGTTAGTAACCAGAGATGATCACAAGTAGTTATATGCCAAGTTCAAGAGGAGTCTCAGGTCACTGGAGCATGAGTCTGAGTTGAGTATCAAGTCTCTGTGGTGTGAGTGTGGGTCAACTTACGAGTTTTTAGTAGGTAATTTCAGTTCGGTGTTGTTTTTAGCTGCAGACATTACATTTTCAAAAGCAACCTAAAAACTAAAAACCTTCCAGGTACGAGACAGCTTCAAATATTAAGCACTTCCTTATTAAAAATCCCTTCTGTTTGAAGGACAGGACAGAAGCATTGCATGCCATAAAATGTTTAAAAGAAAGTGTTTAAATGTTTAAAGGAAAGGCAAAACAACTTGAAAACTAGAAAAGCACAGCCAAACACATTTCAACTAATTAAACAACAACAACTACAACAACCACAACGAAAAGTCCTTTTAATGGGGCGCGTATAAGCGCTAGTTTGCATGCCATACCCGCTGAACCGCAGAACCTGTGGTGGACGCCACAGTATAGCACAGTAGCTAGCTTGGTAGCGCAAAAACTAACCCTGCTAAAACTTTAAAGGAATTTAGTATGTTTTAAAGGAATGTGATCTGTAACTTGCTAAAACTAGCTTAAGCTAGATTATCTGACAACTTCAGTTATCAAAGTTCCCATCTCTGTAGCAGGAAATAGCTTTTTGACTGAAACTCTGCTTGAAGCTTGGCAGAGAATAGGCATTTATTTTCTGTAAGGACCATCTTTCTCCTTCTTTCTCGCTCATTTGTATGGTGTTCCATCTGAATCAGTTACCTCTCTGGTAAATAAGCTCCTTCACTTTGTTGGGTTAGCAGTGGTTCACTGGCTTTGCAAATGACTTCACACTAGGTCCGGCAGCAGCTGTATAGGCAGAAACAAGACGGAAAAGCTCAAGTAAATACTTTCCAACAGTCACAGCACCTTTTCCTACACTTTGCGAAGGAAAGCAACACTTTCTTTAAATAGAAGTGTACTGAAAGTGTCTGTGATTAGCTTATGGAAAGCTGTTAGTATCGATAATTGCGTCGACCTCTACTGGTATGTGGTGTATGTGAGTGTCCACAGTCTAATTCTCAGCTTTAAATCCTGTTATGTTCTTGCAGCTCCTTTTCTCATTGTGTCCGATAAGACATGTTAGGTCAGTGGTGGTTCACGCCCTTAATTGTCTGCATGTTCGGCAGTGTGAGGCAGAAATTTGTAATAATTATAGGATGGAGTTCATGTTTCTCCACATTTCTCTCTGCAAAGTACTCTTTCAGAGGCCTTCAGCTTGAGCCTAGTGTTACAGTTAATAATTGAGAGGCTAAATGGATTTTATTGACCAGGCTTTACTTTTTGCATAGGCATTGCTGTTTTTCGCTTCGCAGGCTTTGACACAAGCCCCTGGGCTTACTGAAATAAGTTATGTCACACTCTAGAGAATTGAACGAATGGACACAAAATCTCTTTTTTCTTCTCTGGAGTCTGAGTTAAACTTCTAAAACTGCTGTAGAGCTTATTTTGCTGTCCTACATCAAAATCATAAAATCAAATCTCTGATCCTAGTCCAGAACCCCCATGATGTGAAATCATTCACCTTTAGGAAATAATGTACATGTCAGCATCTTAACAATACATTGACAAAGTGCCTCTATTTAAACGGTGTAAATACTCACTAGCAATAATCAATCTATCCGTGCACCATCCACACACTCCTTGTTTCGTGACTGCAGTTGCTCAGGAAGTTTGCTATTGCTTGCTAGCTGACTCAGTAAAAGGGGCTGTCAATTTACTATTATTTTTTAATCTGTTCCTGCATGAATCTACGTTTGAGTGTAAAATAAAAAAATATATATATTTTCTATGAAGTATATAATAATATATATTGCTGTTGACATTCCTTTCAAAGTTACCAACTACAGCATGGCTGTAGGTACTCTAAGCATAACAAATACTACAGTCACATGGGCTATACAGGGAGTATGGCAGATTTGCTTGCATTTGTGATTTAACAGTTATTTTAAACATTAATGGCTCCCAGTGATACCTAAACAAGCTGGGCATGTAACTAACTGATGAGTTCTCCTTAGATTTTGTTCACCTGAAAGCAGCCTTCTTCCATTGCTAATGCCTCCTTAAAAACTCAGTAGTTGTACTCAGAATATCTATAAAATATCTTGGGCTTTTTATGACCAAGACAGAATATTTTTAAATAAAAGAGCGTGTTTTCGAACGTACTCCTCTGTGTGTTAACGTTACCAGTGTGCATCTTTAAGGCACTTAAGTGTGCATCTTTAAGGCACTTTGTTGCTCATTGTTGCCCTCAGTGCCACAAATCCAAAAGAATCAGCCAGTTTTTCATCAGTTCCCAGCCAAGCACACATCACATTCAAAATAAATCCAGGCTATATAATGTGTAGAGGATCTGAATTGTATAGTAATTTGTGCTGTTGATGTCTGCAACTGATCACTTCTTTGTTCACATTTGGCCACAAATACATGCCTGGTAAATTCACTCCCTTTATTGATTTTGACTTGATGTTTATATTTCTATAATATTCCATTTCATATAATATCCTAAATTGTGCTGCAGAGATGAACTGTGATTTACTTAAAAAGCCCTGTGCAGAGATTAACCGCATTTTATTTTCATGTCTTAAATGGCGAGATTTGGCCCACTGGTTGGCTCAACATTTTATGACACACTTCTACAACCTTAGAATAGCTCTGCCAGTTTGCATTGAAGTCCCTGTAGTTACTGAATATTAAGCCTTAGTATGTAACAAGCCTGGGATTTTAACAGGTTGCATAAATCTACCTTCCAGATCACTGGAATCTGTTTTGACCATAATGTGTGCTCAATGAAGAACTGATGAACTCCCACATATGGTGGTTTTTGTTTGGAGTTGTGGCACTGAGGGCACAACAAAATGCATTAAAGGGTGATAGTGTCACTTGTTTTGGTTTGGTCAAAAACCAAGAAATGTGAAAGAGGTCTCTTGCCAACAACATGTTCCTTGTTATGCTCTGTACCATACACATTGGCATTACAGCAAAAACAGAAAGCTCGGAAGTCTACCATCTGCACCTCTTCATCATATTGCAAAGGCTACGTTTAGCTTGATTATGTGACAAAAACAACTACACCTGATCTGTCTTAACAGTGTGTTTGTTTAAATGTTTGGTTTTTTTTTAACTATGATCTGTAAAGCTTGTTCAAACTTACAACAGTTGCAAATGTAGCAGGATTACTCAGTTCAAAATTTCTTTTCCTACTAGACTCTAGCTTTTTGCTAAAAAAAAAATTACCTAATTGTTAAGTTTTGTTTGGTAAACATAAGATAGTACACAGCATTTATGAGAAACAAGTGCGAACCCAGCAAGAATGAGGGTCAGGAGAACGTGGGGAAATTATAATTGCCATTTATGTACGGAACAGCACAGTGGCTGAGCACAGCATATGGCACATGGGGTGGAGGGCCTCCTACGGAGAGAGAAAGAGAGTCAGCAGGTAGCAGTTGGTGATGTGGCGGGGGAGGGGATGGACCTGTGTTCTCTACAGTGAAATGAGATGTGACAGCTGGCCCACTGCAGCAGAATGCTAAGAGAGGACATATTTCTGTGTGTTTTGCACAATTTCAGTGTCTTGCACACATTAGCTTGTGCCAACTGCAGCCCTCACAGACTTCTATGCTTGAATGCAAGCTTTATGTGCTTGTCTGTGTGAGGGAATTGGCTTCTGCTCAGATGAGCAGATTGTATGTGTTCGTATGTGTCTTTCAAAAGATAAAGATATTGCTGTAAGAAACTGTTAATACTGGAGAATCCTCACTGTACTTTGACCAAACAAAGAGGCATGATTTAAGAATATTTGTTCAGGAATATCATTGCTGATCAAAATACTAAGAAAAAAATGCTATATGAGCAACTGAAGGTATCATAAATGTTGACAGTTCGTCTGTCCATTTCTCATAATAAGATTCTAAGAATATTATTATCCTTACAAACCTTTTTTATCAGCATAAATAACATCAATATCATATGGCAACCTTATAGCCTAATTTGTGTTTTTACTTCATTCTTTTTATGATAGACCTCTGAAGTTGTGTCATCATTTTGTAGTCTGTGACATATATCCACTCTGGGTTTAAGCCTTTTTCCTTTTGGGAAAAATAAATGGTGTTCCCAAAACCTGCTGCAGTCATACCCTGTACTAAAATATTCCAAATGTAATATCATCATTATCATCATCATCATCATCGCATTTTGTCTATAATTTATTTGTATAATTACAAGGTTGTTATAAAGTCAAAATATGAACATTTCTGTGTGCAAGCTAACACTGATGTGCACTGAATTGACATCATAAGAGTGGTAGCATTACCAAAATAATCTTCATAAACCAGCAAGCTTTGTCAAATGTGATAGTTGAGCTGCTTTAGCTGTCGTAGCTCTCATGATGTCACTTCTCTTTAACCTCTTAAAATCCCAGGCTTATTACATACTAAGCCTTATTATTCAGTAACTGCATGGACTTCACTGCAAACTGATTGAGCTATTCTGAAGTTAGAAGTGTCTAATAGAGCTTTGTGCCTGCTGATGCTCCCTGGCCATTTAACCCTCTGGAGTCCACAAACTCACCTGTGCATCAAATACAATGTTATTATATATGCTTCTCTATCTTTGCGATTATGCAGTGCAGATGTACAGCTCAAACATTTCCTGAATCTGTAGAGTCTTCCAGTTTAATTCCATCTTATCACGAAAACATATGTGACTTACATCCACAGTTATGAGGCTGGATTAATGTGTCCGTCCACAAACTGACCAGGGGACACTCAGGAGATCTCTAAAGACTTACCCATCACATTGGAAACTATTCATTCTTCGTTCACTTGACCTCAGAGACGTGCAGAGAGTTTACAGCTGCTGAAGTTGCTGCAGTGGTTTTAGAAAGTTAACAGAGCATTTTGCTGTGAAACGTATCATGAGAATATGCCTATAGACCCCAGAGGGTTAACCTATATTAATTTGAAAACAATAAAAAAACACAATTTGCTGATGTTTTACCAAATAATCTTTGGTTTTTTGTTGTTGTTGTTTTTTAATATATGCTCTTTCCAAATATGACTAGAATCTATACCAAAAAAGGGTTATGAGCATATTTACTATATTACTTCACTTTTCTTTTTAACAGTAATAATTGTTTGGGGACTGAACAACTAGACCCATTGGTTTAGTTTTAAAAATGTACAATGAGAAGATATTCACTGTTTTACCAGCTTCATTTTTTTGTGAATATGCACTTGTTCTGAAATTGATAAAAACTTCCAAAAATGTTGGGACAGGAGCAGTTTAAGACTAGGAATGTTGTGATTCGTGTTTGAGTATAAAATAACTAATCCTTGGGTCAAGGCTCGCCACTTTACCAAAAAAATACATCAGCAAATAATCCAGCATATCAAGAACATTCCTCAATGAGCAATTACAAGGATTTCAGGTATTTCTCTCTCTGCAGTGCATAATAATAAATAAAAAGATTGTGCATGAAAATAATAAAAAGATTCAGGGAATCTGGAGAAATCTCTCTGCATAAAGGGCAAAAGCTGAATGTCCATGATTTAAATCTTTTAGAAGACACTGCATTAAAAACTGGCAGGCTTCTGTGATGGATATCACCACATGGGCTTGGGGATACTTTCACAGACTGTTGTTGGTAAACATCATTTGTTGCTGCATCCACAAATATAAGTCAAGACTATACACTATGCATGTCATCTGACATCAAATTTGTTATGAACGTATATTTACAAAACAACACAATTTAAAAGGTAAAACATTAAATACTATGTTTTGTTCTGTTTTCAGTTTAATACAGGTTAAACGGAATTTACTGATCTGCTTTTTGTTTTTGTCTGCATTTCACATGCGCTCCCAACTGAGGTTTGGACAATAACATTGAGAATCTTTATTTTTTGCTCGGAGATGGAGAATTTTGTTATGAAATTAAATGTCCAAGACCTGCCTGTGGCATCAAACATTTATCATTCCCTTCTGTAACCTAAGAATAACACAGCTACTTTGCATTGTAATCCAGTTAATTACTGAATAATAAGCCTTAGGGTGTAATAAGGCTGAGAGTTTAAGGGATTAAACCAATGTAAAGAGGTAAATGCAGAAAGTCCTTCTATTTTTCACCCCCTTTTCATCGCCTAGTCTTTTTTCTTGACGGTAATGTGTATTACTTATGGAGGTTTAATAGGCGAGTCTGGTGCATGCACACCTCGCCCCTCAGCCATAACATTAAATCATTTGGGCAGTTCGGTTCCGTCATTCTCTGTTTCACTGGGGCGTAATAGTGCGGCACACACATTGATTTATGGGGCTTTAATGCAGAGTGTCCTGCCAGCTGTAACACAGCTCGGCTTTCAGGTGAAGTTAATGGAAGCCAGTCTTTTACTGGCATAATACCACACCAGACTGTGGCTTTGGGCTTTTTTGACTAGAAAGAGGAGTGGTTATTGTTGTGTTGTGCTGCCTGACTTTACAGGAATTTACAAATAGATGTCTGAGATTTGTTTTAGCTTTGCACTGGAGCTATGAGGCTTATGTAGCTAACATGTAATAGACAGCGGTTTAGCATCATGCAAACTGCGTCCCTTAATTAACCCACACTGGCCTCAATCTGGATTAAGTTGTTCTATAATTTTAAAAACTTGTTCATGTGAGGGTTGCCACCGTGATGTAAATATTGCAAACATTACAATATGTCATGCAGTGTCACAAACCACATAAGTAAGTCTGTATGAGGTTACATAACAACTTAAAATGTTTTTTTAAGTGAGTTTGACGTGCAGTTTGCACACTGCTAAACTGCTAAAAGCTTCCATTATTTGTTGGCTGCTGGGGTGCCAGCTGCAGAGGCTGATGCACACTGACTGGGAAACCTAACGAGCACTCAGAGACACGCACACAAACCCCAGCACCCTCAAAGCTATTAAGGTTTGAGATCTCAAACCTATTAAGAGTCCTTTTTCTTAGTCCAAGTGCACAGGGTTCTGTGGCCTAAACCCCTCTCTCCATGTTAGCGAGAGCTAGTCTTTATATCACTCCACCCCTACCCAGCTGCAGCTGTCCTTGATCAGGGGAGGAGTGGCATCATGTGCGTGGGGAAAATTGATCAATGTCTGTCTTACCTGAGACGCTGCGAAAGAGGAAAATCAGAGAATAAACTACAGGTGAGTATCAGGCTTAAAAATCAACCATTACAAATAAAGGTATTATTTTTTGCATGGATGTATAGTTCTTGGATGTATAGTTTACCAGTTGTTCAAAATTTCTGCATAATTCAGCCGTTGAGATGTAAACAAAGTAATTGAGTGTGGTTTGATGTGACATCCACATTCTTTGCAGTGGTGGTGATAGGAACCAGGTCTACAACTCAGATATAGCCATTTTATTTACCATCCAAAGTTACTAGAGAGAGAAAGAGAGAGAAAGAGACAACAAACAAGAGGGCTGTAAATTCCATTTCAATCAGTTACTTCTCAGTATATTGATTAGCTGAAGCCATGCACATGTAACTGTGCTGTGCTGGCAGTATCATAGCCGTGAGTGGTGTTGGAAACTGTCGTCTCTTGGCTCAAGCCTTTTATCATCTGTATTTTCTCTTCTTTTTTTAACCTTGAAGCTGCCGCTGTCATGTTATCCTGTCCCTTTGATTTATGTAAACGTGTAAGCCCTGCCAGTTACTCCAGACCTAAGCACTTTGTGAAGCTCCTCATTGTTTGGTTTGCCAAAGCTGCTTCCTGGATACAGAAACAGTAATGCAGTTATAATCTCCAGTGTGTCATTATAGCATTTTATTGAGAAATGAATGCAGTGTATTACTGCTAATTTCCTCAACCACCCAATATGCTTAAATCTAATCGCTCACCCACGAAAGTGAGGCAATAAGGCAGTGTGGGATGAGGTTGGTGAGATTTTAGACAGTGGGTGGCTAGGAAGCTGCAGTCAGCTGGCCGTTTCCTGTCACTGGTCCAGGCTCTAATTGACTGTGTGCTGAGGTTCCTGAGCTTTATTAGACCACTGAGTGACACTAACACTGGACATAGCAGCACTGGAACAAATGTTCCTTGTATACATGCTTGAGCTTTTGTCAGCTAGAAACTACATATAGCTCCCTGTTTTCATGTCAACATTTATCTGATTTGTGTGGTGTTAAGTTTCACAGGGTATTTCCTGTTGGGGACATCATTTAGTCTCACATAAATACACAGTACTGCAAAACCTAGAGACTACCTTTCATTCTTTTAAATTTCAGTAAAAGTTATCTTTGAAAGTTATTCATTTTTCATCAAATCAAGTCAAATCATGTTTATTGTCACATCACATTTACACAGGTGCAAGGTGAGTGAAAATCTTAGGTGCGTAGCCCCCTTGTAGAATTTCAATACAAATATATATATATATATATATATATATATATATATATATATATATATATATGAAGAAAAAAGAAATGTATAAACACAGACATATATACACATACACAACATATACTACTATTGCAGTATCTCCAATGTACAACTGTACAGTAATAAGTTATGAAATAAAACTTACTGAATGAGATTAAACTATGATATGTACTGTGGTACACATTTCCGTATGTGCATTTAGTGAGTCTGAGGTAGGTAAAGAAATGAGATGCAGGTACACAGGGGATAGAATATTGATATAGAAATCTTCCAGATTATACAAGATATGGATAGAAGATATACAACATGCCAGTCTATATGTGTAAGTATAGATTTGCTGGATTGAAGGTGCAATAAGATCAGAGTAAGTCTGTTGAGGTATGGATGTGGTGTAGATTGTCCATGGAGATCATCATCATAATGACTCAGAGGTCCAGTGACAGGCCTATAGACCAATACACCAGCACTGCTGGCTGTTCAGCATCCTGATGGCCCTGGGGAAGAAATTGTCTCGGAACCGGCTGGTTCTGGACTTTATGCTTCTGTACCTCCTCCCGCTTGGCAGCTGTGAGAACAGACAGTGGCTTGGGTGGGTGGAGTCCTTTAGGATCCTCCTGGTCTTCCTCAGGCAGCGGCTAGTGTATAAATCCAGGAGGTTTGGGAGCTGGACCCCGGTGATGTGCTGGGCTGTCCGCACCACCCTCTGCAGAGCTTTTCGCTTGATGGCAGAGCAGTTCCCATACCAGGTGGTGATGGAGCCTGTTAGAATGCTCTCCGCAGTACATGTGTAGAATGTTCTGAGGATGCGAGGGTTCATGACAAACCTCCTCAGCCGCCTGAGGTGGAAGAGTCGCCGTTGTGCCTTTTTTACCACCTGTGTGGTATGTTCGGTGTTCATCAGGGGAAAAAAGCAGAAAACATAAAATTACACAGAATTTCAGTCTTAGAAGTTGGTTACATTTTTTGCCTCTGACGATCTAAACACATTCAGAGATGTTGAGGTCTGGGTTCTGGGGTGGCCTGTCCTTTGTTAATGAGCTGCTCATCCTTGCAGACCTTTAGCGGCCTGTCCTATCTCTCAAAGCTTTGAGTTTGTCAAATATAGTTTTTTTGATGGTGACAGGTTTGGTGGTCTGCAAGCTCTTGCATGGTTGTTAGGAGTTTCATTTTCTTTGTGTCATTTAGTAATTTTTTAATCTCCAGTTTTGGAAAGAAAGGAGAATATCTTCTGAGAAAAATGAATAATTTCTACTTAATAACTATTTTGATCGGAAACTAAATAAATGAAGGTTGGTTTCTGACTTTTGCATAGTACTGTATTAAAAGGAATACACATTAAAAGGAAAAAGAGAGCAAAAAGGAAAAGAACGGGAGGTGGTGTAGCCATATGCCCAAAATTAAGATTAGAAATTAATCCGAAATAAAAGGTGTAGTCCTTGTGAAATACCTAAAAAAAGACTGAATTAAAGAGGGAAGGTTCATGTATGCAAGGTTTAGCTTTCTGTAATGTTTCCTTTTTTCTTTTTTACATTTAAATAAATAAATACATACATAAATACATTTTTGTTCAGAAAGTGTAACATTTGCAAAAATACTAATATGGTTCATAAAGGAATTCAACCAGTGAATTCTCACTGAGCAAACTAGTCACCAGGTAAATATGTAGAGATGTCCATACAGTAAATGCTATACTGATAAAAAGTGATGTAAATGTGTACATCATTTCCACAATAAAGGTAAGGAAAAAAGAATCAACACAGTTATTGCCAACAGTAAGTACTGAAAGACAATATTGTTGTTGTAAAATATTTTATTCATATGGAAATAATGCACACATTTGAGTCAGTTCAATTCTACGCATTACTTATTCAGTGCTACAGTCCCTGTGAAGCAGTGCCTGACAGTTCTGTGCCTTAAGTTAATACCGTCTGTTATCACACACTATAAACATGTTCCCCTTTGTTTGTTCCTCTGTTATCTTGTTCCATGTTGATATGAAGTCAGTTGGAGAGAATGTAGTAATACATTTTGTCATTCTGATTGTCATCCTCCTCTGGTGGAATAAATCTAGCTTCTATTTGTGTTTGTGTAGCCTCAAATGCACTGCCTTCCCAACTGCAGTAGCGCTATGAATTTTCAGAAAACAAGAGGATTTGCCTTTGAAGTTTACCATTTCATTTAAAACACATATAGTACTAGGGGTGGGAATCTCTAAGCACCTCACGATTCGATTCGATTATGATTCAGAGGGCTGCGATGCGATTATAAAACGACTGTCGATGTCTTAATACATCTTTTTTTTCTATACAGGATTTCTTTTTCTCACTGTGTGACAACTTGGAACTTTTAAAGCGAAGAATCTGTAATTTACTTCCAATAATCTTCTATTAATAAATCAATGGAAGCGATGTGGCAAGTGAACTGGAAGACTCTCATCCACTGCGCTTGTTTGAAGCACATGAGACGCAGGCTTCCACTTACCTGCGATAAAATGTGCAGTTACGGTGACATAAGATCCTATGGCAATGGGCGTCCACGCAGCAGATTACAGCTATTCTACCTGTTTTCTTCAGTGATTTCATAACTTCGGTTTTGGTCTCGTTGCAGAGAGTGGGGTGGGGGGTCGCTGTGTCAGTAAAATATCTTTGAGATGGGACGCTGTATCTCGGCTCCAAAGTGTGCAACATAGCGCAAAAGCCCTGGTTCTCAACGACGGATGCGAGTACGGATGCAAATTATTGGCAGTAAAAGTTGCGATAGAGTTTGTAGTTCACTTCGTCCTTTTCGATTCGGGTGGAAGCTCTGACATCGCTTGGTCGATGGTCCTCTGGTTGGCAGCAACTACAACTGGACGGAAAATGGGTGGAAACATGTAATATCCTCCACAGAAGCCAAAGTGCTTCCATACGCTAGCTCAGGGGTCAGCAACCTGCGGCTCTTTTACTGGCCTGGTGTGGCTCCACAGCAGAGCTAGATTTCTAGGTAAAAATAAAATAATCCTCATTTGCAGTAAAATAAAGCTCTACTGATCGTTCAAACACAGTTTCAACAATAAATTATCTTAAACGCTGGAATTAATGTAGCCTATAACTGCTAGTTCAACCTAGTTGGACAGCTAATGAAAAGGCAAAGAGAAAGATTTAAGACGAACATTGATCATTTGGAGACAAATAGACTTATTTGCATTCATAATCACTCCAGCTGGTTTTCTAATACATTTAATCTGCAACGAGAAGCTGACAAACAAACAAAAAACACGAAACTGAAGTCGCTTCTCATTCACCAGCTTCTCGTTCAAATTGTCTTATTCCACCTTAAATGGTGCAAAAGTTACATTCTGGCGTCTCAGGCACCATTTAAGGTGTAGCGGGAAAATGCGAATGAGAAGCTGGAGAATGAGAAGCGACTTAAGCCTCGTAAAAAGTAGAACATTGAGAGACATTTTTCAAGAAACTGTTCTACTTTTGTGGAAAAGTTTCCAGCTGGTGATGTGAGAAAAGCGGCTACAGATGAGATAAAGCTTAAAGCAGAGCAAAGAAAGTCTGCATTTTTGTTGGTATTATATTTTTACTCTACATTAGGACGTGCTGAGACACACATACAGCCAAGATGGTAAAATGGACTCAAAATGTTGTGGCTCCTAAGGTGATTTGATTTTTGTTGAAAGGACAAAATGACTCTTATTAACATTTGGGTTGCGACCCCTGCACCAGCTTTTAATATAGTGTGCACGTCACAGAGTATCCGGGTGCTGCACTTTCGCACGTTGCAAAGTTCCGCCTTTTGCGTTCCATCAACATTGTTATCAGCGAAAATTCAGAAAATCTATTTTTAACATTTGCAAATTGATTCAGAATCATCCACGTCCGCATCGCGTTGCATCTATGAATCAATTTCCCCCCCCACCCTTATACAGTAATGTGCAAAAGTTTTAGTTACATATGGAAATTGCATTTAGTTATTATTATTTTTTAATCTGGGCAGTAAGTGTTTAAAACACTACTATAAGAATAAATGCAAAACACTTTAATATACTAGGCAGTCTTGTATGTATGTCAGTCAGTGTGTTCATTTAACCATTTCCAAACCTCTTCTCATAGAAAACCAAAATAACTGCATTAATGTTTGTTTGCATTTATTGTAATAATACATGGTGTTTTTACAAGCAGTAAAACTCACAATTGTCTAGGCAAATGGTTTTAAACAATTTGCTTAGGTAACTTTTGCACAGTAGTGTATATACCACATAATTTCTTCCACTTTCTTCCATAGTTTATTCAATATGCACTAAGCTTTATTCATTATGAACCATATTAGTGCATAAATGGAGGCCTGTTATGTGAAAATCACTAGTGATTTCATGAATAATGGTTATAATGCACATAAAAAAACTTAACAATAACCTTGTCATGCAAAGTATTGAGTATGAATTGTCATCTAAATTCACATTGTATGTATAATGGGAGGATTTGATTCTTAAATGTTCTTGACAGTCAAGTTTATTATTCATTTGAGTTTATTACTGTAGAGCTAATACATGTTAAATAAGTCAGGAATACTCCAAAATCTTCCATAGTCCAAAGTGCAGTCTAGTCATCATCACTAATTAGAGGCAAGAAAGTGCTGAACAAGTTTTCAAAAGTCAGTTTGCATTACAAATTAAGGGTAAGGTGTTTACCCATTCTGGCAATGAAAAGACATAAAATTATCTTTTTTAGGACACAAATTGACTTACTGAAAACCTATTAATGTTTTTTTGCTAATTAGTGATGGCTAAAAGTGCACTTTATCATGTAAGTGTTACACAAGTATCAAATAAAAACAAAAATACACTTGAAATTAAGAAGTGCTACATTTTTGTCAGTGTTCTGCAGAGCCTGGTCAACACATTTGTGAGTGGAGCATATATAGGTCAGTTAGATTTTCCCTGTGTGATTCAGAATGAGTCTGAGCCGTTTTCGGATATTGCAAAATGCATGATGACAAGAATCAAGATGTGTGTATGAGTGTGTGTGTGTGTGTGTGTGTGTGTGTGTGTGTGTGTGTGCGTGTGTGTGTGTGCGCGTGTGCGTGCAGATGCATGTGGTGAATGGCTAATGCTGTTCGTCATTTATGAATGACGCACACTGAAGGTCATCCAGAACAAACCCGCTGCTCCTGTCTTTCCTCTCTCACCGCTCACCTCAGTGTCACTGTTGGTAATTCCTCATGGATCCAGTTTGTCCACCAACAGTATTAGACAGCTCAGCAGAGATCATACCGATGAAATGCTTAAGTTACACATAAAATCGTCCTTTTCACTCTCTCCAGAACATTTATATTTCCATATTTACACTGAATATGTCCATCCAACTTTCTCTTTAGTCATTGGGGAAGAAGGGCTTGGTGTGTTTGCATCATTAAAAACAGTACACATCTTCCTTGTTTAATTCTCTTTTTTAGACAGCGCTTGAAGTGCAAAGTCTGGAACCATCATTTTAATGACTGACATAAACTCTTACCAAAAAAGGTTCTATGCCTTGTAGAACAGTGTTTTCTTTTTGTTATATAAAACTATTTTATAATGTTCTTTAAAACACTGTATACAACAGGTTTTCCATCAATAAGATTATGCACAATAATAATAATAATAATAATAATAATAATAACAATAATTAATACAATAGATCGTATACTGACCATAATAACCTTGTGGAGGCAATTGTGGCATAATTACAGTGGCACACATATAAAGTATAAAGAACCATTTTATTGAATGCAAAGAGTCATTTAAATACCCAGTTCTTTACATGGCCCATTGCCTTTACTAAAGATCCCATTAAGTACTCAAAAGGTGCTTTGAGTTGTCATTAATTTTTTAATATAATCATTGAATTTTCTAAAGAACCTGGAAAATACCCTTATGTCCTAAAAAGACTCCTTTTTTGTTGAAGATTCAAGAGTTATGTTTACACATATGAAACCATTATCATTAACAAAGTCCCAGAAAAAAACCCTTTGATTGTTCTTTGAGCTGTCATGGTTCTGTATATCTTTTGATTTTAATTGACTTTACTAAAGAAACCCAGAAGAATTTTTTGAGTACTGAAATGTTTCTTTGAGTTGTCTTGGGCCTATATGTAACAATTGCTTCACTAGGCAATGGTTACATAAAGGCTCAAGACAAGGAAAGGCAAGGCAAGGCAGGTTTATTTAAATAGCACCTTGCATACACTGTAGTCATTCAAAGTGCCTTACAAATAAGAAAATACAAAGATAACTCCAATCAACATTTAAAATACAAAAGGTAATGTAAAAAAAGGAGAATGGAAATTAGAACATGATTAAAACATGATTAAAACTGCAGATTTTTAAAGATTTAAAAAAATAATAATTCAATTAAAAATCAATTTAAAAGTTAATTAAGATAACAAAGTGCCGCCACAGGAGGGAAATGCAGTAGGGTTAATGGTGTTCAGCCCGGATTTAAAAATGTCTAGTGTTGGGGCTCTTCTAATGCTCTCTGTCATCTGGTTCCATTTAAGACCAGCCAAGTAGCTAAATGCTGCTTCTCATTGTTTAGTCTTCACCTTAGACAGGGCTAACTGTCCAGCTCTTAATGATCTGAGAGTTCTGCTTGGCTCATATCCCTACAGCATGTCAGATAAATATGCTGGTCCGACATCGTTAAGTGATTTATAGACCAGTAATAGCACTCTTAAGTCTATTTTGTAACACACTGATAGCCTTTGTAAGGATTTTAGAATGGGGGTGATGTGTTTCCCTCTTTATTCCTCATGAGAACTCTATCAGCTGCATTTTGAAAGAACTGAAGCTGTTTGTATTTTTAGGGAGTCCACTTAGAAGGACCATTACAGCAATCAATCCTGCTAGAAATATGGTATGGTGGGTTTCTCCAGTTCTAGTTAGAAAATCTCTAATTGTTGATGTTCTCAAGGTGATACAATGTTGATTTCATAACTTATTTGACATGACTGCTAAAACTGAGAGTCCATTAGCACACCAAGGTTACATGCTAGTTCTTTAAATTTGAGGGCTCTCAAATCCAGACAGGCAGCTAGTTTCTGCTTCTCATTGCCATTCCCAAATAAAGAAAAGTTTTCTTCTATCCAGTTAGTGATGTGCTCAAGGCATTTAAAAGTGCGTCAAGGGGTCATATTGTTTGGGGACAGGGCCAAGTAAATTTGAGTATCATCTGCATAGCTGTGGTAAGATATCCCATAGTCTTGTAGGATTTGTCCAAGAGGAAGCATGGAGAAATTAAATAAGAGTGGTCCTAGAATTAAATCCTGGGGACACCCCAGGTCACCTGCACTCTCTCAGAAACATTATTTTCTATTCTGCTTTAAAATCCTTTCCTTCCTGCAAGTATGAACTGAACCATTTTAGGACTGTTCCTGAGAGTCCAGGCCAGTTCTCAAGTATATCAATGAGGACCCCAGAAAAAAACCCTTAAATACTCCAGTGACTTTTTGAGTTGTCATGGTTCTGTGTTTAACCATTGAACTAACCGAGGGAGCCAAAGCAACCCCTTTTAGAAGAGTATACAGCAGCACAGCTATCTGTATGAGTGAATGAACTGAAGCCCACTGAGTGTAAGGTAGGCAATATTTCCATTGAAACTCAGCCTGCTATTCAAGAACCTAGAACCTAGCTATTTCACCCACTTTATATAAGCGCATCTTGATCAACTAATGAGTTACATCTCAGTTCAAATGCAAGCCACTTTCCATTCAATGCGTGTTTTTATTCCTGCAGCACACTTGTGTATCTTCCTGTATCTTGCAGCTGAGCATTCAAGCATTTATTGTGATAAAGTTGCTATGGCAATTCAGACAAAACGTCTGTTTGAAATAGCGATAGCAATTGAGGCTGTTGTGATAAGCAACCATTGACACCATTCACATGAAAAAAAAGAACTTTACATAAATGAATGGTATTAGAAAAAAATAGTCTCTATGTTCAGTACACTATAGAAAGCGTATGCCGCAGTATGATGACTTGTGCGAATAGAATCATATATTCATTCCAATTTTCACACTTTTTGTTGCTGTTTCATGACAAGGCTAAGGATTTAACAATACAGCAGTTATTACAGAGAGCAGATTGGTGTGCAGATTATTCTTCTTTGAATAGAGGCATGCTATTTTTATGGTGCTTGTTGGAGTCTCTCATACAGCTGTAAACTGGCAAAACCACATAAAAGCTGTATATAGTATAATATATAATGGCTTTCTTCATACTCAGATCTTTCAATCTTACAGTCATTCCTTTGAACTCTCTTTCATTCTTTGTAGCAATTTTGCAGTTCTCTGTAGGAATGTACATTAGTTTTATCAACTCAAAACCTTTTAGTTGCTTAGGCAAGTGAAGTTCCTGCATGTTTATTGTGGTGAAAGCCTTCAAAAATTGTGTGTCGGTGTCCCCTTGAAAGAAATTTGTTTAGCAAGCCAAGTTGTTCCCATAACTCACTCTCATGAATGCCCTGTGCCAGTTTCTTGGCAATACCGCAGTGCGCAGGCAGACAGTGCGGTGACAGATGAAAAGAGGATGCCATCAGCAGCAGCTGAAGCGAGCTGTCTCCTTTTGTGTACTCCATGCTGCTTTATAAGAACTGCAGTTTAAGGATGCCCGACGGTTATTGAAAAGTAAATACATCAGCCTCCCTAGGGGATAATTCATACTTTTGCTTTGGACTAAAGTTATGCTAAAAAACATGCAGCACTGGGTAAAAATGTAAAAACCTGTATTGACTGCTGACTTCCATTAAAGTGGAATGGAATGTGTATTTATGTGTATACTTGTTGTAGACAAATGCATAAAATTATTTTATTTTAATAGTACTATTCTACAACTTCACATCCAAAATGAACATCTAAAATTAACATCCAAAATGCTTTATATTTGAAACGTGTAGATTAAAGATAACAAGGAAAGAAATAACATTAAAAACAAAAAATTACAGTATCTATTGATGAATAACTTTTGGTGTCCACCCCCCAAATTAACCTGAAATATTGAATTGAAAAACATCTTGAAATACCTTTGGGTGTCTAGCTAATTGTATTTCAGTCTACATTGTAGAAGAATTAAATAAAACACAACAGTTCTTAATATGACAAGTAAAAATGACCTAAGTGAGAAATATAAAAGTATAAGAAATATAAACAGTGCTTCTTAATGCAAAAATGCCAAAGTACACCTTTCACACAAAGACAAGAGGTGAAAAAAGAGGTTGAAGAGGAAAAAATGGTCACCACTGAAAAATTAGCATTTTGAAAGTTTGTTTTATTATGACTTCATTCTTGTTGTTATACAATGTATTAGGCATACAGAATCATCTACAGTTTTGTTCATCATTCTGGGCACAAATATTATATAATATTATGTATAGCTTCTTTCAAATGATTTGAAACTTATGAAGTTGTGGAGTACTGTATTAAAATAGTTTTACACATGTATCAGCAGCGATAGTTAGTAGTTGTATATTATTTAAAAATGTCATTTTGAACTTGGAGTAGTGATTCCAAAACAGTCTGTCAGCTAAACTAAACTGTCAGCTCGGGCATTTTGCGTGTTCTGCGTCACGATGTGAACTGTTCAGTTTACACATATCAAAGGCATTTTGTAACATTTCCTCTGGACCAGCATGTTCTATGTCTGATGAGTTACTGCTCGGACTGAAAGCTGTCCTTTTCTCCTAAATCAGTAGTCTATGACTGAATCACTGACTCAACATGACTCTCATCTTTGTATAAAATGTAGAATAATTCACTGAAAAACACAGTTTATTTATTCTACTTCCTCCACATCAGAACTTCATCTGAAAACATATATTGATAGTTTACAATGTGTTCCACAATGATCTCACCTCAAGGCATTCACAGAGACTTCCATAAAGTATTATATATCAGTACTGTACATTTAAAAGATTTTATTGCGCTGCATTCCTCAGATGCATTTTTATGTGTCTCTAGCACTTTGATTTGCAAAGTGGGAGTGATCTCACTTAAGGGGCCCATATTATGGAAAACTGATTTTTATTCAGCTTTTTTGAAAGAAGAAATTGATGTAGTACGTGAAGTTTCATATACTCCCCAAACAGTCTGTATATGGAATCCAAGCTGCAAAACTGACTGTTCTGATTATATTGTTTTTGTGATGTCATGAAAATCCACACACTCGTAAATAAAAACAAAATTCAGTGATGTGCAAATCATTCAAATCCTATATATCTTAAAAATAGTACAAAGACGAAAAATGTTAAAACTGAGAAATTTTATTGTTTTTTGAAAAATATATGCCCATTTTGAATTTGATGCCAACAACACATTCCAAATAAGTTGGGATGGGGGTGTGTTTGCCACTGTGTTTCATCACCTCTTCTTTTAACAACTCTGTAAGCGTTTGGGAACTAAGGTGACCAATTGCTGTAGTTTTGAAAGTGAAATGTTTTCCCATATTTGCTTAACATAGCATTTCAGCTGCTTAACAGTTCAGGGTCTCCTTTGTTGTATTTGTTTTTTATATTATAATGTGCCAAATATTTTCAGTAGTGACAGGTCTGGACTGCAGGCAGGCCAGTTTAGCACCCAGACTCTTTTGCAATAGAGCCTTGCTGTTGTAATACATGCAGAATGTGGTTTGGCATTTTCTTGCTGAAATAAGCAAGGCCTTCCCTAAAAAAGACGTTGTCATGTATATATCGTTCGAGATTAATGGTGCCTTCACTGATGTGCCAGTCATCTATGCCATGTTAACTAATCGGTCATGAATACTGGCTTTTGAACTGTGCACTGATAACAACCTGAATGGTTTTTAGCCCGGAGGACATAGTGTTCATCATTTCCAAAAAGAAATTCAAATGTTGATTTTTCGGACACAGGACACTTTTCCACTTTACCCCAGTCCATTTTAAATGAGCTCGGGCCCAGAGAAGGTGGCAGCGTTTCTGGGTCCTGTTTATATATGGGTTCTACTTTGTGTTTAATTAGCATTTGAGTTTTAATTAGCATTTGTGGATGCAACTGTTTTCATAGACAGTGTTTTTCAGAAGTTTTTCTGAACCCATGCAGTGATTTCCACTACAGAAACATGTCTGTTCTTACTGCAGTGCTGTCTGAGGGCCTGAAGATCACAGCCAGCAAATACTGTTTTTTGGCCTTGTCCCTTGCGTACAGAAATTTCTCCAGATTCGCTGAATCTTTTAATAATATTATGTACTGTAGATGATGAAAAGCAAAAGTTCTTTGCTATATAATGTTGACAAATGTTATTCTTGAATTGTTGCACTATTTGATCGTGCAGTCTTTCACAGAGTGGTGAACCCCTCCTCATCTTTACTTCTGAAAGACTCATTTTGTACCCGATCATTTTGTTGACCTGTTATCAATTAACCACCAGGTGGTTTTTAAGCATTACACAGCTTTACCAGCCTTTTGTTGACCCCATCCCAACTATTTTGGAACGTGTTACTGGCATAAAATTCAAAATGGGCAGTTTTAACGTGTGATATGTTGTCTTTGAAGCATTTTCAATGAAATATAGGGTTTAAATGATTTGCACATCATTGCATTTTGTTTTTATCTACACTTTTCACAGCGTCCCAACATTTTGGGAATGGGGTTGAAATAAAATAGAAATAGAATGTAAAATATATGATACAAATATAATATCCAAATAGACTCTTTAAGGAGTAAAGAATATCAGCTGTGGTTATGCTGCAGCAACAACTCATATTCCATGTAGGGGGCAATGTAATTTTTTGGCCTACTTGGTTTTACTTTTAATTTAAGCACCATGTGTAAATGTTAATATTTTGTGCTTATACTCCAACTCTGCAGGAGGCACCCTCATAAATGATTTTTTTCTTAAATTATGGTCTAATATCTTGCAAAGTTCATTAATTATTTAAGGACAGATACTTTTTTCCATAGTAATGCTACACTTCATTAGACTCTTAAGCACAGCTGGAGCTTAACAGAGTCCATGAACGTTTTTTCAGAATATGAATGTAAAATTAATAGACACTTAGTCTGTGTCTGCATTGTATGTGTGTTTTTACATTGTTGCCGTTTTTGCATCTTAATAATATCACTGAGAAATGAGTCACGCTCTCTGAGATAGTGTTCCGTTCCATTGTGTAACATCTGAGTTTTAGCACTCAGACAAAAGCGACTGAACTGTCTGTTTCTATCTGAATCTGTTTGATACCGTTTGATCCGTGAATATGAGATGTAGTTATAGAAAGCTTGAAACTTTATATTTCAAAGAAGTGCTGTTTGTTTAGAAGCTTTATTTATGTGCTGTTTTACAACAGCAGTAATCATCATCAGTTTTTGCACAATGAAAACACATTTTATTGACCTTACCCACCCATGGCTGGAGTGTTTGTTTTACAAGCTCATTTCATGGTTTGTTAATTTTCCCCACCTTTTATGAATGAAAATTAAACATCTGGAATCAAATTAGCTTTAGCCAGGCCTTCTGTCTCTATATTGGAGTTCAGCAATTTAGTTTACAGCTATGTCCTTGGCGAGTGAGGATACACATAAAAAACATGGGATTGCATGTTGGTGGTCTGAAAGACAATAATGATTAGCACTGCTTGAGACATCTATATCTATTTTCCTTTACACAGTTCTTTTTTGTATGAATTTTAAATCTTTGGCACATTTATGTGTTGAACAAATGACATGGGGAAAAATCAGTTTTTAGTATGACAATCTCTAAGACTAGATAAATTCTATATAATCACATTGGGCCTTGTACACCAATACCTTTCTAAGTTTTTTTCTTAAATTTGTTATTGAGAAAGGTCCTAAAGAAGAAATTTCTTCTTAAGAACGGTTAGTGAATGAGACTCGATGCGTATATGGACATGACACTTCTATGTAGTGGCATTAAAATGGGAAGAGAATACATCAAGCATGATTTAGCAGTTTAGGCAATATTAAAATGTAATGAAGAAGACAGCCATGTAAAATTAACATGCAAAACACAGCAGCCATACTTGTTTCCACAGGCAGTCATTAAAAGCGGAAATGTTCAGAGAAAATACAGTCCTTGGGATTTTCAAAGGAAAATTAGACCTCCCTTCTGAAGTTCACATAAGGGCGCGTCCAATGCTGCCACTTGACTTTAAGTGCAGCATTAGCAGCTTTTTATCATGTTTATCCATCTCCACAGTCTTAATGTTGACTGGGAAAGGTTTTAATTTTTTTCACCTTCCTCATTTATTGCTTTGCTATGCTGTGATCTGAGATTTTGGTGGAGATTTTAGATCAAAAAAGCATAAATTGAATATGATTGGCTCAAAACAAGACTAACACTGCACAGCACTTCAGAGAGAGGAAAGGAAATGTCAACTTAACATACATGCAAATGTAATGGAAGGAGACTGTCACATTTCAAACAAAGATAAGATAGAACACCTGGTTTCTCCCAGATAAGAAACACCTGGGTAGATTACATCTAATTTCTCCCTTTTCAGGATAAAAGTATATCGTATATTTAGTATATTTTGTCATATTTATATTTTTTTAACAAAGGAAATAATCATAGAAATGTGGTAAAGCATGACTTGATGCTGTCAGTTAAGTTTTTTCCTAGAAGTTACGAAGATTCTCAACAATCAGATTCATCTCAGTTGGTTACAGAGAGGAGTGTTTGAAATGACCCATTTTATGACTTGAAGTCAGCTATAATTGAGACTTCCTGCACTCTACCTCGTGGCACAGGTTTCAAAAAGGGTTCTTTGCCATAGGGTGCAGCGTTGCCATAGAAGAACATTATTAGAAAATATTTAAATAGGACTACTCCCCTCCAGAAAGAAAGAAAGAAAAAAAAAGTTTAAGACTTGTAAGACTATAGACTACTGCACACCTGACACATCTGGCAGATGCCATCAAAAACAGTGGCACCACTCAACGTCTTACTATTACTGTGTCATATTACACCCAGACAACAAATCAATAGTAGATGTAATAAGGCTTGACACTTATACTGTAAAAGGTGTCAATCTCAAGTCCTTAAGCTAAGCAGGCACAAACTTATTGTCTGTTTTTACCTCAGCTAATGTTAATAGCCACATCATATTTTACCTCATACGTTTTAGCTGGAAAACAGTGAGTTTATGAAGAGTTGATTAGCTGATACCAAACGTATTAAATTCACTAAGTGATGTTGAAAGTTGTGTTCAATCACATCCATATGTGTAGAGTGTAAAATTAACTTGAGCTCGATGTTTATTGGCACTTTTCTTTAACACTTTTTCATGTGCTATAGCTGTGCTTTGTACTATCTGCTACCCGGTGCCAGAGGCCGTCTGGCAGCAGAACACAGAGCTTCTTGTCTAGTGTGTGGTAGCTTTTAGCTGGTTGCAGCAGTTCCACTAAACAGATGGGAAACTACACTGCCCTCTGGTTGAGAACAGAGGTCAGACATCTCATAGTTGTTTAACATGACAAGGCATCCAGATTTACATTGCGTGGACAAATCTATTTTGAATCTGTATTTAAAGCTGACGTTCAAGTGTCCTTGCAGTTAGAGGCGAAAGAAAGATGGAAGTCTGCTGGAACATGAGGCATTTGGCATGCTACACATGATTTGCTTCTCCTGCCTAATCTTGTTTGTAGAGTCTTAATGCTTAGATCCTCTAACCAATTAACATTTGTTCTCAAGAATCATGATTAAATCCATTTTGTTTAAAAATGAAGTTGGTGGCACATTTCCTTTCTTCTCTTTGCAGTGCTTCACAGTGCTAGTCTTGTTTTGAGATTCCTAATTTGTTCTTTGTGTCCACAACAGATGATATTATTTTATGCTTTTTCATCTCAAATTGAAGAGTGAAACCAGCCAAGAACCTGGAGTGCTCTTAAACTACAGTTTCCATTACATTGCAAAGCCTTGGGGCTTACATTATAATCTCCTGAAAAGATGTTTGATTTCACCAATCTTAATGCAATTTGAAAGCTATAGTGTATGTAACAGTAGACTTTTATACCTACAGTTTTACACTTGTCCCCATAATACACCTGATGTTATTTATGAAGGGCTTGGTAATTTGCAGTTAAATTAAATCAGGTGTGCTAGCACTGTTCTAAGAAGGATCCTTGTTTATATTACATAAGGTAAAACAGTCTACCACTTTCTCATGTTGTTGGGAAAGAACATGCAAACTTTTATGGAGAAAATACTGTTTATGTGAATAATAATAAGCTGTCAGGCAAAACATTATTATATTAGTACATAAATGCTATTCTGCAAGATAAGAACTGTACATCTCACTGAAAGCAGATGCATTTCACACGTTTACTGTAAAGAAAAAATTAGTAACTGGTCTGCCTTACATTTTTTAGTTAATTGAACTTCTAATAGTAAGTTAACAGAACAAAAGTCTACATCTTATATTGAATTAATTATTCTATTCTATTGACAGTAAGCTCAACGTGTGCAACCGCAACCTAGTTAATAACTATGTTAGCTTGCAGTATGCATTCAATTTACACCTTGTTCAGAAGATACCAAACTAAAGGTAAAGCAAACCGTACATTTTACTGTCCTTGTTTAAACAGTGTGCACTACAATTTGTACTGGAATTTTTCCATTTTATGAATTTTTAATAATCCATCATTATACATTTTGTTGGCACAAATTGGCACATAAACTGAACTAACTTCAACATGTACAAGCTTTTGGACTGCAGCTTATATAAAAAATTTGCATTTCAACAGGAATCCTGCAGTTGTGGTTGCAAATGCCAGCATTTCTCTTGAACTTTCTTAGGGTCAGGTGTGTGTGCAGAAATGAATTATGGAAAGCTTCAGTGCAACAAGCTTTTTGGGTATTGTTGTTTGTTTGATGCTGCAGCCAAGATTTTCTTAGTTTGTTCTTAAATACGATGAAAGTGTCACAGAAACTGTTTGGGTTTACATAGTACATTAATCAGACTAATTTAGCTGTCTAGCCTACTTTGTGTTTCTGGTATTAAACTTGCAATCATGGTTTTAGGAAACCATTTTTATTTGCATGAAATCTGTGGTATAGACACAAGCAACCTACACATTACTGCTACAGATTCAATCATAAACATTGTTTCCAGCTACTACTATTTATGAACAATTCGTCCGAAAGTGGAATGAGTGCAAATGATACACCTAACCTCGGAGGCAGTGTTAATTGTAACAGCCAGAGGGGCTAGTTGTAACAGTCCCTACATTCTTAGATATAAAGGTATGAAACTGTCAGTTGGGCGATACCTCTCTTGTCACTGGGGTGGGACCCTCAAGGGTACATCTCAGTACCTTTAGTCAGGAAACATAATTGTACCATAATCCATTGAAATTATATTTTCTAAGTTGTATTGACTCCACACACCCTGTCTCATCTCCAGGCTTTTTATTTTACTGTTCTGTTTTAAAACACTGTGCTATGAAAATATACAAATATGTACTTTTCACCTGGAAAAACCTATTTAAGGCACACAATTAGACCTTAAAAACACCATCGTACCTTTGAGGCAGCATTTACACTGTTTGTACCTTGATGAACAAAAAATGTACTTGCACAGAATCTTTATTTCTAACAGTGTATAAAGTAAAAAGAAAAAAATACATTTAATTCAGCAGGATTAGTTATAACACTGCATTGTGTGGAGGCAGTACTTTAGCTTGTTTCTATGCTACAAAACAGTGCTATATAACAGCCATAACAGCCACGGGGAGGGTGATTAGAATAATAGGTTTAAATTCTTTGACTCATACACACAACTCAGTAATTGAGAAACACTTATGGTGGAAAAAAGTATTCAAGGTGAATCTCGAGAAATATCTGATTACTGTCAAATACAAAAATACAAAGAAAATACAAAAACATGACTAAAAGCACATTTTACTTAAACCCGTTTAACTACATAAAATATTTGTTACATTTGATCCAGTACTAGCTTATGCCTTTATGCCTACTGATTCTGAAAGTAGGTATAAACTAACCATGTAGATTAATTCTATATATCGCTGTTGTTTAGTTTCAGAGAGGGATGGCACTTTATTCACTTATCCCTTATTGGGAGTTTATTTTTTTGCTAATGTTAAAAAGTTCAAATGGGCAACATAACTCATGAGACAAGTCCATAAGATGGTTGAGTAGATGTGCTAGCTTATGACTAAGGCTCACAACACTTCTCTGACACATAGAGGGCATATCGTCTCACCCAGTGCTGAGACTGAGAGTTCTCAAGCCCTATGGTGTGAATATAAATGCAAATGTTAAACAGCTAGTCTGCAGCCTGTCATGGTGACTGCTGGCTTGGTACTAGCTGAGCCTCTTATTTTTTGCCTGCTTGCAAACAGCAAGCGCACACGCCAAGATTTCAGCATAAAAAAACTCATTTGGGATGCAAATGCTTGCGCATCAGCACTTGTAGTAACAGAGGCCTGCTGAGTGTTTATGTATGTAGGTGTGTTTGTGCAGTATGTAACAAGGTGTTAGAATTGTGGTGACTTGTTTGTGACATATATTTTCAACTGGAGGCTGTTGACGCCTTTGATGTCAGCAAAAAAGGCCTTTACACACAGTGTAATTTACGCTAATAATTCTATGTATTATTATTTATAATATGTAAATAAATGTAGAAATGAATTCAACCACCTGAATTACTGTTGATCCAAAAAAATTGTTGGATGCAGAAATTTATATGATTTTTACAAACCTTCAAAGGTGACATGGAATTACTTGATGAAGTCGCTATCTCTGGTGTTAGCATGGCAACATCTAATCTGACCATTGTTGTTTTTTTTCCTGGCATGATAAACAAAGTGAAATTTGGATGTGAACAAAAAAAACAAAACGTTTCAAATCTTTAAATATTTCACCTGCGTTTGGTTTGTAACAGCCTTAACACATCTGGTGAACACCAAGACAATTTGTGCTGTACAGAATTTAGAGCTTTAATTGCAAAATAAATGAACTGAGCTAAAATATTAACTACTATAAGCAAAAGAATAAAAGTAATATTCCTTTTTAAATGAACTAGTTTGATTTTAATGTGTTCCCAACTGCAGGTTAATTTAGGGGGGAATGGGGGTTCCTTTCTCAGTCACTATTCAAAATTACTTTTGCACTTTTTATGCAGTGTTCAAGTGTTTTTATGCAATGTTCATTTCTATCAAACCTTTCAAAAAGGATACCAGCATTATAAAGGTTATTTTGGAAATAGAATGCTTTTCTATTTGTTTTTTATTATGATTCTTAGTCAAATAAGAATCATGATTAGACTGTGATGGAATCATAACATATACTATATAGACAACAGTATTGGGACTCCTACACATTACACCTACAGGAGCTTTTATGACATCCCATTCTAAATCCATAGGGATTAAAATGGAGTTTCCCCCATCCGCTCCTTGCAGCTATAACAGCTTCCACTCTTCTGAAAAGCTTTCTACAAGATTTTGGAGTGTGTCTGTGGGAATTTTTGCACATTCACCCTGAAGAGCATTTCTGAGGTCAGACATTGATGTTGGATTAGAGGGCCTGGCTCGTAATCTCCATTCTGGTTCATCCCAAAGGTGTTTGATAGGGTTGAGGTAAGGGCTCTGTGAGGGCCAGTCCAGTTCTTCCACACCAAACTCAGCTAGCCACACCTTATGGACCTTGCTTGGTGCACTGGGACACAGAAAACAGAAAAGGAACAGAAAAGGGCCTTCCGCAAACTGTTCCCACAAAGGTGGAAGAATACAACTGTTCAAAATATCTTGGTCTGCTGAAGTATTAAGATTTCCCTTCACTGGAAATAAGAGGCCTAGGCCAACCCCTGACAAACAACCCCATAGCATTATCCCTCTTCCACCAAACTTTACAGTTGGCACAATGCAGTCAGGCAGGTAGCATTCTCCTGGCATTTGCCAAACCCAGATTCGTCCATCAGACTGCCAGATGTAGAAGTATGATTTGTCACTCCACAGTGATTTTTCACTCCACTTTCCACTGCTCCAGAGCCCAGTGGTGTTGTGCTTTACACCAACCCATCCTGACCATTTGGCATTGTGCATTTTGATCTGAGGCCTGTGTTCCTAAGATCACGCTTGTGTTCGGCAATAGAAACCCATATCATGAAGCTCCTAACGTGCAGTTCTTTTGCTGATGTTGCTTCCAGATGCAATTTGGAATGCCTAAGGGAGTGATTAAACAGAGGATAAGCACTGTGCGCTTCAGCACTCAGTGGCCCAACTCTGTGAGTTTGTGTCGTCTACTGCTAAACCTTTGTTGCTCCTGGATGATTCCATTTCACAATAATAGCACTTACATGACAGTGCCATGTTCAGAGTCAATGAGCTTATCAGTACAAACCATTCTACTGTCAGCGTTTGTCTGTCGAGACTGCAAGGCTATGTGCTCAGTTTTATCTACCTGTTAGCAAGGGGTGTGGCTGAAACACTTGAACTCAGTAATGAGGAGGGGTGTCCCAGTACTTTTGTTCATATAGTGTATTTGTATTTTTATATGTTAATGAGGCATCTTTTTCAAGCTCTCTGAGTGTACAACTCATAATGAAGAATTTGCCATTTCTTTCTCTCATTATAATGACTGTAGTGTGCACAAATATTTTTTTTCCAGTCCCTCATCTTCTCCACCATGGAGAATGTGATTTTTCTTCCTTGGTGAAGATCCAATCAACCTGTCACGTGACTAGAGTGTGAGGTGCTAAAAAGGGGACAGGATGTGAAGCTAAAACCTCAATATGGTCACCTCCTGGGGCTTGTGTGTGGAGGATATAGGACGACACCACAAATAGACCCCTTGTTCGCAACTCAGCCACTCTGAGAAGCCGAGGCTGGAGGCTAGTAGACAGGGCAGGGTCCATTACCCTTTTCTTATTTTTTAATAAAAAAATATGCTAATATGTTTGATCAAGGCATCAAGGCATTTCTGTGTTGCCTTGAATGGCACTTACCTATGCCCATCCCATCCCAGTCTTATATTGTAAAACATCCTTTGACAGGTCACATTACTCATTCGCCATTATACAAAAGCCATAGCACACGGCTAGCAGTGTGAGAAATTATATATCGCTGCTGTTAGGCAGAAGTTACCCCTTTGGGGCTCATATTAGACCCCAGTTTTTCAGTTCTATTTAACAGTTACAGTTGTATAGGGAGATCTGGCTCCAGGAAAAAATATAAATGCAACATTGATTGTCACTCTGTCCTTAATTATGACTTCTTCCACCCCATACAAACACATGCCATCAGTTTCCTATCTTATCTTTGACTATTCCTCCTCTCAGGCAATGAATGAAATAACCTCAAAGCAGTTGCAGAGAATTGGCTTGACTGGGAACTTGCAGATTGTGTCTGGAGGGAGTAATAAAGTTGAATAGGTTTGAGAGACAGGCAAGACATGCAGACATAATGGGAAAAATCAACACCTCTTAGTTAGAGATGGCACCAATTTGGTATCTAGTGTCATTATCTATGAGCAGACCTATACTAGCAGAAAATACTAGATATTGGAACAAACCAACAAATCCAGTCAAATTACAGTTCATTTATTTTAAATGGTCTAATTTTGCACTTACTTGCAGTATAAGTGATATTTATGTTTTTTTACTCTGTGAAAGAGTTTAATTGAAAAATGCTGTGGCTTTGTGGAAGCCATGTTGTTTGTCTTCCATCATGCATGATAAACATCTTAAGAAAGTGTATCAGATAATTTTAAACTTAATAGTTAGACAAAAAAACAGTATCAGCCAGTAATCAAGGTTTCATTATCAGTATTGTGTATCATAACTTCTCAAGTGTTAAAATACATTTTTCGTTTCTTTAGTCAGCTTCATAAACTGTGACCGGTACCTCAGAGAGCACACTAATGCTACCCATTTGTCATTCAGTGTAGGTGGATGGCCTGTTGCTTATGATGTGACTCCAGCTTTTGTTCTAGGGCTTTCCATGTGTCTATAAAAATGATTGTGCCCTTTGATTTCACAAAGAATTGTGGCTCTTTAGCTTGGTGATCTCTATGGTGACTCCTAAATGGCTCTGGTTTGTGTGTAAATTTCTTGAAAAAACTTTCATTTGTTTTACTTGGTATAGAACCTTTACATTATGTGGACATTTTTTAAACTGTAAAACACCCATGTGCCTCATTTACGACAGTGGTTCTTCAAAGGTTCTTTAGGGAGCAAAAATTATTCTTCTATAGCATTGCTCCAAAAACCTTTTGGCAATGTTGTTTTTAAGAGTGTAGAGTCGGCTTTTGCTTTTATAGGGAATATTTTACAGCTTTATATCAAGCAGTGAGTATATAGCGGTATAGCGTAATGGGTAACATCTCTGCCTTCCATGCTGTAGACTGGGGTTCAATCCCCGCCTGGGCAAACACCCTCTGCTTTACCAATAAGAGTCCTTGGGCAAGACTCCTAACACTACCTTCGCCTACCTGTGTAAGAATGATCAAATTGTAAGATGCTCTGGATAAAAGCGTCTGCCAAATGCTGTAAATGTAAATGAGTCTTATTCTGATACATTCAGAACATATGAGCCTGTGAATTATATGCATGAAATGGGAAAACTCTTACTAATTTATAATATCGCTACATGGAATGTAGCATATCTCGGATTAACACTTAACCTGCTTTTACATTTCTTATACATATGGGCCCAGGTGTTAACGTCTTTTCCCTGACCTAAATCTCTCTGACAATGAAGAATTAAAGTCACTCATTACACTTACAAGACCAAATCTCAAAACTGACTCTGGTCTAAGAGATTCATCCTCTTTGTATATTAAATGCTGAATGCTGTTTAATTCATTACTCAGATACTAGGGCAGTGATCATGCTTATTTTTAACCAGAGATCTTCTCACAATTTGTGTAAGTCACAGTGCTCTGCCTCAGGCTCGTTTGAAGTATAACCTTTCGGAGCTGTGGAAGTTTGATTAATCACACAAGTGTCAGGTTCTCATTGCTGGAGCTTCCTTAGCAACCGTGCATGAGAAGTGAAGCGTAGCGCAAAAGCCTAATATCTCTCATTTTGATCGCGTTCAGGAAATTGGTTTTTATACAAACTCATTTCTAGGAATCTTGCCCCTAATGGCTCTGAAAACGCAGCAGTCGCTCAGATAAATTTGAATGATAAAGTCCTTAGCACTTTTGTCGTCATTCCTTAGATTGACTTGATGAGCTTGAGGATATGGAAGAAAATGTATATGTATGACTGTTTGCTAGGCTAATCAGGGATTGTAGGAATGTGACTAGAGCAGAGTATAGATAATTGCTATGGGCTTGACTTAGTCAGGGAAGATGACAGCCACTACCAGCCTTTGTCTACCCACTATCTGTCACAAGCTCTGCCCACAAATGTGCTCTTTAGTAGCTGCTGTTGCAAGCAGGGGCATAGCGGGCATTTTAAAAGTTAAGTTGTCAGTGACACGGTTGTCAGTAAGTAGGCCCCACAGAATGACTGGCATCGGACAGATGTTTAAATTTGACTGAAATTTTAAACTGATAGTTGACGTATTTATTGAATTCTAGAAGAGCAGAGCAGTAACTAATGCTGAGTTAGCATCCCCCATGTCTGCTAACCCTTTGGTTGCAAGGTTTGACGAGCTTTACTGAACGTCGGCAAAAGTCCTAATTAGAAATTAAAGCAATCTTTTTAAGAGTCGATAATAATGAGTTTCTTAAAATGATAATAACGATTTGACGTCATGTTAAGGTTAGCTACATTTTGTGCCAAATAACTAAATGTTATTAACAGTGTGACTATTCACACACATATGAAAAATGTAATTTGAAATGAATTCAAGCATTCTGTAAATTTAGGTATTTTTGGCCAAAACTGAGTGGCAGTACAAAAGTCAGAGACCATTTTCATTTTCTTCACACTATATCAATAATCCCAAACACAATTAGTGATATTAAAGTCTGGGCTATGGTGTAGCGAGTCCATTGTTGTGAAAAAACCAGCAGCTTCCTGGTTTAGTTTGCATTTTGTATGGATTTTTGGATTTTTTTAATTTCTGAGTAACATTTTCTTGAGAGCTACTCATTTTTTTTAATCAATTGTGTTGCATTGTCTTCTCACAGCGGAAACACTTGTGGATTATTTCAGATCTGAAGTAAGAGTGAAGCTTGATTTTCTCCTCTTTCTCAAAGATGGATGCTTTAAGTGCTGTTTATCTGATGGGGACAGTTTTGGTGGTCTACCAGGTCTTGCATGGTGGTTAGAAGTCCCATTTTCTCTGTAGCTTTGAATCATTTTTTGAACTCCAGTTTTGGAAACTGCTGTTTTTTCATTTGTTGTCCTTTGACTTTCCCCCTTCCCCCTGAATTATCTTATATCTAATCTCCTCAGAAATATTTGCTGAATGAATATTTTTACTTTATCGCTGTTTTAACAGGAAATTAAATAAATGAAAGGTAGTCTCTGACTTCACTGTACATCCTAAACTACAAATAAGGTGTATAGAAACAAGCCCATTGTTAGCATGTTTCCAGCAGACCTCTGGGAGCATTTAGAGCAGTAAGCAGGCAATTGTCCTTTTGTCTAATGGCTATGGGCTTGACCTAGTCAGGGAATATGACAGCCTCTACCAGCCTTTATCTACCCACTATCTGTCACATTGCCAGATCCAGTGGCCTATATAGCACATTTTGTAGATTCTGCTGCAGCGCCACAGTTACACACAGTTCAATCTATAATTCATCACATCATTATGGAAATTTTATGTTTTAGAGACTTGTCAAGCTATTTTCCCGAGCACTTAAAGTCAGTAAAAACCCTAAGAAAAATGAAAATGCCAGCACACTGCAATTAAGTTTTTAAAAATTACATTTACAGTGTTGCTTATTTTCAGAGATTAGTATGGAGTAATTTTTTTCTCATTGATGAAAATAACACTAGTAGCCCGCGTTTTCTTCTTGTAGGATTAGCTGCCTGATTAAGTGATTCCAGTGATTAAACTCAAGGCTCCTCTGTAAAGATGTCTGGATGTTTTAATCCAATTAGTGACCTCCTACTGTCACACTGGATCAACTGTCTGATGCCTTCCTAACCTGTTCAAAGCCTGCCAGTATAACTATAGTTCAAGTTGATATCTATAATTATATATGTATATTTGATCTGATTAATTATAACAAACTACATATTTTCAATAAATACCTGTGCACTGGTAAAGCTGCAAATGTGCTGGTTTGTGGGTTGTAGAAATATTTCCATGTCACCTCAAGTAGTGATGCAGTGGCGTGTGGTGAGGTGTCTAATTAGCATGGGCAGTTTCATTTTACCCTGATATGAATTTGATTTGATTTAATTAAAAAAATAAAATACACTCAACTGATGATAAAAAGAGTAAAAAAATAAAACAATTCTCTTGCTGTCTCTACCCATGACCCTAAATGAATGTTGAGAATCAGCAGGTGAGTTTCACCAGATAGTTTGTTAATATTTTGAACATCTAATAGAGGATGAAGATCTCTTGGAGGCTATCCAGATCAAGTGGGACCATGTTTTCCACCTCGGACAATACATACATTTTTTACATTGCTATAGCTTGCCACAGGGGTCTTAAAGGGTTTTTTTTTCTGAGATAGGTACATAAGACTCAATGTACAGTATAACCCATGACATTGTAAGTTTTGTCCCTCTTGGCAGAGAAAGCTAATTTCACTTCCCCAACTCAGTGTTACATCACCCAGTTACTCTACCACACATGAATCAATCTGGCCTCCAGTTCCAACCATTTTAAGGCTGCCTATTATTCACTGCTGCTGGAAACGAAAAGACTCAGAATCTAATTAAGCATGGTTAATTTAGCTTATTTTGCTTGTCCTCATTGCATAGAATAGACCAAAGGTAATAAAAAACCTAAACCTTTCTTTACTCATTATGAGTACCAGCCTGTGCCTTAACTGTATTTCATCCCCAGTCTTCCTCATGTATGTTGAAGAGCTTTGTGTCTTCCCCAGTACAGTTTGGCAGGGAAGGTATCCTGCAATGATATCCGATTTTCTAAAATGTTTAAGCTTTAGAGTAGTAGCTGAGGAGCCAGACACTTGTGGATCAGATGATGGGTTGAAAGCCTGGTAGAGCTTTTCAGATGGAGAGTGGCACTGACTGAGATTGCCAAAGTGGTGCTGGTTCTCATGTGAGATTATATTCAGGGAGAAGGGCTTCTTCATTCTCTTTTAGTTGGTCAACCTTTCATTTGCTGGTAAAGAAGCTTTTGTTCCCTGATATTTTTAATTCTTTGGTTTGGCCAAAAAAAATATTACATAATTTGGCCCCTTACTCCAGATATAGTTGATCAGTCTGCTGTTCAAAGTTTGCTTCTTTATTTTTGCACTGAGGCTGCAAAAGACCATGGAAACTTTTAGCCTACCAATTAGTATTGTGCTAACTTCAGGCATAAATCATCACACATTTGTGCCAGACTGCTTTGTGTTTTTAAGTAATCTTAAATAGACTTGCTTATGTGGTTTCTGACACGATATGACATACTATTCGATATAAAAGAAGACAAAAATATGCAAAAAAAAGTAAAGAACGCTAGTAAAAGCCATCTTGAAGCTCGACATTTTCTGTGCTTTTCTTAATCTTCATAAATAGCAATATGCTAAACATTTTTAGGAAGCACATAAGCAGTTTAATTGAGATTACTTAACAACTTAACATGGTTTGAGGCAAGTATGTAATGATTTATGCATGTAGTTTGCACAATGATAATTGCTAGGGTATGAGTTTCCATTACTTGTTAGCTACATTAGAAACATACATCCAGGACAAAACTAAAGGAGCAGTCTTTGGACATCTAGTCTAATTAAGTCTACCCTCCACTGAAAAAGCTAGAAGGGAATGAAGAGAAGCATATGATACACAGCTCCCATAGGATGATGTCACAGTTATGAGAACACCACTTACAGCCAGGGTGCTGTGTCCAACTGGACTGCATGCCTGCTTAATACATGTGTACTGGACAGATGGTGCCTGTATTGGTCCTGAATCTAGGTGAAACTGACCGTGTATTACTGTGTTAGGACTGTGTTCTTTCCAGATGGGTGTGGGATGCGTGTACTGGTGGGGCATTATGGGTCTATTATCCCATTTGTTTGTGCAGTCTGATTTGGTACAACTTGATACACTGAGGGGAAAAAGGTATTAAATTGTAACTGGAGCAGTACCCCTCGTCAATGCGTGGTACCCTCAAGTGTACGTCTTTAGTACCTTTAGTTAGGTAACTTAATTTCACCAGAATCCATAGACCTTATATTTTGTAAGTTGTACTAACTCTATACATCCTGACTTTGCTCCAGAGTTTTATTTTATTTTCCCGTTTCAAAACATTAGGTTATGGAAGGTTAAAATATGTACCATGGGAAAAACATATATAATTTACATTACATTTACATAATTGGACCTCAAGACTGTTGTTGCATGTTTGAAGGTACATTTACTTTGCTGGTTCCTTGATGAACAAAAATGTACCTGCACAGTACCTTTTGACAGTGTATGGTTGGTGGATGTATGCATAGATGACATATGAAAAAAACAAATAGCTTGTGAGTGTGTGTGTGTACGTGTAACAAAAAAATGTTGATTTATTGAGAATGTTTAACTAATGATTTTTTCAATCAGGTGATTAAGTTCAATTGAGCAGTTATGACAGCTTTAGTTTTTATTTGAAACTTTATTGTTAAACTGAACTCCTAAATAGATCTAATAGTACTTTGATGGGATGTTTTTTCATTGTGATTATGTATTAGTGAGCAGTGAAACAAACAATCCCATCGCTAGAGTTATATCTCAGGGCTAGAGCATATTGTTAACAGCTGATTTGTTCCAGACGAAGAGAGAAGGCTTGCTGCAGATGGTGGTGCTGTGGAGTGGCTGGGTATGACTGGAATTCATTCTAACACCCCTAATCCCACTGGCTAACGGCAGACTAAGCAAACTGCTCCAACCATAATGCCTAGGGGTGTAAAGCAAGGCCCTATCTGTATCTGTATAGATATTTATTTATTTATTTATTTTATGTCTATTTGTATGGGGTGGGGGTGGGATTTGAGGGGTGCGTTATTCAATTTTTCTCCCCCAGTTTAGTTCTGGCCAGTTCCTCTCAGTAGCTAGGTCTACCCTCATCTCGCAGTGCTATATGTCCTCCGAGACACTACACTCTCAGAGATAAAGGTATGAAACTGTCACTGGGGCAGTACCCTCAAGGGTACATCTCAGTACCTTTAGTCAGGAAACATAATTGTATCATTATCCATTGAAATTTTCTATGTTGCATGGACTCCACACATCCTGTCTCATCTCCAGGCTTTTTATTTTATTGTTTTGTTTTAAAACATTAGGTCATGAAAAGATACATAAATATACTTTCCACCTGAGAAAAACTTATTTAAGATACACAGTTGTACCTTTGAGGGAACATTTACATTGTTTGTACCTTGATGAATGAAAAATGTACATGCACAGTACCTTTTTTTTAACAGTGTAGAGCAGTGTGAATGCATGAAAAACTGCAGTGCCCTACTAAATTAATGTGACAGGTAACATGCTACTTTGCAAATTATAGACTTTGTGAATTTTGGTACCTGTTGTGGTCTTTCCGAAAGATGAAAAATTTCAGAGTCTGTGAAAAAAAAAATTGTGTACTTATCTGTATTCATATCTGGTCTTGGTCAAGCTATGAATGAGAGGCAGCCACCCCTCACTTACACACTTGAAAGAGGATGAATAACACAGATTTTCATATCTGAATGGAAGCAAGATACAAACCAGTAGCTGGTAATAATTACCATGTTAATGTTTTGATCATTATCTCGTAATATTACCTCCCAGAGCCACTTCCAGTATTCTCTGCCCCTTCATCCTCTCACGCACCTGCAGTGTGAACATTTACTCCACTCATGTATCCCTTACTGTTTTGCAAATGACTTTCATCTGACCTCAGAGTCTGGCTCCGGCACAACTCTAATCCAATTTTTCCATGCAAAGCATAACGTGCCATAATTGCCTGCTTATTCTAGGCTCACTGATTGTCTTTAAATTTAACGGACTACACTCAATTTTAAGCTGCTGTTGCTTCAGTGAGCACTTGTCTGTGAGAAGATACCAGAAGACTTAGCCTTTTGCAACGTTGAAGCAGGGAAGATGAAAATGGAGCTACTGGGGCAGAAGGCTATGCTTTATGTTGTGAAAATGATTCCTTGGTATTGGCTTTGACGTTCAATGAGGAATTCACTATACATATACTGTATGGGCTCATAATGTTAAAATGATCCCATAATAGAACTTTGGAAACAAAGAAAAGACGCTTAATCTGTGGCCTATCGATAATATTACCAGTGGCAAATGCTAACCAATAGTATAATTTTAAATTGAAATTTCAAATTTTGAATTTATGCTCCAGTAGTTTTAGTTAAACTACTTCAAATGTCACACTTCTCAGTCTTAGGAAATATAGCACTGGGGTTTCGAGCTACCTACAGTTGTCTGTGGTTGTAGTTTCTGTCAATTACCTGTTACTGTTAATTTGAATTTTTCTTCAAGTTCATCTTGTATTGCTCTGTGATTAGCTGCCATTTGATTCCTCAGTGGCATAACCCTGGTCACACTTCCAGAGTTCAGTCTTAGAAGTTGGTTGCATTTTCTGCTTCTCATATTCCAAGTAATCTCAATTACAATTTGGACTCATTACTTACTCCACATCTCATGATCAGTTTGGGTGTTCTAGTGTATGTATATGTGTGCAGTATATGTATCTCATCATAAATATCTTCTTTAGCCATTTTAGATGCACATGAAAAGCAATTTGCAAGTCAGCTAAGGTGCATGTGGGTAGTTGCTTGTTTGAATGCTAGTGCTACTTTAAAAGGGTACATAATGTCATTGAGTACTTCGGGAATAGCTTTTGTTAGAAGGATACAACTGTAACTTGTTGGTTTTAAAATTGAAAGAATGTAAAGTTAAAGAGGCAGTAGAGTATAGAAAAGTAAAGAGTGGAAGAATGAATGCGTCCACTCAAAATTCTTGAGACTAAAAAATGAATAATCTGAATAATTCTCCAACTTTTGCACAGTACTGTGTGTTCCACTGTAAAAAGCATTCTATAGAATGGAAAACAGCAACCACGTTGCAGTATAAGGAGGAGGAGGAGGAGGAGTAAACTGCTAATGATGGCACCTGTAGAAGATGAATACCACTTGGGTTCTGTAATTCCTCATTCATTCCACATGGATGAACGTGTATCATAAATGACCGATACACACCCTAACGGCCGTTTCATGTTGAAATATTAATAGAACATATTTAGCACATGCATTATAGTTTCTGCCAAACTCTAGCAGAGGCAAAATGGAAGGATCAGCAAAGAAAAGATGATGCAGATGGTCAGATAGCATGATTTTATTAAACATGAACATGCTGTAAACAGTGCCTTATGATGAGGATACAGTTATCACATGCAAAATAGATGTGCTATTAAGTATTAACCAATCTGGAATTTTTTCTCTAAATACTTTGAAAACGAAAATAAAGAAATAAACACATGAATATAGTAATGAATGAAGATTTTAGTTGATTAGATAGATAGATAGATAGATAGATAGAGACGGACCTGAACATAAATAGATGATACAAGCTGTGTGTATCCAACTGAACACTTATATCAGCAATAGGTGCACCAAAAAGTTCCTGAACTCTGAATATATACAGTTTAAACAAAAAGTCAAAGATCACCCTTCCTTTATTTATTTTTACTCAAAACAGGCATTAACTATAAACTATTCATGTTTGAGAAGATGTTTTGAGGAGATTTATTTGGAATTACTTGGAAAGTGAGAAGCAGAAAATGCAAACGACATCTAAGACTGAACTTTGAAAATGTGAAAATATTGCTGCAGATTTCTTTGAAAACTAGACACAAATCTCTTAAAAAAAGATTGGAAGCTATAATAAACACAAAAGAGTGACTACATGAAACACTGAACAGATTGGTATTATACTTAGTTGCTGAGGCTTCTATATAACTTTCTGTTAAATACATGCTTTTTCCTTCTTTTTTCCTGATGCCACAAAATGATGTTTTGCTTGAAAATTAAATAAAGGGTGGTCTCTGACATTTGCACGATATTGCAGTGTATGATGAAGTGCTTTCATTCTGTGGCCAAAACAAGGTTGCCCTTGAAGAGCTGTTCTGAATTTATATACAGTACTACTCCCGGATGTGGAGTTCATATGAATGTCAGTCACTGTGTCCCTGTGATTGGAAAAGCTCTTGATGTATGACTGGCAGCAGCATGGCACAGCATGATGAACATGCTGGAAGTGAAAGGGCTGTTGCAAACTCCAGATGTCAGCACAAAGAGATGTTTCTGTTTTACGGGGTGGGGGGGAGGGGTTGTGCACATGACCACATTTATTTATTTCAGAGACAAAGGATGTTAATAGCCTTTTGTATACTTGGTTGCTTGTGGTTTATACGTTTCAGTCTTTTGGACCTTTCCTGTAGTTAAGAGTATCTGATGTGTTTTCCACTAGTGAGCCTGTGTTCTCTCCATCATAACTTAAAGATATCATAGTCAAAATTGAAAAAAGTCATTGAGAAAATTGTCTTCAAGCAACTTTCTGGCTTGCTGTCTAGAAGGATTTCAGTCCAGATTCCAGCCTAATAATAGTACTGTTACAACTCTAATTAAGGTTATTAATGACATCCGTTTAAATACAGACTCTGGAAAAATATCTGTTCTACTACTGCTCGATCTCAGCGCTGCCTTTTATACCATTGACCATAAAACTCTCATAGATAAACTTAAGAACTGGAGATCTTAAAATGGTTCAGTTCATAGTTGCAAGGAAGAAACTACATTGTCAAAATAAAAAATAATGTTTCTGAGAGAAACCCAAGTGACCTTTGGTGTGCCCCAGGGTTCAGTTCTTGGGCCGCTCTTATTTAAATTATACATGCTTCCTCTTGGATGATACTCAGATTTACTTGGCCCTGTCCCCAAACAACGATGGTCCCCTTGACTCACTTCGTAAATCCCTCTAGAACATCACTAACTTGATGGGACAAAACTCTGCAGTTGAATAAAGGTAAAACAGAGGTTATTTTATTCGGGAATAGCAATGAGAGGCACAGACTATTTGAGCAGCTTTGAGCTCAGTTTAAAACACTGTTAGCTCTACTGCACAACCCTTATATAATGGCACTTTATTATCCTTATTAAATTTTTATTTTGGTTTTAATTTAATTATTAATTTCTTCTCATTTAAAATCTATTGTTTTAATTATGTTTTATTTTCCCACATCTTTTTAATCTTTTGAATCTTTAAAGCTTCTTTGTATTTTCTCATTTGTGAAACACTTTGGATGACCGCAGTGTATAAAATGCTCTATATAAATGAACTAGCTTTGGCTATAAAAAGGAAAATGGGCGAAAAAATGCTTAATCGATGGCCCTTCAATAATTATAACAGTTGCAAAAATGATTTAGAATATTGGAATACCTACAGCCACTTAGCTAAGCTCTTTACGCTCACTCTGTGCATCGCAGTGTGTAAATGAACAAACAGCGCTGCACATCTTCTGCGTGCAGTCAGTATTCGGCAAAGCCACGCCTGTGGTGATGCTGACCACGCATGCGCGGTTGAGTGAAATCAGCGATTTGACAGCTGCGCTACCACACGGCTCAGCTCTGTTTTGTCCCCACCCGTTTTCCGTCAGGCCCCACCTCTTCCGAGCTGCGATTGGCTAAGAAGCACCCCGCCCGAACCTTCTGGAACGCCACACTGGTTGTGAGTTTGAATTAGAAGCCAGTCCCAGTGCGGGAGGGCGGGGCTTGCTGGGATGCGGGTGGAAAGACGCGGACGCATGCGCAGTGCGCGCACACTCAGCACCTGCTCTCTCGCCGTCTCTTGTGTGGCTGGAGATGGGAAGTTCGATTCAGTTCAACGAACTGACTCTTTCGAACGGTCTGTTTCATTGAACCGAACCTGAAATCGCAAACATATTGCACAAAAAGACAGGCTGCAGTCTACAAGCACAGATATTGATTTTTTGTATATTTTGCGGCGTTTGGTATGGCTTTGAATGATTCAGTTCTGATCGATGCTAAACATTTTATCTTTTTGACTCGCGTACTTAGTTGTAAGGACATCACTTACTACTACTATATGAGTCAAATTCATATTCCCACGCATTTTGAGGTGAATAATCGCAGAAGTGTGTCAGGACCACAGGCAGGAAAACCAGTCTGGACACAATGACGTGCCACTGATTCAGGTATTAATCTAATTAGCAACAGCTAATTAAAATCCTTTGCTGACTTGAACTCAGCAGGGAGGCTGCTAAACTATGCAGGGTACTCCGTCGGTACTCGAGGACCAGAGTTGAGAACCACTGGCCTGGCGTAGACGCTACAAATGAAAGTTAGATTCGTTTGAGATTTGTGAATCGGTTCAAGCGATTTGTTGAGAAGAATCGGTTCAAAAGAATCGCTCGTTCACGAGTCGGACATCGCTATTTGGCAGGGAGCGGCACAGAGAGAGAGAGCGGCGCGCGAGCATTACCACAGCAACGCGTGGATTCAGCTCTGTTTCCATCTCTTCACCAGACGAGGCGGAGGATTTAAAAAAAAACATTTTTCTGGGACCAGTTTGAGGACATACGGCTCAGCGTGGAAAAACCCTCAGAGGTGTTTACCCTTGTTGTTTTTAGTCGGGAGCTGTCGCCTGGGAAGGTGAGCTTTCCACGATAAAAAGTCTACAGCGGGGCTGCTGCGGTGAGGCAGGCAGGCAGGCAGGCGAGGCGAGGCCGGTCAGCTTGGTGGTGGTGGTGGTGGTGTTATTTTTGTTTTTATTGGCTTGTCAACAAACTGTGACTGTGACACGTCCCGACCCATTTTTATGAGGTTATCCATCGTTTTCGTGGTAAACCGTGGTGATGTTGTGCAGCTGCGCCTCCCATCCGCGGACTGTATTGTTGCTGGATGCAAGTTAGCAATACTAGCATGCCGGCTAACCCCCCTCACGTTTGATAGCATAGCTTTCCGTTACAGGCAGGATAGAGGGAGCCGTTAACTTACCGTTTAGCCGTATGCCGGGGGACGTCGTTTCTTCGCATACGAGCTGAGAGAGGACCCGAACTCAGCATCTTAGAATAAGAGTAACGGTGCTCCAGATGTAACCTCAGTCTCCTCCAAGGCTGACAGCCTCGCCTCCTGTCTCTCCGTCTCTCTGCCTCTGATGCTCCCTTATTCTTTGTCTACCATCGTTATTGTGCCGGTCCTTGAGCTTAAGGGCGAATCACACCGATTTTTCTAAATTTCTGCATATTTCACTCACAAGATGTAAAAAAGTCATTCAGAGTTTGATGTGAAATGGTTCGTTGTATAGAAACTTGCCTAGTCTGATTTTCTTTACAGTGGTGGTGGTAGGAACCAAATTTTACTTTTTAAATTATTTTATTTACATATTTATTATTTATTTACTATCTAAAACCACCAGTGAACCTACATGTGTCCTTTGACTGTTTATAAGGAATGTTGATGATGGTAAAATAATAGTAAATTTTAAAAAAGTTTTCTTTTGGGACTGTTTTGTCTCACAGCACCCTGCATGTCTCTCCCCCATGACTGGGTTTAAAAAATAATGTCTATGGCCAAGATTTTGTTGCAAAACTATCATAAAACAGTGTCTCAGACATTAGGCAGCAAATTTATAACCATTTCATGTAAAAACGTTCTGTGTGGGAGCCTTTAGAGGCATTAAACTCGTCAAACGTCTGGTTGCTGTCACTACTGCTGTGAACAATTCTGACTTGGTAAGTTTCTTTAGAACAGAGCATTTCACACCAAACCGCTCTGCATGATTGTTTATATCTTAGTTATTTAGGTATGCAGAAATTTTGAAAAATCAATGGCATTACCTTTTAATCACAGGCTTAATATTATATGTGTTATTAAGACCAGCTGAAGGACATAATGAGGATAGCTCACTGAGTATCTATATAGGTGATACTGTAGTAACTATATCTATCTATCTATCTATCTATCTATCTATCTATCGATCTCTCTCTCTCTCTCTACATATATATATATATATATGTATGTGTATATATATATATGTGTATGTATATATATATATATATATATATATATATATATATATATATTTATATATATTTATATATATATATATATATTGTTCATCCTGTGCGTGGTGTCGTGCCAGTGGTATACTTTATGAAACAGCTTGTTTACACAGTTTTCCCACTTCACCCCAGAATTTTGTTTACCAGCCGCTGGACCTACAAGCCTAATGTACTGGAGCTATCAAGAACACTCTTAAATTGGGTGCGTTGTAAAATTTAAAGAACAGTTGTTCTCGAGTAGACCTACAGACGTGTCTTTCTGGATGGCACAGACTTCTATTATAGTAGCCTTAAAATGTATAAGTTTAACTTAAATGCTTCCTAATACAGATAGTAAATTATTTGAATGCATGTTAAGATAATATTTTGTGTTACTTTTACAGTTACAATGCTTTGTGAGCCAGCTGAGCCTGCTCTTTCTCCTTGTACACTCCTTGAATTCCTTGGCATATTCATAGTAACCAGTTTTGCGTAATATGTTAGCGACCTCATACATGCCATATGCACTGTGAGAATAACAGTGTGTTTCTTTGTGCGTGGGTTGTGCATACTTAGTTGTGTATGAGGGAGACAGAGAAAATTAAAAGTCAGTGGCGGTCTCCTCCGATTTACACAACAGTAGGATACCCCACCATAAGCCTGCTGTGTCCCAGTGCAGTAGATGTGTAATTTATGGCTCTGTCCCGCTGTAACTAGAGCTGAGAGAGGAATCTGGAGGGTGTGAGGGGGCATGGAGAGGCTGTATTTAGCCGAAGAACTTTTGATTGGCATGGTTGCATGCGGGCGAGGTACCCAGGCACAAACACAAATGCTGAGCAGCCTGTAGGGAGGTTGTTAAAGGAACATTTCGCCCAGAAATGCTAATGTTGTCATGATGAAGTTGGGCCAGGAGCAGCCAGCTAGCTTTCGTGCACTTCGGCATTTCTTTTGTAGTTTGTTAATGTTAGGATGATAGAATCTTCTGAAAGCTGTGAGTAGTAGACTGCTACATACAGTAGGTCAAAGTGTCATTGCAAAACATGCTTTCAGTTTCTGTATGGCTTGTTGACAACAGATTCACAGATTTGTGCATTAGACAGGTTATATGATTATAATATGACTATATGATATGCATATACTGTAACAGATGTACTGTAATCACTATTTGATATTAAGTGTATAATAATGTTTCTTATATAGTTTTTTTTCTTATACAGTGTGTTACTGTTTTGACCCTGTTTGACCATGTCCATTGTAGAGGTGAGAGGTATACCAGTATAGTGAACACCATTATGATGCCGTCTTATGATATGGATTTTACCATACTATGGATAACAAGCCTAAAAAATGCTAAACCACAAATATGACTTCTCACGTAAGTTTCTGAAAGTCTACACATACTCATAGTACATCTGTTGGTACCCATAAACCATGTACAGTCTAGTTCTCCATGCCAGAGTGACTTGAAAGTAGAGATGGCACAATACTTTATCTTCTTAGGTACTGATATTAAAAGATTGGCTGATACTGATGCAAAGCTGACACTGTTTTCCTCAGTGCTATTAGGCTTTAAAGGTTATTAGTTTTAATGAAAGTACTTCACTTAATATTGGCACTAAAAGTAGGCTGTCATGCTTAAAGTATTCAAACACACTACATTTTCTGCATACTGGCCCAATACTGGTTTCTGCCCTGTGCTGAATCTCCAGTTTTGCCTCCACTCTAGAGATCCAGTGGAGTCTACTGAGGCTTTTTAATCAAGGGGACTTTGGTCACCATGGTGTCTCCAAGGCCTGAGCTCAGGTCTCCACTAAACAGTTTGTAATGATGTTTGCAGTGTGGGTGCTCTAAAGTTGTGGAAGAAGCTCTAAATAGGAGGTACGTGCATGAGTGCAGAGCAGTTTTCTGAATCAATATTATCCTTCTACTATAAGTGTATTGATTTAATTCATAACTAGCATTTGCATAGGATTCTCTTGTCGTCTACACTGCGGAATAAGACAATGAATCAAATAGGGAGTTAATGGGCTCCGATTTATTTCCAAGTAATTTTGGACCACTTATATTGATCAGTTTGTCATAAAATTTTAACACAAGGCAAAGGCTAACTGGACTTATACAAAAAGGAAAAACAATACAAGGTTTTTGCACACAGTGATGAAGTGGCAAATTGTAGTATTATGCTTATATTAGCGCTTGTTGCGATATGCCTTGAGATGCATTGATCCTTTAAGGTCATAGCAAAAAAAGCAGCTATTTCTGCTGCGTAATCTCCTCTTTATTGCTAATAAGGTGATTTCTAAATGCTGATGTTGCAGTAACTTAAATAACATTATATAGCAAAGCCTGGTTCGTTTCTATAAGTATGTTGTGTCACAAACTGCCATTTTGAGCAAATAAACACACAAACTGAATAATACTTCACACATCAGGCGCCATTTTTTTGCCTCTCAAAAGTATTGCAAAGGCTAATTTCACGATAACTGTTAACAAACTTCATACTGTGCAGCCTAGTCCTGACTAAACTGCACTAGAAATGACTAGACAGTGGCCAGCCCAAAACGTCTTTCATATTATAGTGCATCCTCAGGCTCTTTAAGTAATGCCAAAGTATTTAAATGTGAAATGCTGGATGTCATTTTCGAAAGGCCTGGTTGTTACGTTTTTAAGGGAGCAGAAAAAGAGTGCACAAGCTGAGAGTGAGGACATGATCATGCAACACACACATGGCTGTCACTGGTCCGGACACAGCGCACTCAGGAAATAAATACTCTACCCTTCACTTTACTAATACATAGAGAAGGCAGCATCTCCTAACTGGTCAGATTTCTTCTCAGATTTGAGATATTACACCAGTTGAAGGAAGGTCCAGATATTTTATTTTTTAAGCATTTGCAAGATAATTTTACTGCCAACGTTCTTAATCCCTCTTTTTGTGTGCACTGAGCTTTCCACTTGAGTAGAACAGAATAGTTTGCCGATTATGCACCTTCTAATTAAGAGGTGAAATAACTACTGATGAGGTCTTTATCCACATTTTAAATGTTATAATGGGCTTTTTTCAGGAATAGAATTCTGCAGACAATGAAGACTTTCCAGACATTAGCTGGCTAGAAGTTACCTCTTGTTGTGCTCTTACAGTCCAACATATTTCAAAGCCTCCTTCTTCAGTAAAGGTTCCTCTTTCTATTGCTTGGTCCAGCACCACCTAATGCCAAACTCAGCCATTCTGAGTGATAGCAAACCTGTACTAAATCAGAAGAAAAGATCAAACCTAGACATTCAGCCCCTGATAAAGACTGTATAATGTTCACTGTACTGATTAAGATGTAGAGTAGTACAGCTGGTAACCGAATGGACGAATCTTGAATTGTTATGGCAGATTCCGATTTCTTCATGGCCAAATTGGCCAATGGCCGAAATTTTTGGCAGGTTTTTATTGTTATTGTTTTAACCAGAAGCATACGTTATTATACAACATTTTGTTGAAGGTGTAATGGATATCATTGAAGTACAGTGTGATTGTGCTTACCTGGCTGATATTATTTACGTCATAAAATTGCGACACAGATTGACCAAATTAAAAATAATTTATTGGCCGATTGCCGACCTTGTGTTGGAACAAAAAATCTGCCAGTTCCAGTCTTGGCTGATCATGCATTCCCGGTAAAAAGCCTTTTGTCCTCTCTGTGCTCCACCCACAAATACACTCTTTCAAATTTAGTAAACATATGTTGTGAAGTTGGATAAGCTTTACAGTACATTGACAAAAATTATATTCAGCCTAATGAGATATTGTAGTGGGCAGCTCCGTAGAGGTGTGCTATAGTCTAACAGACAGGTGACTCAGTTGCTATTCCTGGAGTGCTATGGGAGCATCCTTGGCTTTGTTGCTTTGTTAAAACCTTTCCAGTGATGTGATCTCACCAGAGATCTTCTCAGCGAAAATGGACAGGCACCTGATCAGGTGCCCAGATGCTGTCTTTGTTCTGTCTGTGTGCATCTTCTGTCTATATGAGTTTACAGCTCACACATAGATGGGGATAGATACCTTTGTTCTGTATGCAAGCAACCTTAAAAACTGGCTTCTGATTGACTAGGTTTATGTTAGAAAGTATCTGTTGATAGATGTTTTGGATAGCCCTTTGCAGTTTGCAAGTTTTAGTCACGGATTTCCAAACAGTATCACAAGTGGCTCTGAGGTTACAGGCATGTATGTGCATACTTTATTTCACTGGTCACCAGTTGCCTTACAACAGGATTTTAACTCAAACACTAATACCTCATTTAGCTAATCAGTGTCTTTAGAAGACCATGCTTACATGGATCAAGTGTGGTAGATCAAAGTTGAAATTTAACAGTGCAGGAAGAGCTTTATGTAAAGGGGTTTGTTCCAAAATACATTAAAAGCAACTTATTACAAATAGTTATAATGTATTGTGGAATTAACTTCATATATACGCCAAATATTTGGAAGAAACATTGATGTTGTAAAAGTAAAAAATGAACATGAAATTATTTTTTTCAAGAGATAATAGTAATGTGTTTATGAATATAGAACAAAAAGTTTGTCTAGATTAGCTCCTGCACCAGATTCCCACATTCATACGCTCCTTGTTTCATTTACTTAGGTGTGTATAATTTAAGAGTCTATTTAAAACTGGTCAGTATAAGTGACTGTTAATCAACAAAGAGTGTGAATGCTTTTCCCATGTAACATGCTAGAGTAAGAGCATGACAAACGCATGCAGTGATTTGGAAAAACTGCTTTGGTTAAAGTCAGTGTGAATAGGAAATCATATTGCGTTTACTTCCTGAAGTGTTGTTGAGTGAAATTTGGTATCAGGCAGTGGCTCATTACGTTTTGTTGGAAGATTACGGGAAAACCAGAATTTTGTCATTTATGATGAATCTTGTATAATGAGATTGGGGAAATTAGCAAACAAGGTAAAAAGGTCTGATTTGATTTCAGGGTGACTTTTAAGTAGCCATGTTATGTTGGTTGTTGGTGATTTTATGTAATTGTTAACTAGTGTAGAAATAAGTCTCTGATTATTTCCAGCATTTTAGCCTGTGATGTATATAATCTATAGGGCTTGAAGGTAGTTAAGGTTAGAATTCAAGGTTAGAAAGTTTGGATTCGTTTAATCATCTCAAAAGGGTGTCCTGTACACAGGGCCATACTATTGGGAGTATTTGTGTTGTCAGCTCTGATTAGCTGTGTCTGAGATGTAGACACCAACATCATGTCTCAGGTCAGGGAGAAGTCATGGAGCTTCACTGCGAGCAATGAAAAGGCAAGTGAAGTCCTCTGGTGTTCTGGAAAAGATAGGAGCTCGCTCATGGCCTCTGTCTGCTTGTTCAGAAGTGAAACAATTCAATGATGCGGCAAAATTGTAGTAAGAGTTTTAAATAGGTGCTTGGGCAAAGCTTCTGCGCAGTTGTACCAGAGAGAGGGGAAAAAATGTCACATTGCTGAAAAGAAATTTAAACAATTGTCAAAAAACAACAATAAAACTAACTTTCCAATGTAGGGGTCCTGAAAATGCAGTTCTGTCCAGAAGTCTGTGTATGTTCATTTGCTTGGGAAAACACGAACATTACAATAAAAGCAAATAAACATTATTTTATTAAATTGTATGTAATTTTTTAACATTAAATATAGAAATGTGATATCTGTCAGGAGTATTATCAGTCTATTGGCTTTTCTTTTTAAATTGTATGTATTTATTTTTTTCCCCCTCTAATCATAGCCAGTTCCTATCCACTAGTCAGCTAAGCCAGCCAGCAAATCTTATTGAACTGCTGTTAAAGCAGTGAAAGCAATTGAGGTGGTTAGCATTGAGCTGAATGTGATGGGGAGAGGGAGGGCCATCCTACCCACCCGGAGAGAGTGAGGGCAGTTATGCGTTGTGCTCTCTTGGCCAAAGATGGCTGAGGATCGAACTTACAAACTATGATGCTGATGGTTAGATCAAGGCCCCTCAGACCCAAAGTTGGCCCCTCAGACTGTTTCACTTGGACCAGCAGAAAGTTATTCTAACCTCACCCCCTTTAACTTAATTTTTATTTTCACTTTAAAATTTAATTTTCAAAATCTTTTGTTAACCAAATATAGTGTTCAAAAGTTAAAAAGTTCTAAAGTACTTTTTTAAAAACTTGGTTTGGAACCTATCTACCTTTTATATGTATACAAAGTCTTTTTGGCCCACAAACGTTGTACTTTGTGCCCTGGTTTAGACGGTCAACTTAACTTGAGAGCCATGCTGGTGGTGTTGTTGTTGTGTTAGGTTTTTTTTTTTGTGTATTTTGAAACTCTGGAGCATATGGTGGAGTTGAACAGATTCATTCAGTGTCTGGAGTGAAAGAGGACCCAAACTGTATCAGTAACTTTACTAAAAAACAAGACATTCTTGTTACTTTTTGCCGTGTTAAAGTTTATTAATACTTATTCTAATGTGATGTAAAGTTTTTACAACTTACTACTGATATAAAACTTTAAAGTATGGCCTGAGACGGCATAGTACTGCAAAATATACTTTAGTTCTTTGAAAACAGTTTAATATATAGCTTCTCTTGACTTTTCCAAACTTGTTCTCTTCAGCATTTCTCTGATCAGTTTTGCCCCCTCTCTATGTGCCTCTCTAAGGCAGTATTTAAGTAGGTCTAATGCTTGCAGGATGGGGGTCATGTGATGATAGGCTGGCGGAAGCTGAAGCTTCAGCACTAAGCACACCCGCCAGCTCCCCTCATCTTCTTTTATCCCCGTCTCTCTCCTGGCTGCCCCTGTTGTTCTTGTCATCCGCCATCTCTTTTCTCTTTTTCTTTCATGCCCCCAGTCTCATACGTTAGGCCAAACTGAGAATACAATCTGGCCGGAGGGCTTGGAAGGGCTGAGCCCCCGCCCCTCACCCGCTCTATTGTCTAATCTCCCACTCCATCTCTCTATCCACCATCTCTCTCTCTCTGGTTTCTCTTTCTCTCTCTGTCACTTTTGCTGTCTGCTAAAGTCTTTGTCATTGTTCAGCTGCCTTCCCTGCGCCCTCTATTTCTTTTTCTACCTTGTATGTCTGTCTGTCTGTCTGTCCGTTCATCTATCCAACTGTCCATCTATCTGTTAGGGGTGGCTCAATACCACTTATTCCTGTCCGATACCTCAACCTTGAGTATCTACCAATACCAATCCAATACGTCTTTTTCCCCCCTCTTAAACAACTAAGATGTTGATAATAGTCTGGATGCACTTTGTTTGATCTTGCCATCTAAATAAAATCATACTCAAACTGAGAAATAAATATTCTTCTCCCCTAAAGGAAGAAAGATGGCCAACAACTCAACTCAATTATGCAATGATGCTGTATCTTCTTATTAAAACAGTTTTCACACACAGAGCTTTTAGCACCATTTTTGATTGGTCAGCACAATTCAATCATTCAAAATAAAACTTAAAGTGAACTTTGTGCAAAAGTTTCAGCACTCAGTGTAGCCTATACTTCCATGACCTAGCAAGAAACAAGATGCAGTGTAGACCATAACTTATATAAGTGTAACTTTGCATAAAAACAATAGCAATTTCAGTATAAAATGTGCAGTGGAATGCAGAACGGTAGACGTGGCATCTTAAGGCACTCGCAACTGAAACTCTAGGCTATTACCCCGATATCAAGTCAACTGCATTACTGACTCTACACAGCCGACATGATGTCTGTGGTGCTGAAAGGTCTCACTTACGTTTAAGCTGTTTTCCTATGGCAGATGCTGCTCATTTGTCTTGTGACTAGGGCTGTCAAAATTCGGCAAAGATGACAAACACATAGGTTCCAAATATTTGAATATCTATTTTTGCACATTATGTCCACAAAACAAGGAGCGCACATTCAAAGAGAGAAAATCTGCACCAAACAACAATGCAACTACAGAAAATAAAAACGTTCAAGAAAGCAGTAAATCTTGAGCTGCCGATTGGATTATTAAATTGAGGCATAAGACTTTTATCTATTTATCTATCTATCTATCTGTCTATCTATCTATCTAGGCTGGCCATACATTTGTCTCTCTGCCTCACTGGATAGCCACTACATCCCATCACACACCACCCCCCTTCTCTTACTCTCTTTCATGCCTGTCTTTTCTGCTGAATCATTTAAAACCCCAAGGAAATCTTCAGTGCAAGCACATTCTCTCTTTAGACATAGACTTAAGACATTACACTTGGCACTTTTGCTTTGTCATTTAAATTTGTTCACCAGTTCCTCTCACATGTCTCGCTTACTCATTGAGGAGTTTGATTAGAATTCCCTGTACTGTCTCAGTTATAGTACATTTTAACTGAAATAAAGTTTTGTGCTTTGTGACCTTGTAATTTTTACTAGAAAAAGCTATGCAACTATAATGTCAGGCTGTGTACTTCATTTTTGAAACTGATATATAAAGTGCTATAAATATCTTGATGATGGAATGCATGATATGTAACTAATGAAAATCAATTAAATATCTAATATTGTTCACATTGAAACAAGTGGAGTAATTGTGTTGAAAGTTCTGAACTTTCACTTTCCACCACATTTGATTTTGTAAGAAGACAAGATGTTGTCTTGTTTTGTGAATAGAAAACATACTTCCCATGTTTTACCATTTGTTGACATTGAAACGAATGTAAACTCACGTGCTGAGATGCTCTCTATTATGTTTCCATAAAGGATACAGCTTTGAAGCAATTTTCAATTAAACCTACCTCTCTCCATCTTAATCCGTCTCTTATTCCTGCTCTTGTGTTTTTTGAATGAAAAGTGAGTATGATTCCACCCTCTGAATAGGTTGTACCATCACTGTGTCTAGAAGCAGGTTTCTTTTGCTCTGTTCTCAGTCACCGTTGCCTATCAGGCTGTGTAGCCCTCTAATGGGAAATGAATGACCTCCAGAAGACTTAGTCACGCTCACTTGCTTTTCATGAAAGTGTCCAGAGAGTGAGAAGTCATGGCAGGTCACTGGTCATTGTCTCGGTACCTGTAACTTTTTCTAACACAGACAAGGTCAGCAGTTGCTAATCTACATGGTGCTTTTTAATCAGCTAAAGCCAGTTGCCTCCAAACAAGAGCACTATGCATTTGCAGTGACGGACAGATGGCCACTGCCACTCTGACCGGTTTTGGTACATTGCTCTGGGGAATCAATTCAACTCTGTCACAACATCTATGTCACTAGAAAGAGAGTGAATACAGCACTATACACTTACACTTTCTCTGTACTTAAACATTTTCTGTTTATTTACAGAACGACTGCTAGACTGATTGTGGTTTTGTTAGAGCTATGAGCTTGATCATTTGCCAGCCATGAAATTAAGATTCAGTATTCTTATTTTTAGAAACGTAACGATTATGCTTAATATGCCGACAAATGCAACACTCTGAAACAGGGAGCAGAAATCCTATTTCACGTTTGAACATTAATCTTGGAAATGGGGCATTGCCTGTTGTGCATTTTCCAAACAGTTCCATCTGTAATCAAAACCAAGGCTAATTCTCCTTTTTCTTCCATGTTGGAGAGGTTTAGTCATATTGTACTGCTTATTGAAACCTGCCAGCCTGGAAGTTGCTCATTTTCCATTTCAGTCATTTAAGGCATCATTTGAATATGCTAAGACCTCACTCTGTCTAAAAATATATCCGCAAAAGGCCTGTCTTCCTTTGATCCCCTTTAAAAGTCCAATCGGTAAATTCAGAAATGGAGGCTATAAACATATTGACTCAAGAAGTCTCCAAGGCCATCTTTGACCCAGTCGTTTATCTTAATGGTACAATTTTAGATGTTTTTCTTGTCACATGGCTGGCGCCATTGATTGGCACACTGTTGGCCTTTCTAGTTCATTCCAGTCTATGCAAACAGTTTTTCATTGTAGTTTTCTACAATCTCTCTGAAACCAAGTGTTATTGATTTTTTTCCTTAGGAATAATTGACCAAAATCTTGTTAATTCTTACCTAAAAGGTAATTGCAGCTAAGAGTAATTTGATTCTTTGCTGCTTTCACATTTTTATTCCCTAATTCTGTATAACCTACTGTAAAAATGGCAGGTCATTTGTCACAGGAAAGCAATAAAGGGAAATTTCTTCTTTCTATTTAATAAGCTTAAACGTAAATTTATACTGCACTGCATCTAGACTAACGACAGCAGAGGGAGACGTTCAAACCTGTAGGAACACTATTCAGAACAGGAACATTCACTGTCTTTGCTAGCTTTTATGCCTATGAGTCATAATTGCACATTTTTGGCTTTCTTCTGTGGGTCATGTAGGAAATGTGTACATTTAAATGCAGCGTTATGTGTTTATGCTGTGTGAATGTGTCTTGGTTCTTTCTGTGGGTACACGTTACAGGATTTGCACAGTTATAAAAATCCTGGAAAAATCATGGAATATAGAAATTTGGTATTCCAGGCCTAGAACAGTTATGGAAAATAACGAGTGCTGAAAAAATCATGGAATTTCCTGGACTTCCCCATTTGAAGGACTGAAGAGTCTGGATCACAAAATGTCTCGGGACTAATATATCCACATGTGGATATGTTGCTTTACTAACATGTTGATAATCTGCATCTCTGCTAGCTAAAATGTGACATTCAGGGCGTGTATGTTGTGGAAGATGTTTTGAGCTTTAAACACTGGAGAACACAAGTTAACAAGCCAAATGTAAGAGGAAAAACACACCGCTACTGCTTCTCACGCCAAGACCTGCGTGACTAGCTTCTTTATTGTGAGTCACAGCACTCAATCTGCACTGTGGTGGCTAAACAAACATCACATGCTGCAGCTACATTAAGAACCAGCAGGCTAGCTGCTGAGGTACTCTCATTGATTTAATTTTATACAGTCTTTGTTGTACTCTGGGTACTCAAAGTTGTGAACTGACTCTCGTTACATCGCTGTCCTGAATGCTGTGAAAATTGTGTCAAATATCACTGACGTTGCGGATTTGGATGAGACTAAAATCACTGAGGAACTTCGATAGCCTAATAAATACCTAATAATAAATAATTACTTCCCCACGTTATGTAAAACTAATCTCTCCCAAATTGAACTTCAGTTAGATGACTAGTTTTTCTGGATAAATAAATGCCTTTGTTATTGATAACTCATTTAATTTAAACCCATATGGAGCCAAACGTAATAAAATGGATAACAATTTCCACCTAAACATGATGTGTCTGCATCCAAAACATGTCTGTTATGCGTTAAGACAAGGCGTTAAACCACTCTTTACAAATGAAACCGATGGACATGTTTGCACATGAGAATATGGGATGACAGAAGTCAAAATAAAATATGTTGGCTCTGAAATTATGGAACATAAATGTATTGAGCAAAATGACAGATCTGCTTTCTGAGGTCAGAGAGTTAAACCTGGTGCAGAAATCTGTACATGGATCAGATTTCAATTTCACAGTCATTCCATTTAAACAGCATTTTGACTTAATAGCTAGTAATATTTAAATATTAATTTAATATTTAGATAATGTAGACCTGTTTCCTCTCAGAACAGCTGTCTGTATGTTAAATTAGTGCTGAGCAGTTGCTGATAAAATTCAATATCATGGCATTTTCAAATATATCACAGTGTAATGCTATCAGGTGATATTAAAGTTTAACATTAATAAAATTAATCAACTAATGCTTACTGAGTTTCCTTATTTTTATGGATTTCAAGTAGATTAATTAAATAAAAAGGACTGCATTCCATTAGTAAAGTACACAAAATTAAATGATGCATATGTATCACAGATATCACTGAAATTATTACTAAAATAGGAAGTAATATGTTAATAAGTAATAAGTATCACAGTATGCTGGTATAGATGATGTATCGCCCAGCACTTTGCTAAATGTTTGGCATGGAAATTTCATTTTATGTCATGGAAAAGTCACGAAAAACGTACGGAATTCCACTGTTTAAAAAGTGAACGAACCCTGATGTTAAAGCTCTCTTGCTCTGTTTGATATGCTATATTTCTGAAACAGAAAAGGCTTGAGTTCTATTTCAGCTATAGTTAGTGGCTTTCTTCATGGTGCCCGATGTAATGTGAAAGAGGCAGCTGTAGCCTTCTGGGGAGTTGTCTAGGGCTCTGTGAAGTCTTTTAATGCCTGCTGTTATTCAGTGGCTGGAGTGCTAGAGTAATCACCACTACTGTGGACAATTCCTCTACAGAGTAAAGAGTACCGTGGCCTGCACTGTGCAGCACTTGCCTTGTGTGTGTGTGTATGTACGTGCTAGGGCTGTCATTTTAAGCTAGTCGCAATTCTAACATAATTGTCTGATCGCAGTTGTTTAAGCTGATAACAATTATTTTCCGCAGTTGCTAGCTTGTTGTTGCAAGAAACTGAATGTTACGTTTACATCTGTTGGGTAGAGGCCAAAGCATGTGGTTAACAGTAAATAGAAAATGTTTTTATTGAGGGAATTGGCACTTCAGTCGAATTTGATGTTTGAATTTTTTAAGCAATATTCCAAAAAATGAATGAAAAATATTTGGACATTCTGTATTGATGCATTTAGTCAGTGATTGACTTCCAGAACTGCACACAGTATCTAAAACCAGACCACAAAAAGCAGTACTGGGTGAGATGCTGCTTGAAATTTACACCAAGTCAAGCAGTCAATTCAGTCAATTTTCAGTGGTTAAGATAAACAGACAGGTGCTAATGGTTTGTTACCCAGGCTATTGTTAGTCACATCCAACTGTTTAACCTTGTACCTTTTAGATTGAAACAGTGAGTTCGCGTAGAGTGTGCTAACTGGTACCAAAAAAGATAAATTCACTGAATTATTCCGATGTTATGTAGCTATGCTCTATAGTATCTGCTGTGTGGCACTGTGTTTCACATCTGATGTGCAGAAGCCTTAAGACCGCTCTAGTAGTAGTGTCTGTTCTTTCATTGGACTAAATAAATTAGAAATTATACTAAAACTTTAGAAGCCGGCTAGTGGGGTAAAACGTTCGGACTTCTCAAGGATTTTAAATATGAGAACATGTAAAGTTAGCAAGAAGATCATTTACTATTCAGTTTTTTAGACTTTTTTGACTATTTGAAAATTCTGTGACAGGCCTAATGTGCAAGCACTTAGAGTTTCAGCTTCTGATTGAAGTGAGGAAGCTCTTCATGTTACTTTCACTTTTTTCAAAATGGACAGTAGCCCAGTGTCGCTGTTCATCCATTCTGCTGGGAGCAAAAAATTGAATCTTATGTACACTTAAAGACATCCCACCCATTTGCTATTTGCTTTGTTTAGTGTGGAACTACATTTGCAAACTTGCTAAAACTCAGCTGAGGTTCCAACTGTACGTAAAAGGTCTCGCAAAATTTCAGCTCCTGAATTGAGGTGGAAAAACCCCCCGTTCTCCTTTCTTTTTTCTTTTTTGTCCATTTTGTAAGAAGTAAAGGATATCCGTTTTGTGCAGTTTGACCGAACCCAAGTATTCTCAATTAGCTGTATCATTAGGTACAGATCACCTCTTGTAAATGTATTTAAAACCTTTTGTGGGTTTTTTAACAATACAAAAAAAGCATATTGTGCATATTTGAAAAGAAAAAATTAAAAATGCCTGTCCTTAGTGTTCATGTACATACGCGCTTGGTTTCTGAATTTGGGTCTTTCTTGAATGTGTGGCTCTGTGTGTCTGTATGTGTGTTGTAGTGCACAAAAGCATGTTCAGGAGAACTTTCATCTCTCTCTCTCCAGGGAAAATGATAAATCCCTTTTCACTCCCCCCAACTCTGAAATACAACTAGGATACTGCAGTCCCAAAATGCAGTGTACATCATAGTGCGAATTAATCATGAAAATAATACACGCAGAGAGTTTGAATGCAGAGGTTTCGTTTGTAATTCCTTCTGCTTAGCCGATTAGGATTAAATGTATTCCGTTTGATTCTTCATGAGGTTGCGTTTGCCATTCTGTGTAACTGTCTTGAAATGCTTTAATACATAGTATGATTTCACAGAAGTTTTTTTTTGAAACCTCAGCTAAAGTGTGTCTTTTACGCATGAATTAATGATGAAAGAGCAGTAATATGCTTTTTACGCATGACTTAATACACAATCACTGTGACAAGAGATGAATTAGTGAAATATGATAAAAGTTAGACAAATTTATGTTTATTTCACTCCCTCTGATTTGTTAATGAGCTGTATTTTTATGTTAGGCATGTGTTGATGAATCTTTGAAGATTGTGAGAATATATGTTTTGTGTTCTTATCATTTTGATAAGGACGATGTAAGTGATAAACATAAACTCGCAGCGGCACCAAGCTTTCTGACCCTATTTTACATGCCTGGATGCTTATCAAGGTATTAACCTCAATTTGAGCTTTGAGTTAATCCATGTAAACAGTGGGAGAGGGGGTGGGGGGGACGGGTGGGAGAGAGCGAGAGAGAGAGAGAGAATGTGGACTGTTTGCATGTTTTTGTGTGTGAGGAACCTTCTATTTATTCTGATTCCTGTGTTTGTGATTGTGCTTATCAGAAGGCAGATCAGATGAATGAGTGATAGATGGTATATGCAATTCTCAAAGTGAACATCTGCCAGTTTAGCATCATGCTAATAGCTTGCAGGTAGCATTGTGCATAATTTAAGCAGTAGTACAGCCACAAAACAACTTTACACAATGTTTCCCTTGCTCCAAATGTAGCAAGACATGTTTGCATGTTTGGAGTCTGAACATTATAGTATAGATAAAATTTAGTCTTCAAGATGTTTGGATGAGAGGACATTATCTAAGGCGTAAGAGTAACAGACTCCTCTTATCCAGGTATCTATGTGGAAAATTAACTACAGTAAACAGTTAAAACAGGTCGGGAGGAGGTTGTATTTTTCTTTGCTTTATGTTTTCTTCCATGGTTCCTAACGTTGAAGTGGACGTGTGATCAAACACTGTGATGGTGTGTGAGTTGACGCTTCATCTTTGTAAAATAAAAGAAGATAATAATAGCACAGGTCAGTAAAAGCTGTGGTTGTAATGTGATGCTATCTTTAACCTTCTGGGGTCTGTGAACCCAGTGCATCAAATTAACTGTTTCTGTACATGTTTCTGCTGACTACTGAATGCAAAGAAGAACGTTCGGTCTCCCATCAGTGTATACTGTGGTCATTTCATGAACTTGTAAAAACTTTCATATAATAATAAACATAACATAGCACTGTTTAGTGCAGGAACCTTTGCTTTATAAGTACTTTTTGGATCAATAAATTACAACTGCCAGTCTCATATAGTGCCAGTCCAGCGGCACCCCTCTTCTCATGCTGGGGCTAATCTCAGATGGCGCCCTGCTCCCTACATAGTGCAGTACATAGGAATTTAAATACTGGCTCCTGCACCCCAACAGTGCATAAAACAGCTAAAAAGTAGTCATAAAACATCATTTGGGATTCAGCCACATCCATACTCGACAAATAGTGCACTATTTGTCTGTAGAAGCTGTAATTTCAAAAAAGCTATAATTTCAGAAAACCTTTATTGCTAGCACACTGTATGGCAGTACATAGGTGTTTAGGATTCAGCCTGGGGTTGACGCGACTTCTGACTGAAACACAGACATTTGAAGTGTGTAAGCCATTCAGGTGACATTCTTACATTGTAAGTACTTTAACTCAAGCCTGTGATATTAATGATGCAGTTGTTTAGGCTGTCAGCTATCTATTAGCCCGTTTTCTAGCTGACCAGCCTAGTTCTACTTAAGAAAATAAGTTGTCAGCCCCTCAGTTAAAAAAAAAAAAGGTACTTTTTTCATTAGTACACTCGGTGGTCCATGAGAGCAGCATTAGATTCAAAGATTATTCCATTAACAGCACAAGGATTTTTTGTTACAGTAATACAGAACTCAGTTGTTGTGAGGCGGTCATAGATATGCATATATCATGTATTGTACACTGGCTTCAAACACGGTTCAGTCAATCCGATTTTAGGACTGGAACCATCCTTTTTATAACACAGCTTTTTGTGCAGGCATGATACATGTCTGCTGCACTGTGCACACTTAACCAGCAAGGCCATGTTTCTAGAACAGTCTTATATATTTTAGTTACAATAAATGTGATATTAATGTAGGATATCACATTGCTCAACATATTTAGAAGTTCAGTTAAACATTTTTTTAAAAACAGCAGTAAATGACTTTGACGTCACTGGGGACTGTTACCGCAATACGAAACTGTCTTGGCTTGGACATGTTTATAGGCTCAGAGTGCAAGAAGGCAGTTGGTTCACAATAGGTCCTGGGTGAATTTTTTAAACCCAAATGTGAACTTCAGTGATCACCGAAAGTACATGCTGATGCAAAGTAAAAACAGGTTCATACACTTTCAAAAACTACATAAGCGTTTTATATGACAAACTGTTTTATTTGAGATTGTTTACAAACCTGATGTTATTTAGGTAAGTTTAAACATGCGGTTTGCACAGTGCGTAGCTTCATTAGTCTCATAGCAAAGCTAAAGAAACAAACTTCAGACCTCCAAATGTGTCTTGACTGATGGACTAATTTTCCTCTTACAGGTAAGGGGAAAATTGTGTAAATTTGAATTATTGCTTTATCATTGCTTTAAGGCCCTTAGGATATGCAGCTTAATTTATATGCATGAGGATATATATTATGTGTAGTTTCAGAGACACATTAGCCTTTTGAACTGTAATGACCATGCCCAGGTAAGAGGCTGATATGTTTTCAATAAATGATGGTTATCTGTAATAGAAACAGATCTTGTTTACTTTAGCATGCATTCTAACTAAAGATCAGGGTGCATTAACTACAGTGTTGTCTTAAATATTTATATTGGCGCGCTGTTTACAATGTAAAACTGGATTATGCAGTATATATACAGAAGCATATATTTGAGTAGGTGCACAATCTGACTCCAGGATCTCTCTGCATGGTAACTGTTAAAGTTCTCTCCTGAGATCTTGTTTGGTTGTTGTGTGAGTTGTCATTTCGCTGTTCACACTTGAGGATCCCTGACAAAAATTTCTAACACGTCAGTCTTAGACATGTCAGGAGGTAGAAACAGGCTTCCACTAAGCATCTTTCACCTTGTACAACTACAGCAGTGGTGATGAGACGGTTTTGTGTTTGAAAGGGATAAGACAATGTAAAGTTATATTAAGTACACAACACTAGGGACTGCAGATCACTCACTTGGCTTAAGATCACATGCTAGTTCTCCGGGGTCCCATGTCTAGCACAGTTTGGTGATTTACCTGCACAAACAAACTTGATTCTACTCTGCTAGTTGCCAGGTGTAGGGGTGTGTTTGAGTAGGGGAACTTCCAGACTGTGCTGGACTTTGGCTCTCTGGATTTGGAGAACGCTACTGTATAGTTTGGCTACAGTTATTAATGTACTAGCTATGGTTCTGTCATGACCGAAGTTCTATCAAGGTTCTGTGGTTCAATCAAGACAAAAGTGCTAACTAAGGTGCTGGCCTGACTGCAGTTGTGTATGTGTTAGTTGGGGTGTGTATGTAGGGCATTAAGAACCATCTGTGCTGGACCAGGCTTTTGTCAACTGAGCCTCGTGGTCCTCTGGTTGAAAACAAAACTGATCCCTTTTCATTTACTCTGAATGGAGAATCAGATGGGCTTTCATTCCTCTTTTTAAACAAAGCCCTAGTTTGGATTTTTGGCTATATACTTATGACCATAGTTTTTGAACGGTCAGTCATTAGCATATATATGTTTTTTTGACCTATTCAGTTCAGACTTATATTACAAGACACTTCTGTCTTTCCTACATTTTTAAAGTAAAATTTTCTGCTGTTTTCTCAGCTTTTGTTGTGATTTCCCTTTATGCCACATTAGCTTCCTGTGCTTATTTTGAAATGGAAAAGATGTGTGTTAGTGATAGTCTGTTTATAACTTTCACCTCTTACTCATCTATCGTGACTACATTACTAAGTTTAGCTTTGACATCACAGCCTGTAGGAGTTTATCTTTAGCCCGACAGCTACGTCCCTGCTCAATAAATTTGTGTCATTAGTTCACGCCTGCTGTTCCACTTGTAACAGATGAGTGCTGAAGGCGAATGTTCTGTTTAGTGCAAAACGTTATTTTATAATTTATTGTAGTAGAATTATTTGTTGTAGAATTGATGGGTAGAATTTGTGAACAATTGAATCAAGGCCGGACTATCAAACATGGCCACGTCTTCACTGTCATGCCTGAACTGTAGGCAGTGATCTCTTGCCAAGTTACGTCTTTACATCAGATTAAGACTTAATTTTGTGTTTGCTGGAGTGTTTTGCATCTAGCCAGGAACAGGGAGGGACTCCTGCACTAGTGTGACGCTCCTACATTATTTCTTTTCTAGGGGTCATAAGGTATTTTGCACTTCATTCTCTAACTTCAGGGTGGCATTGTGTGGAAACTGTAGCTCTTTGTAGAGGAATGTTGCGAGGGACTGCTGGTGGGGTTTCTGGAATGTTCATTTGTTATGGTGGTGTGTGTGTGTGTGAGAGAGGATCTGGATCTGTTTCTGTGGTGACACACAGGGCCGGAATCTCAGCCTTACTAGGTGAGAGAGAGAAAAAGAGAGAAAGTTTATTAGATTGTACTGGGTGAACTATCTGTTTGGTTTGTTTTTCCAATTAGTCATCCAGTCTCTGAAGCAAACACACATGCGCGTGCGCACACACAGATTTGCTCTGTGGAGATGGCCAGTAGCCCTCACTGTATCTCTGCACCTGTGCTGATAATGACTTGAGTGCTTGCAAAGCAGCAAAAATTAGCTGCTTACACCTTTTTTTTTAATGAGAAACACTAACCAGCACACAAAAGAAAAATTATAGTGTGTTCACCTGACCCCAGTGATGTCGGGAAAGGAACACAGACCTTAGTTCTAGAACAAAGGCACTGAGGGTGCATTACAAATAAATGAATGTGCACAGATTGGCACAGCACACATTATGCAAGCAGGCAAAAAAGAACTTCTCTCATGCCTACACAAACCAATCCCTACTGGAGAGACATTAACCATATCAAACTGGGCATCTCACTGGTGATCTGTTTTGATAATTTGGCGATGGACCCTGTAACTCATTTAAATCTGCTGCTAATGGAGTAATAGCACATGCATATGCGTGTTGGCCATTGGTGAAATCTGTCAGCTTTTTGTGTGTTGCATGTTTTCTGTCACTGTATAAAAGATGCACAAGACTTCCTTAAGTGATTTTTTTATTTATTCATTTTTCCAGAGTGACCATGCAAGTTCAGAACAGTGAGCACCTATCATTGATTTGTTTAATCAGAGTAATGATACAGCACTGCTGACATGTGACTTATATTCCTATTCGTGTGTTTTCTGATTTAAAATGGTAGTTTGTGACACAAAATAAATAGACATTTACATTTTTCAGTTTTGTTAGATCATTTGTAACCCTCTAGAAAACAATTCTCTGTAATGCCAATCCAGGTGGATCTAGTTCCAGTTTCTACATTTTATAAATGTTTAAGCATCGGTAATAGTGGATATCAACATGAAAAATATTAGAGATTGGCATCGGTCTAAGATTTGCATATTGGTGCATTCGTAATGATATTGTCCATGAGTGAGCTCATTAACATTAATTTCCATATTTGTAGGTTTTTGTAGATTTTTAATGATATTTTTGGTAAGGAATATTTCACTATTTCAGTGACTGACCAAGAAAAAGTGTATGGATTGATCTCATGTGGCCAACATCTGACCTGTTTAATTATGTATTGTTGCCAGTTCCTATGTAGTATATGGGATTGATGAATCACTAGTTTGAGGTAAAATCAGACAGGTCCTAACTGATAGACTAATGATATTCTTCATCCTATGCCACCAGAGCCGTCCTTCACACCTTAAAAAGTTCGCTGTACACTGTACTCTTCTTCAGGGGTTAAGCGGGCTGTTTCCCCAAAGCTCAACTGAGAGTGCAAAAATTCAAACTGAGGGTGCGTCGCACGCTCTTGCACCCATGAAGAGCTGTGCTTGTGGGTGTATGTGTGTGGAAAGTGCTGGGTGTTTGGAAGCGAGTTTTTCATGTGTCACCTCACGCTCACAGAGCCTTTTGTCTGGCGTGCTTTTCACCGCCAGCCACTGTCACGTTCCAGAACGGTCTGGTGTACCCCTGATTGATAGAAAAGTCTATATCCTCTCTGTGTTTTCTTTCTCTCTGTCTCTGTCTGTCTCTCTCTCTCTCTCTCTCTCTCTTTCATTCTCATCTGCTCTCTTCTTTCTTTTTTTCTTGTTATATTTTAACTGTTTCTTGCTTTGCTGTCTACCCTCTCTTTCCTCATTTTTTTCCATTCTGGGTCTTTTTTTCCTTCACTAAATGTTCTTGCGTCCCATCATGCCTGACCCCTCTTTCCTATATCTCCTTTTCTCTGTGACTTCAAACAGTACAAAGGCATGGATTGGAAGAGAGAGAGAGAGAGAGAGAGAGAGAGAGAGAGAGAGAGAATCATGTCCCATGAAATTGGGACTGGGGGTTTAAGTGGGCTCCGTCGAACCCTCATTCGTACCCTTCCTTCTTTTTCTGTTTCTTCTCCTTACCAGTGACGCAGTCCTAGTGACTTGCTGGTGACTTGTAACTTGCTAAAAATAACACTTTTTTTCACCCACCCTTGTTAACCCCTTAATCTCTTAAGGACCTGCTGATTGGTCCACACTTCAATTCCTCCTAAAATCGTATAATTATGTAACTTGCTTATTAGTGTCATAGTTATTACAGAAACATTTATAGCCTACAGATTAGTAACTGTGTAATAAGCCGAGGGTTCAAGGGGTTAGAACTGTTTACATCTTTAAATATATATATTTATTAAACATTATATATATATATATATATATATATATATATATATATATATATATATATATATATATATATATATATGTTTTTTTTTTTAATTAACTTCAAACTTGTACTTGTAAATACTTTTGTGTGGTGCACTACTTTTTGTTTACCAGTATGTCTGTCATGGTTATCTGTGTACCATGGATTTTGTGTTTTAGTTGGAAGGGTAAAAAAATTAATGAAAAATGAATATGTAGCCATATGCAACTAAAATGCCGTTGTTAAAAGACTATAGTACTGTTACCATTACTTAGAGTTACTCGCCTGTGCTGACTTGAGACTTGATTCGGGACTTCCTTGTCAAGACTTCAGACTTACTTGTTACTTGCAACTTAGTGACTTGTTTCCACCTCTGCCTTTGTGTGGAAATAAGTAATTTGCAGCTGTAATTTATTAACAAGGAATAAGCAGCCTGACACCAGGGTGACAAATGACAAATCGTGTTGAGATTTTTCCAAGTATGATTCAAGAATATAAATTACTGGTTGAGACAGATTGTTGGGGCCAGTTGTAGACACGAGATTCTCCAGAGGTCTCTGGCCTCTGCTTTCTGAACTTTTTGTTCCTACTGTCATTTCATTGCTTTTCCCAAGAGTATAGTACAAGAAATGAAAGAGAAACTTATAAACTTGTAAACTTAAACCGTCAGAAGCTGGACAGTGTACAAGCCCACACAAGACAACAAGAGCGGCCTCGAACACGCCCACAGCAGACAAACCTGAGGCAACATTATTGCATGGTTGTGTAAATGTACAGTAATGATTAAAGAGGCACTTTCAAAAGTTGTGGGTGTCCTTTAACACATCCAGCAACTAAATTTAGTTTCATAAAGAAAAGTGCTGAACTTGTTCTGATTGGTCTAAAGTGGGGACATTTTGTATGAACACACTTCAGATGAATATCCAGCTCTGCATATTTGAATTTTTTGATTATATGTCATTTCCATTCTTTTTGTCAGAGGTATGGACTCTAGTCATATGACCTGGACTCGAACCTGACTCGAGTCACACATTTGATGACAAGAGAAAAGGTCGAGAAAAACCTTAAAACAAGTGCAACGTTCACCATGAGGTTGAAGTTGACAGGTTATTATTCAGCTTCATATTGGAATTTGTTGTTCCACCTTAAATGGTACAACTTCAGCTTTGTACATTCACCATCATTTTGCTGTCTTTTCTGTAGCCTTTATTCAGCTCTGTTGTTTTGGTTTCTGTTGTTGAGTCCAGCTTTGTTCAATCACAATTTTCTTCACAGTGAAATTTAGATGTTCTAAAAGTCCCAAAAGACTAGATTTAATATGATCAATTAAGTGCTAAAACTAAATATTATCTGAACTTTTCCACCAGATTTGTGCTCAGGCAAGCTCAGATAATATTTAGATGAAAAGAATCGTGACATTTCAGATATGGATATTACGGAGTTAAACTGCAGGCTTGGTATTTGGTTATTATCTAAGACATACTACTCAGTAACTGCTATAAATTATTCAGTAACTACTATGAAACTAATACGTAAGTTATGTAGTTATATATTGAACTGTGGGATCACAGACAGGCCCTTAGGGTTTAAGGGGTTAACCGGCCGCAACTGACTGTCATTCATTATTTACAACAATGTTATCTGGCCCCTACTAGCTTTCATTTATTTTCAGCAACGTTAACAGTTCAGAGGGGGCTGGTATTTCTTTATGGCTGAGTGCTGGCTCAGCTGGAGAGGAACTGGGTGAAGATCAGGACAGAAAGGCAGCAGAGTGTATGTTGGGATTAAGAAGCAGGTCCTGCACTAAAAGACCTGCAGGTCTTTAAACTGTTTGGGGCAGAGGTGGTCAAAGTGTGAGCTTCTCTACAGTTTCACATCTGAGATTTTTCGTCAAGTTAATCTAAGCTTTAATCCTCACTACTTTTGGAATTTGGGTCTGCAGCTTAAGTTTGAGATTCCACAAAAAGAGGAAAAAAAGCAAAGGGAGCATCCGTCAGAGGTGCCGAGAGATTTAAGTGCCCTCTTCTCACACCAATAACCCACTAGTGCACACTGCAGCACACACTTAGACTTATTAAAAATGAAGCATGCAGATAAAATAGTTTTCAGGGCCACTTTTTGAAAAGGGTGACTGCACAGCTACAACGGTACCACATTGAAAGCGAACATCCGCAGGCAATAAGACAGCTATTTCATCCCTGTTCTCAGATAGTATTATGCGCCATGGTGTGAGAAGGATGTGGTGAACATCAACAACTTTTGAGAGCAACCAACCTACGTTGGGAAAGAGCCAGCCTTGGTAATGGCATTTATGTTTGTTTTAGCTTGGACTGGTAATGAGTGGTAAATGCTTTGAAAACTTAAGAACTTCAGAGTATAGAACTTGCAGTAACCTATCTTTATATATTTCAGTCATTTCATCAACTTTTATTTTTGTTCATACATCCCTGAACATATTATACTCAGTCCCTCGGTGATAATATAGTCAACGCCTCAGTGTACACAAAATCAAGTTCTTATGTAGGGTATGTGTAAAAGATTTTGGGCAGTTTTCTTCATATACATGCTTTTGCCTGGTCTCACTAGTAAGTACTACATCCCATGGTCTAATATCTTAGTGCGCTTGATGTTTGCGCTCGTAAGTGTGCATATTTCAGGCATGTTTCAGAACCACAACTATGTTTTATAATTCATATTATTAATTAATTGCAGACTAATGAAGTTATTATTCCAGTTATTGATCAAAAGAATTTAACAAATTTGCATCCATAGTTGATGTACTGTATTTACTAATGTGATAATGATGTACAGATCTGAATCAAGTACATGCAGTGCGTCACTTCCTTCAATGCACTACTTCTCTCTTCATGACTTTCTCCCTCTCTTTCTGTGTCTCTCGCACATACGCCCTTAGAAATGGGATATTAAGGTCAAGAAGGAGTTGGAGTGGACAAAAGAGGTCAGGGGTGTTTGTGCTAATGAAAGCTGTGGTGTGTGTGTGTTTGTAAGGTCACTGACAGAGCTTGGTCTAATCCTCTCTTCACTTTAAAGCCTTAAAGGGGAATTCAACCTATTTTTCAAAATGTCTGCTTTATTAAATGAAGAAGATAACAAAAACGTCATTCAGGGTGGTTTGATGTAAATGGACTGTTTTAGAGACACTTAATGAGTCAGGATTGTTCACAGTTGTGATAGGAACCAGCCATCTGAAGAGATGATTAATGTTTCTAAAAGGTCACTCACAGAAAGTTATTATGGTTATGAACACACTGCTTAATGCCCAAGATATTGTTTTACCATTGTTTTGCAGTAAGGCTTAAAACATTTTTTTTTAAATCTGTTCATGATGGAGTTGTAAGGCAAAACATTACCTAAATAAAACATTTTTCCAGATTACCAGCTATTTTACCATTATCAGCATTATATATTAAAACATACTGCTACACTTGCCATTGTCATTGTCATCTTTTCCACTGCAGGGCCGAGCGATTCTGAGCACGGAGGGTAATCGTTTCCACACGGACACGGGCTCAACCTGCTGTGCCATCTCAAACTTGAAAGCATTCAAATAAATTCAATTTGTTCAAATAAATGAAGGCAATGCACAATTTTAAATCCATCATTTAATAAACATCAAAGCTTCAATCTAAAACCAATTTCTAAATGTTAAATGATGCTGCCTAACCAGCTAAAAGGGAGTAGCTTCTCTCAACAGAACAGATTGGATTCTGACTATTAAAAGCTTTACTGACAAATTTAGATAGTAATGACTCATATCTGAGGAAGCGAAGTCGAGTAGCTGATGTTGGAAGGACAGAAACCTAAAATTAACCTTTTCTCTGGTGTCTGGATCTGAAGTCTCCTAGCTAAGCTAATTCTAGCCGGCTCTTCTCTCCTAGCTAACTTAGCTTACCTAAAGAGATCCAAACACCAGGCAATGGGCGATGCTAATGTAGTAATCCGGCTACAGGTAAAACCCACCATAGTACAGTCTGTTTCCGTAACAGATGCTCAAATAACACCCATTTAGAGGATAAACAAGATGACAAGATGAGCACGCTGAGAGAACAGAGTTGGAGTGACAGACAAAATCAAACGTGTTTGTGGTGGTGGTGTGTATCTTGCTATTAGCCTGTTAGCAGTTAGCCATTCATTTGTGAGGTTTTCTTTGGTATCTCCTGGTTCTGATTTACCGGTACAACAGATGGAAACAGAAACCGTAACCATTCTCACGAGTCTGGAACAGCACGGAACGGCCCAGAACAGTTTGGCTCGATAGTGGAAAGGCGGCCATTGTGACCCCTGGTTCCTATCACCACCACTGTAAAGAAATCTGATTCAGTAGGTTTGTCTACAGTTAATAATTTCACATCAGACAACTCTGAATGACTTTGTTTACATCTCAACTGTTTAATTACGCAGAGAAGTTTTGAAAAAATGGTGGAAATCTTACTTAAAGTAGATGTCAGATTGACTGTTTACTGTATGTCTGGCTGCTGTTTGGTCGTGGTCTTTGTTTTTTGCTTCATTTTGCTAACTGTGTGTACATGTTTCTGTAACTGTGTGTGCACTCAGCACACTCATATTAGAATTTGTGGACTCTTTGGGTGTGCCACACAGTGGTCCCTTGCAATCAGAGACAGCTGACATCGCAGCTGAGTGTGAGCAAGTGTGAGCGTGTGTGTGTTTGTGTATATTACAGCTGATGGATGTAACTGCCACTTTGACAGAGGAATGGTGTGACACTGAGTGGAAATAGTATCGCACTCATAGTGTTGATCAGAAATATCAAATTTAAACTTTTAACATATTTAAAAAAAGAAAACTCAGGTTTCAAAATTGCAGTCTGTCACAATTTGACACTGCTTTCCTTCCTCCTAATGTGCATTCTACTACACGTTGTTTGCATTGCTGCAGAAGTTTGTCCTGACTGTTGTCCAAAAGTGCTTTGAGCTGTATTCATATGATAACATGTTGGACCATCACCAGCAATCAGTCTGTCAGACACACTCCTGACCATTAGAGCCGCTGTGTCCCTGCTGGAGGGAGATGTTCCCACTCACAGTCTGCATTTAGAGCCATCAGAAAATAACTGCATCCCAACAGCTCATTGTCACCAGCCCTATTATCTCCCTGACAGCCCGGCACAAATAACGTAATTACTCCTTTTCTCCACCAACACTGGATAATTGATGTGTTATTCTTGACAGTGAGGACTAGTGACTTGGAAAGAGGGGAATAGAGAAATGGTGCTAATTTCACTGGGGTGGACTATGAGTTTAGAATTTGCATACTGAGGAATACTGAGAGTCTCCATCCAGAAGTGAAGATAAATTTGAGCTGTCTCAGAACAGTGGCACAATATAATGGAGCTGAATTGAAATTTACATTTTTTAGATTGCATGTGAAGTTTTTGCTAAAAGAAACCTAACAATATATTATCTAGCTGCTGGAACAGCCCCTTTGGAATGATTTCGATGACAGTGTGCCCGAGGTCTTGTGAATAGTTATGCTAATTTGAACAGCGTGTGGCAAGGCTTACAAAGTGTTATACGTAAACCGAAGGTAATGACGGTGAGACTTTTTTTAGAGACAGTGAGGCACAAAGGTTTTTATGGGAGTGGGCATTATATATTGTTATCACGATAAAAAGTTGCATGTTTCGTTAACCCTTGGGCTGGCTGTATGTGGAGAAAGTTTAATGCAACTGGTTGCATGTTGCAAGTTGCCTGTAACATCAAAAACAATCAACGTTGAAACACGTTCAGTTTATCCACTAGATAGCCAAATTTTATATGCTTTGATCCAATGTATCATTTCACTGTGAAGTGAAATTTCCTTATTTAGTATCATCCTTGTATATTTTTTTTCGACTGTCACTGACAGCCCCCCCCCATCTATACATCTGTCATTTATCTATCTCTTAAGGGTCCTTTACTATAAATTAGAGTTTTTCTTTCTATTATGTGCATGTTAAGCCTTTGAAAATCATTGTTTAATTTACAGCCTAGTTCATGGCTCACTCATCTTGTCCTGGAAGCACAACAAGTTCAAGCTTCTATTTTATTTTCTTGTCCACTGATCTACTGAAATCAATAGTTTGAAAGTTAGTTTGAAAGTATGTCGTTTGATGTGATCACATGATACATGATTGGCATTATGATTGTTTCATGAAACTTTCACATGAGTCGCAGGACGCTTTACATCATGCACTTTAAGTGCAATTTAGTTTAATTAAAGTTGCATGAAAGTTTCACCATGCAAGACTGCCGTTAGAGGTTGCAGTTATTGCTGGCAATAAAAGCACAGTATTTGAAATTCTGTTGAAAGTGCACTTATACTTAAAAACAAATGCATTTGTGTTTGTAACAGAACTGTTGAAGTGGAGATTTTTGGTTAAATTGTTTGTTTGTCATTGAAACAAATGCAAGAAAGACAGATTCGAACCTTATACAGAATGCAAATCCATTGCGAATGTAATTCACTACATAACTAACTGTGTAACTCTTGATTTGTATGGGTTAAAAAGAGATTTAGTCGATGCTCCCAAGTGGTGTAGCTGACTTGAATCCCAAAACTGCCAGGAGTCCAAGGGACCAAATATATAATCTCTGTAATGAAAAAAAAAATCACAGTAATGTGCTTATGCATTGTGTTCAAACTCACAAAACCTGGTCTTGTAAAAATGTCTTAAAGTGTCATTATATACGGTTGCCCACACTTGCTCCTTTATTCTCACTTAGAAGTTCTCTCTGCTTGCTTTTCCCGTCCTAAGAAGTGTGGAATTTGAATGATCTTTTTTGGTTACTGCCTTTGAGGTCATCCTCTTTTGCACTGTGAATGGAGGCATGCTTTGCAATGAAAAAATCGATGTTTTAACAAAAGTAAGTTCATCTGTCTGCCTTAAAATGTAGATTTGCATTTGATTTTTAAATTATTTTTAACGTACCTTTTTATATTTATTGCTTGATGAACTAAATATTTCAGCACAGCCAAGTTACACTCTTTTTTTTCAGTTAAAATATCAAATCGTTTTTACAGTTAGAGTCCACCAGGCTACATTTGTTGTTACATGTGCAGTACTGAAGTCTAACATAAAAATACACTTTCACCGTATTGCAAGCTTTCTGGCACTGCCACAAGTGCAGAGATCCAAGCAGAATGTTTAGTGTGATGGAGGTGGCCCCAGATTATTGAACTGATGCTACCAGAACGTTTACACTCTTGACTGTTTGCTTCTGAAAATGTCAGAAAATGTCATTTGTCACTTGAGGTGACTGGATTGCCAGACATGCTTTTTAATGGCTTAAGCAACAACTTCTTATGTTACTCTGTCATTTGGCATTCACAAACATGAATAAGAAAAAACTATTTTAGCCAAACCAGAAACACACTGAAAGGAAGGAAGTTGTAGGTTATAACTAGAACATTGTGCAGATGTTTATTTATTTTTGTTGATGTGTGATGCAGTTGACACTGTGTGTCCTTTGTTTATTTATCTCAAATGTGTCCTTGATCCCTGTGTTCAAGCGTCAGTATTTTCCTCCATTTTCTCCCTTGCCTGCTCTGTTTTTTCAAAGTACAGTTTAAAAAGTCCATCTGGTCCTGCAAGGCACTGATTAACCCCATTGCCATGGCAACAGCACGCCCCACCCCCCCTTCCCGGACTGTTGTCCCTATTTCCATGGTGTCAGTCTCTTACATACCCCTAGCTTTTTTGGTCAACACAGTATTTAAGAGAAAAAGGAAGCCTCTGGAGACCTGCAGAAATAACTACTGTAGTAACAGCATTTTATTATTATTAAAAGATATAACTGTTCTGTTTATCAGCCTCTTTATTAGTAACCTCACAGTGTTGTTTTAGCAATCCCTCGGTGGAGTTTTAAAGCTGGCATTTTTGGGGGTATTTCCTGCTTAATGGAGTGTGCCTTTATACATTTAAAGTGAGTGTATTGCAAACTGTTTCTGTTTTAGTGAGTGTTGGGTAAGTTTAGGTGTAGAGCAGTTCATTCACTTCCAAATCTGAATACATATCTGTGCTTTAGATCTATTTTGAACTTCACTTTTACTGCTTTAGATACTATGTTTCTTTGTTTTTCGCTTAATAAAAAAGTGCCTACATGATTCTTGGCTTTGGTGTGTGATATTTAGAAAATGCTGAATTGATAGTAGCTTTACATTATGTGGAAGTTCTTCAAACTTTAAAAACGTTTTTCACACTCACAGAAATGGTTTTATTAAAGACCCAAAATGGTTTTCTGTGACATTGCTAAAACGTTTTTAAGTTTGGTTAAGAGTTTGGTTGTGCTACAGTCAGTTGCACCACAGAGGTGAAGGCTGAGTTAAAGTCAGTGTGGTGACACAGCCAGACTGGAGTACAAATAGAAAAGGAACTGGCTTTGAGTCCAAGCTTATTGCCTGCCACTCTTTCAGCCCTCCCTCCCCAGCCTCATTTAAACAAAAGATACCAGCCAGAGGAAAGCAGTCCTTTAGCCGTCCATAAAAGACCTTCCAGGCTGCTGGGAGACGTCTCTGGCCAATCCAAAGCGCTCTTCCCCACATCCGTCTTCTCTTTTGCCATTCATTTCCCAGCTTGAATCTCCCTCATCCTTTCTGCCTCGGTGCCGCTGAAAGTTTGCCATTTTCTGATTTTCAGAGTTGACGCCCACCTTGATCATGAACCACCTGCATGCATTAGTGCTGTTCAAAGATCCTCCAGCAGTCACATATGTTTTTAGTAATCAGAATCGGCTCGGCAGGGCATAGAAGAAAGCTGGAGGGGAATCTAGGTCGATGCACTCCTGTGTTACAAAGCAGGAGGAGATGATGACATACACCAGTCTTGCCAGACCCCCCTGCCCCCCACCAGAGTTTACTGTTTGAAAGAAATTCACCTAAAGCTTTATTTGCAAAAGTTATGTAAGTTGGTGAATGGAGACATCATGGGTGTGACTTACTGCTGAGTTTCATTGTGTAAGCCTTCAGCATTGTATTTTAGGTACAACTAAAACATTTCACAAGGATTGATTTTTCAGTCAGTGTTGCCAATCAACTGACCACTGATCTGTTAAGTAAAACATAACCTGTAATGTAAGAAGTTCTGATAGGAAAAAGTTCTTTGAAACCCTTTTTAAAACCAATAAAGATGACTGATCTTGACAAGAACCCCGCTGTGATTTTGAACTCTAATAAAAGAGACAAACTGCGTTTTAGATGGCTTCCCTAATTGTTTCAGAAAGATTTTGCATATCATAATTATATGCTATTAAAATGGATCAATACTAAACTTTTCACTGCTTCAATAACTCACAGTTGCCTAGTGTCAGATGCTTAGCAAGTACGCTCATAAAACAAGTATATGTCCTCTGTCTGAAACACTCATTTGGGCCGAGGAACACATTCAGCAGACATTACCCTTTAAACTACTGCCTTAACTCTCCGTAAAGTTTAATATTATTTAATCTAGGGAGTTTTATTGTGCGTGCAGTTTCACTTCCAGGGACGTCTGACTTTGAAATGAAGTGTGTTGAAATGAAAAAGACTTGTCTCCGCCCTTTTCTTCTTTTCAACTTCTCACATAGCAGTCCTGTACCTCAGTTTTCCCCTCATTCAATCATTTCTGTCTCTGAAATCTATATGTCTTCTCTTTCTCTTTACAGTAACCATGACAAGCGCAACGTCCCCCATCCTCCTGAAATGGGACCCCAAGAGTCTGGAGATCCGCACTCTAACTGTGGAGAGGCTATTGGAGCCCTTGGTCACACAGGTAGAAGGACATTCTTTGGCCTAGTGCTTCATGGTTGCAAATCAGGCTTAGGCTCGGCTGGGTGGTCTCGGATTGAGAAGAGTCTGAACTGTTCATCATGGCTAATTTATGTTGACTGTTAGTGGTTTGCTATAATGGTTCAGTTGGAATTGAAATGTTCACAGTTTTCCCCAGTAGTGAAAATTAAAATGGCAAGTCAGATAGCTAAAACATTATTAGCAGCCATCTTGAATTGAAAACTTTGTACTGTTGTCTGTTTTCATAGATAACAGAATGTCATACAGTGTCAGAACCTACATAAACAAGTCTATTGAACATTACTTAAAACTCAACCCAACTATCTCAGGTAATTGTGTTATGCAGTTTGACCAAAATGCTAATTAGTGTACATTAACTTCCAGTTCTCTTCACTTCTTAGCTATATTAGCCTTGCAGCTTCAGGGCAAAACTACAGAAGCAAACCTCTGGCACTCAACATGCTCAACTGATTGATTGCTTTTGGAATAAGGAGGAAATTGTGTAAATCTGATTTATGGCTGAAATATTGCTTTAAAAATACAATCTCTGTATCGCTGATTTAAAAAGTTCATTGCTATGATTGCAACCTACAGGTCTCAAGCTGATTCTAAACCAGCTATGAAGTGTCAGAGAGCGTACATTAATGAAGAACTAGTTTGCTTGACAATTGTTTGAATTTTAACCCCAAATTATCCTCTAATCACACACTTACTTTTAAACTCACAGTATGAGCTTAATTTGAAATTCCAGCCATGCTGCTTTCTCTTCTTGCATCTGTTTTTGGCTCGTTAGTGTAACAAGCATCTGGTAGACTGGACTGTTCATACTGTATGGCTGCTCTAAACAAACAAACAAAGGGAAGAGGGCAGCCATCTTCTCAGCATGACTAAGTGGCTCTGTTCTGAGTGGATTGATTTTTATAGCTTTGGTTCTGAGGTGATGAGATTGACTTTGTTCCAAGGAAAACTAAATGAGGCATTCTTTTTTCCCTCCACTCTAATTCCTTCAAGCAATTATGGCTTCATAAACAGCTACTCTTAAAAGCCTTCATTGCCTTAATGTTAACATTATTGACTGGCGCTCTGGTGAAGTGTTTGCTCTAATAGAGAATGTTATTTGCTCAAGAATGAGGGTTGTAATGTTTAGATATCCAAATTTTTGGTTTCTTAAGTAAATGTTGAGGTTGTTAAGTAAAAAGGAAAGAGAGAGAGAGAGAGAGAGAGAGAAAGAGAGAAGGAGAGAATGCTATGTAGATTAGCCAGGCCACCATTGTCACTACCATGGACAGCTCCTCTTGGTCTGTTTTTGTGAGAGACCAGTAAAGCAGTAAAGGATCATTATCTATATAGCATTATTTCATTAGCGATGTGCTGATACTGATGCTGACATGTATAGAATGAAGAAACTGGGACTAGATGCTCCTGGATTAGCATTACAAAGAAATGTAGCTTTTATGTATGTAATATGGCTGGCTTGAATAGCATTTTGAACAAATGCTTTTTATTAAACCACATTTAAAAATAATATTATTATTTCATTATTAATCATGCTAATTTTATACATTTGTTACTGCAGTTCAAAATAAATCCAGTAGACAGCAGCAATGTACTGTTAGTGTAAACTAGTGATGGTGTAAATTAACTAAATTCTGCCAACTAGTCTACCAAGCAGTTCACAGAAGGGGTTCTACCATGTGGCTTACCAAGTGGTACTTGCATAAAGATCACTATACTTACATATTTGAGATGATTTACCAAATTTCTCTGCCTCCATGGTTGCAGATTTTGTACTGAGCATTTTTCTTATTTCCTGATAATTTAAAGTGATTTCTTAGGCATCTTTGCATTTTTAGTTTTAGTGACCATATGGTGCAGAATTTATGATGCATTCAACTAAACCAGTCGTATTTTTTATTTTTGACATTTCACATATATTAATAAATTAACTAGTTGTAATGGTTCTATCTAAAGCCATTTGATTATGAAATGTAGTGTAGTTTAGGCTGCAGTTTGTGTTGAGACAAAGCTCACTAAATAGACAAATACTACTATTAAACTAAATAAATACCAAATAGAGATTCAAATACCATTGTAACAAACAAATACTCAAGTACTGAAGTTATTTGGGCCAGCCCTAGTGTGTAATGATTCATGTGCAGTAAAATTAATAAAAACATTTTAGCAAAGTAACGTCACCTAAATGTTGTGCCCCTCTGGGATACAATAAATGCATTATGAAATTAGTTAAAAATTATTGGTTGCTATTGTTGGATAAGTCATGAATCACTGTAAAAGTATTCGGACAGATGCTTCAGACAGTATTCCTTTCTCTCATTTGTTCCTCTGCTAATCACTAATTTGCTCACACTTTTACACTATGTTTACACTACACTCAGTGGTGAAGATACCTCTCTTTCTCGCCCCATAGAGTTTGTATTTCTCAGGCGTACCACCTCCGTAAGCAGGCTGGCTGTTCTGATGGAAATTCCCTGTGGAATTTTTTGCTAGTGTGTTTCTTTTTTTTGTTTTTTTTTGCTTTTTTTGTTTAGTCCTAGTGTTAGTGGAAATTGCCTCAGCACCGTCTTTCTTTCTGGTCTCCGTGGCTCTGCTCCGCCAAATGGGCTTCTTTAAACGGAGCTGAGTGCTAGGTTGTCACCAACGTTGGTGCGGCCGCAAAACAATAGCTGCGTGCTAATTGTGAACCAATCAGCTCCCCTCAAAGCCAGATTTAAATGTTGCTTCAGTCGTTTGTCCTCCAATATTGCGCACAGGAAATGTGTAATAAGCCAGAACGGCAAGCACAGCTTGAGGAAGAGCGAATGTGATTTAGGGGCGAAAAAAATGAAAGGAGGAAAAATATTTCTCCTCAGAGCCTGGCACTGACTAATACAGCTCATCCAGAGCAAGTGCGGAGCTCAGCGCTGCAGCCCTCCTCCGAACATTTTAAATACTTTATTTGGTTCCACATAGAAGACAGTTTAATCAAAGGATAGCAAATATAAATGAAAAGAGTCCTGCACTGCAGTACAGTTCATTAGTCCATGACTAGCGTTCCATTTCACGGGCAAAGGAAGCATCATCCCTTCCAAACAGCCGTGCTTGCTATGATGGCTCAGATGGAGCAGTATTTTGCAAGCTGTTTAGGCTTTTCTTTATGGAGACTTGCAATTTGTAAGTCTATAAATATGTTCAAGGCTGCTGAAGATTAGGCCGATAAGCTGGTGATTATGCTAGTTTTACAAAAGCGCCCATCAGCGGCTGGTACCTTTTTTAGTGTTTTTTGAGCCATGTGATTGATCCCTATAAATCAAAGGGATGTGCAGTTTTGGTTGTCAAGGCTTCCCTTTGATTTTTACGGAAAGCAACAATGTCACGTGTGTTAAGTACTTTAGGGAAGCCTTCATGTGTGCTGTCTTGACAAAACAGCGCTTGGCCTTGACTGTTAATCTTTTACAAGCAAGTCTACAGTGCAGTCATGTAGAGCGAAATAAATAAAGTGCATTTACAATGAGTGCTGCTGGTTTCCGATGAAGTAGAACATTATTCAACATGCAGTAGACCCTGGATGTGGCAGGATACAAAACATGCATTATATTTTGCAGGAGGGACCTGCAGTTGTAACTTCATAGCGAAAATACGAATCTCTTCATAGTGTTGCAGTAAATGGAACAAAATTATCTGCAAATGGAGCGCTAACTAGTTTCCCTTGCAATTTCAGTCCAATCCAGTGGTGCCTTTGTTGTGTACATTTAATTTCCGGTAGAATCCATCTGGATGCTTTAGACTGTAGCTTCTGAGATATTCTATTATAATGCAATGCTGCTGCCTCCTCTGACAGTAATGGGTCCATCACAACTGCATCACACGTCAGCCAGAACTCATCTCAGCTTCGTTCCCATTGTATTGCCTAGGCCATTCAGATCGGGCCTGTGTGACTGAACTCCAAACCCAGTGGCTTGCATCCACAGTTTACTACTGCCTTCCTTTGTACATGAGTGGGATTTTTCACCACTTAAATTGAAGCAAAAGATACTCTGCTCATTACTCTTACACGTCTTATCGCAGTGCATATCCATTCACAATGTGGAATGTATTCTTTTCCATGTTGTGAACCACCGGGGGAAAAAAAATTGCTACATTTTATTATAAACATTTGTTTTCTTATTCTGTTCTTTCCATTTTCTTGAAATATTAACCTTGTGGCCTAAATACAATAGACATGGGGCATAATCAGTTTAGCCAGTGATTAACTGGCTAAAAATGAAATTAACAGCATTCTGTGGACAGCTAGTTTAATGCCAGTTTTCAGGGGTGTTGGATCAGTAAACTGCTTCCTATCAAATAACTTGGAGAAATGGCCCACTATACACATCTTTTCTTATGCACACAGAGGTCAGAATGAGCTTTATTTTAAAAAGTTAATGTTTGATGTTATTGGTGCCTCATTATGCCTGCATATTAATCAGAATCTCACATATCATCATCATCCTCCCCACTCCAAGCTTGACTGAACTTCCTTGATGCCTTGATACCGAAAGGACGCACTATTGAAATGGACTAACAATGCCCAGTGTATTCTCACTTCACTCACTTCACTTCTCTCTGGGTGAAGAAACAGGACACAGGTACAGAAGTGCTCCCTTTAGCAAAAGCTTTGTTTGTGGTGCCATCCATGCTCTAAATATTCCTCCCCTACTTTGCAGTATTATGACTGTAATGATTGCTGTCATCACCACAAAATATAGGATCTTGTGAATTTTAAAGTCTAGTGTAAGGCCGTGTTTCAGAGGTGCTATTTAAGTCCTTTGCAACTGTAGTTTACATACATTAAGTGTTGTTGTACTGAGCACTCGTATTTGGACTGTGGAAAGAATTACCTCTTAGGTTGACAATAAATGAATCTAACTAAGTTAACGAATTTACACCTTGGTGCTTAATGTCAACCTTTTGTTTGAAGACAGTATCTGTCAATGTACTAGACCTGGAAGCATTTTTGTAAGCAGACACTGCGTGAAAATGTCTAGATGTAGATGGGAATATTATTCTTCTTTGAGATCCTATGAATGAGTGGACTTGTGTCTCTTGTGTGTTGCTCAGTAACCTTATGTGGAATATTACTTACTTAAGTACTTAATTATAGCCAAAATCCATATCTCCATCTTCCAGTGCTCCCTGGAAAGTGGAATTTGGAATGTGCTGACCTTATTGTCTTTCTTGGACATTTTAGTTAACTCGTGAGGAAGTTGTGATAGATATTCTGAATTCAGCCATCAGTGCGAGTGGTCAGTTTCTGTCTTTACCTAATATTGAGACAATGCTCACTCGAGTTATTGCCTGGCCCACGCCATTGTTTTAGCTCCTGATGGAAGGTGTGTGGCTTTCGAGGAGGTGGGGAGACGGTAATGGATTTTTCAGTGCTATTTTTCAGGATACTTCCATTGGGGCTTTGAGGAAAAGCAGTTCTGTTTAGAAGAGAAGCCACCAGCACTGCCTCCGCTGGCTGTTTGTCTGTCCCAGCGGCACCATTCTTCTTTATTTGGACTTTCAGAGGAAGCAATAAAGAGCAGAACTAAATGAATCAGCCAGACCTCTCGCTTAAAGAACTACTGATGTCAGCTAATGCAGATTTATAGAGGGAAATTGTGATCTAAAGCAAAAACACTCTTCTAATGCCAGGGCTAGGCTGTTGTTGTTTAGCCAAGAGGAGTCTTTGTGGGTGGCATAGGCCGAAAGAAAATAAATTGCCATTTGAAATTTTATTAACGATGTTTGAGCAGGTGGACATGCAGTGCTAATCAGAATGCATATTTGGACAGAATCCAGCAGCAGACGTTTCCTTACTTTCAAAAGCAAGGACATTGTCCCCTCATGTGATCACGTTGACCATTGTCATTGAGTTGAATTATGAGCTTCAGTACAGATTTTCAACTTCAAGGACAAAACTCTCACATATTAAATCTGCCCTTGTGATGTGTCTCCAAAGCCTGTAGAAGGCTAAAGAGTAATGCAAATGCATTATGTCTTTTAGAGCGTTGGCCATGTTGGTAAAAATGTCAACCAATGACATCAGAATTTTTAGCTTCTTAAAATTGGTATTGATCATAATTTTCATATCGATCAGTCCCCAGTAACTACTGTGATGTGGGTATCCTTTATGGGCCATTTGGGCTGTTTGTTCATTGCCAACTAGCTGTTTTTTCTGTGGGTGAATAAAGTGCTCAGGAGCTCCAGTGCAGAGAAGCTGCACTTTGACAGCAATTTAGAAAATCTCTCAGTTTAGAGAGTCCTGGAGTACGTTTTCTTTGGGGGTGCTGTTGGACATTGGCCATACTCTAGAAAATAACAGATGAGTTTTCCCTTTTTCTGCTCATGCTGTTTTCATCCTTTCTTTTTCTGTATTTTTCTTTACTTTGTCTCACTGATTCTTTGATTCTCTGTCTTCCGTTGGTCTTTCTGTCTCTCCTACATTTCTCACAGTTTCATATTCATATCCATATTTGTTTCTTCTAAAATAGTCTTAATTGTACCATTTGTTCAAATTTGAAATGTTTTTCACTTCTTATAGCTTAATGTGACTTCCCTGAGATCAGTCTTGCTTTTTTTTTTCTTTTAACTCTATCTGTCTCTTCCCTTTCTCTCTCTCTCTCTCTCTCTCTCTCTCTCCATCTTTCCCTTTCTCTCTGTCTATCTCATTCATCCCCCCCAACATTCTTTACCTTCTCCCCCCCTCCATCTCTGTCCTGAGGTAAATTTATGCAGTCAAATTGATTTATGGCAGTTTCTAATTCAAACAATAGTTCAGCGTTTTCAGGCTAGGCACAGTTTTAAATCATGCTGCGAGAAGCGGCAGCTAAATGTCAGTAGATGTGTCTGGGCTGCTGAAAAAGCGTTGCTTTTAAAGTGATGTAAAAGGTGACCATTTGGCAGGGGCTGGCAGCGCTTCAAGGTCGTGACAGGAGGAACAGGGCACAGTTGAGAGGGTCCATCTGGGTGCGTCCCGGACTCTCTCTGGCTTTCTGACTCACTTACTCACTCACTAGCTTAGTGTATGCCTGGAGTTCTGCTGAACTGTCCACTGCCATATTGTTGTCCAGAGTGGATACACAAAGTGTGACATCATCACCCTGCACCAGCTGCCAGTAGGCAAACTCACTGCCCATTCTGCAGCCGTGACACAATATTGACATCAGCTCAAGTCCTTCTGTTCCACATATTTGTTCATCTTACAAACCCACGTGCAAACTCCTGGTCTTTCAAGGCCATTTCATGAAAGCATTTTTTTTATAACTGCAGTTATCACAAATAGCGATAATATGTCTCATTGAAAAAACAGAAGTTCTGTTGGAACTGCAGATTGTAAACATTCAGACAGAATAAAAAACACTTTTTCTGTGGTAAGTTTGTAAGTTGCTCTTTTTCCATGTTTGGTCATTTCTTGAAAACAAACACAGAAAAATCTGCTGCAACTGTCGAAAATAGAATGTAAATCAGATATAATTTATTGCTCACTATGTAATTAAATATGTAATAATCCATAGACTACCAAAACAACAGTAATAACAGCAACTCCACTAAATAGATCTTATATCTGTGAAAACACAAACCTACTGTCCTATTGCATGTTTACATCAATCCTTTTTTCATAATTTGTGTATGAATAAGCATTATGAACAGTGTTATAAAATCGTAATCTACTACAGTGCTATGAACCTGATGGCCTGGTGGTTTAAGAGCAACTACTGCACTGTAGTAACAATATTTATTATGACAGCTAGGCCTTTTAAAACTCATGCTTGTGATTTTGAGTTTGTGCTGATACGATTTAACCCTACTGTAAAACTGTTCAACTGAAGCTGTCCCAATTCTGGCTGTTTTTACCCTTTCTTGAGTATTAATGCCTGATAAATTTGCTTGCTACATGGAACATAGTGCAATAAATAAACTGTAAATGCTAAATTTGCAGACTAATTAAGCTATTGAACAAGCAGTATACACTTTAGAAAGATATCCAGCAGTGTTAAGTTACGTAAAATGTTGTTGAATGACTAGAAAAGAAGTGCCATTGTTTATTATTCTTGTCTGAGGTGCTTATGTAATGTGGGGATTGGGGGGATGATCAGTCATCACTTCACTTGCGCTTATGTGTTGCTGACATGTTACTTCTAGTGTGAATTCCAAGTCATGCCTACTTAAAACCACACACTTTATTTAAAACCCCAAACACAAGTGGCATGGTACTGATTCCGTGGTATTGGGCTGAAAAAGAAAAACTTGGCCTTTATGTGTGTATTATATTTCTAATGTAATGATAAATGACAGTGTTTCTGGCCGTAGAGGAATTTCTGTGGATGTACGTAATTACTATGAGTCGTAGGTGACCGTAGGTCAACCACTGACACTTGATGCAACTGTGCTGAAACCACCAGCTTATCTTATGGATTAGACTGCTGTCTACTTTGCTTTGACCTGTAGTTTGTTAATGAAGCTGTTAAGGAGGCAACGGAATTGCTTTCCAGGCAGTACAGTAACTCCTCGATTCATAGAACAACTGATGTGGAGTCAGCCCTTTTACACGAGGGACATTAGTATTTTTTTCTGGAAAATCACACCATATAGGGCATGATTTGAAATACAAATCTGGGATTTAGTCAATCCATCGAAGTCTGTCTTTGTTGTTTGGCATGCCTGCAGAAAACAGTACATTAGTAAAGCAGCAGCCTTTGCTTTTAAGTTTCAAGTGGTTCTCAATGAAGGGGATTATTAGGCACAGAAACACTGAAAATACAGCTTCCTGGCTGGTTCAGATCTATTTTTGGTAACAATGTTCACAACAGGGACCATCCCTGATAGATCAGGATTTTATAGTGAACTTGAATAAGTGGAATGAATCTGCCATTATACTTGGAAAGGACAAACTCATTAATTTCCATTGTTAGAGTAAACGTCTCTTCTTTGTTGTGACTGCTGGGGTTAACACTACTTGCTTACCTATTTGTAGTACAGTTGTAAAGGTGTCATGTCCCAGACTTTTTTTGAGTCAAGTCAGTTGCCACAGACCAAGCGACCACAGTATCAGCCTTTGCTCGATTCGGTCTGGCAGTGGCCCGTTCTGGTACCATGACATCCATGAAATAGTGTAAGAATGTAGATCTTAAGTACACACTTGTTTCTGCATGAAATTTCAGAATTGTTTTTTTTTTTTACTGCTGTCAGAGGAATTTTGACTGAGTTTCCAAGCAGAAACAAAGCTGGAAACATACAGACACCCTTTTTAATGAATGAGTTCAGCTGCTTTAACGTAGACTCACTATTAAAACAGCTGTTTAGTTTCACACACAGCTTATATAATTTCCTAAGAAAAGCATTTCTAGTAGAATGGGATGCTCTGTAGAAGCCATACACAAGCCCAAAATCACCATACCCAGTGCCAAGCATCGGCTAGAAGGGTATAAAGCCACCCATGCAGTGGAACTGCATTCTCTGGAGTAATGGAGCACTGTTTAATACCTTTGGAATGAATTATATAGGCCAGTTATTGGATAAGCTTTGTGCATTCAGTTATAGTAATAGTGACCGAAATGTCGCTCTTGTGAAAGAAGCAAAAGTGAACCCTAGGCTTATTATTTAGTTGTTGATCATAAGTCTTATTATTCAGTTTCTACCAGAGATTTTTCAGTGACTATTTTGAAACATTGTAATTTATGTATTAATTGCAATGAGGAATTGTGGGCCTGTATATGGACTCCTAGGATTTAATTGTGGGCCTGTATATGGTCTCCTAGGATTTAAGGGGCTGATATAGGTCATTTATTTATATGTTTACTAGTTTAAGTTCGAAGTTTCCTTAAGTTGTACTGTGCGTATGTGGACTCTTCACTTTTGGAGGCCTTCTCTGTAAGTTGACTCTGCAGCTTTGCTCCTGGGTTTTTAGAGGGTTGACATGTTGACAGTGGAGTGTCCTAATGGTCATAGAAGACAGCAGGGAATAGAGGTACCAAGTTACAGCATCAGTGAAGTGATCAACCATTGTCTGGCTTCCATACGTCATCTCTACTAGACTAATTGCGATTAATTTGGACGCCTCTACATGCAGAGAGGGCGAGAGAGCCATACAGAGAAATCCAGCTAATTTCTCTTGCATTAGATAAATGAATCAGAATGATATGTAATGATGTAAATAGATTTTGAAGCATATTTTCATAAGAAAAGATCTTAATTTCTCGCCGTTTTCCCAGTGGAAAAGTGAAGATGATGCTGGAATGTCTTGCTTTGTTTTCAGGATAAGACATACCTGATTGATGAGATTTCTGAACTGGCCTAGAAGTTATAAAACTATAGGATATAGAGATATATAAATTTAACAAGATGACAGCTCCGGTGGCTGAGAGATTGTGCTGATGTGTATACCTGTACACTCAGTGGTGGGTGCGCATTCCATTGTTATATATAATAGTTCTCTTTTGAGCTCTCTTGCTTCTCTAAGTGCGGTAGAGGAAGATGTGCACATTTTTAGGTGTGATATAAATTAGCTACACTTTAAAAAAGATGGTTCTTCAAGGGTTTTTAGTAAAGACAGTGTTTCTGTATAGAACCATGAACACTCAAAGAACCATTTGCATGCTTAAAGAGTTCTTTGCATTGTGAAATGGCTCTTCAGTGTTGTACAGTGTGCATACAATGTGTTGTATATAGGTTCTGTATAGCACTAAAAGGGTTCTTCTATTGTTACAAGGTTGATGTTGTAACAGTAGCAGAACATTTTGCCCTTTTTGGTGCTATATAAAACCCTTTTCAAAAAGGTTCTATATTGAACTGTATACAGCACCTCCTGCTTCAGTCTGAAGGACTATTTAATGTCACAGAAAACTCTTTAAGCATGCAAAGGCTTGAATGTTCAGTGTTTTATGTAGAACCATTGTCTTTACTAAAGAACCCTTGATGAACAATAATATGTGTGATATATATAATCCATTAAACAGTAAAAGAGATGTAAAAAGTAAAAGCTTTATATCTGAGGAAAAAGGACCACAGATTGTTTTGCGTGTGTCTGTGGGCCAACAATCTTCCAGAATTTCAGCAGGGATTGCATTACAATGCATTTCCTTTTAACACCTAAAAAAGGCACTGTCCTTTTCTCTCCTGTCTCACAGCAGAAGGTTTTGATGATTTGTTCTCGCATCAGATTCCAACTTCTTCCTGATTGGCTTAAATATAACTCAGAGTAACTATTCCAGTAGCTCTTTCAGCCTTAGCAAATTACAGAAAACACAGAGTGGCAATTCTTGTCATTATTACTTAATGATTTAAATGTAATTATACATTTACTTTAAAAAAAAAAAAACAATCCCCAATTTAGTCGTTCCACCCACTAGTTAAGACTCCCCCAGTCATGCAGTACCATCAGCGCTAGGAGGGTGAAGACTAGCACAAGCTTCCTCTGAGACCTGTGAGTTCAGCCGGCGCATCTTTTCGAACTGCCGCTAACGCAATATCATTGGACAGCCGAATGCGCTCGGAGGAAAGCCCAACCACCAGTTCTGTTCTGTTAGCTAACAGACGCATGCATCGCGTTGGATGATGGGGGAAGAAGGGGGGCCATCCTATCCACCCAGAGAGCGAGGCCAATTGTGCTCTCTTGGACTCCCGGCCACAGATGTCTGCAGCATTACCAGGGATTGAACTCGCGATCTCCTGATGATAGGGCCAACGCTTAGACGGTGGGGCCACTTGGGAGTTCCAGAATCTGTACTTTTAACCGTATTACTGCCCACATTTTTAGTGGGCTATGAGTGAGAATTGTTTTATTTACTATAAAGTTACACCATGTTTTTGCTAGCACCAGTGATAACACAAGTGAATTATGAGGGTACCTATTTTTATTATTGACCACTTGAACCTGTTATCAGGGCAAAAAAAAAAACAGCAGTCAGAGGAGTTACCACATCAGGGGAGTGGAAATCTAGGTGCCGAGTGTAAAATTATTTTAGCCATTTTGGGCATCTAGAACCGGAGCTTTGTTTTTGTTACTGTTCACTATATAAAATATGAGGAAGGATTCCTTTCTTGGTGGATGCACTATATTCTTTCTGAGGGCACGCTCATTCAGAGTGCAGTTCAGATTGATAAGCACTAATTATTGTTTTCTTAAATGTTTTGTTTATTGTTTTGTTTATTGTGGCTTCTTATTCAATGTTTTTTTGTTCAAAAAGGCAACACAAAATTTGCAGATTTTTAATTTGTTGAAACATGTTCTTTACTAATCAAAATAAATGCAGCATCACTCAGAAATTGTGTTATTAATGGAAAAGAGTAAGTAAACAACAGAAATATTTACAAATATTTACTTTTTTGCATTTGCCATAAAGGGTTTAACTCATTCACGAAGCTTTTGGTAACAACAGGGACGCTCAGTACCATTTAAGACCAGTACCCTTCTTTAAACCTGCTCGCTTGCTCTACCCTCTCTGCTTTAAACCCACGTTTTGTTGTTTTCATACACTTTGACACTTATTAAAGTACCAGCAAACCTTTATTAAATCAGACTCACAGTGGTATTTTGGCTTAGGGCTACAGGTCTAGTTGAGAAGTGCCTTACACTTGTGAGAAAACTATGAACAGTAAACACACTTTTTCACTTCCTTTTCTTCAGGTGTAAAGGATGGTATGGATCTGGGGAATAAGTAATAAAGAAAGCTATTTCATCTTGCTCAATCCCACAGTGTGTTTGTGTGTGAGAGGGAAAGAGTAAAGCTATTTCAGATATGAGCAAGACGGTGCAATTGTTTCTGCTGTCAGCTTGGATGATGCAGCATAGAAGAGGGAATAGAAGTTGTTGGCGCAGAGAGCCAGAACAAGGCCTGCCTCTGACATTGCTGGAAACAACAGGGCCATTTAAATAAAGCAGCGCTCAGAGATACTGCACTAAAGCAGCGGAACCCTGCTGCTACTGTACACTGACCTGAAAGCACACCCAGGCATTCTGTCTCCTTGTCTGTCCATATCTCTCATGGACACTCATAGACACACATGCTCAGTTGCACATTAGTCTCAATTTCGTAAGCTCTGCCCACAGAGGTGGCCTTACTATTTGATTTAAGATGTGTCTGAAAGTGACACTTTCGCTGGCTGTCCTTACTGCCATGTGTACATATGTTATATGCCTCTTTTTTATTAGTACAATGGAAAATAAATGTTTTCAAGCATTGCTGGCTCTGTTCTCCGTGACTAGTTCACAGTATTTTATTCAGAAAGTATAGTTTATTCAGATTTAGTAGTTGGTAAATATAATATCCTTGCATGTTTGCCACTTTGTGTCATGAGATCAAGCAAAACAACAGCTGTGGTTGGTCGTTTTGACAGTCATTTAAAGTTCCATTCTTATCAAAGTAGGTGGTTCCTGACTTCAGTGAGTGACAAAACTCGTTGACGAAGTCTGGCTAACTAAGCTACTTTTCACTTGTATACGGTCACATAGAACAAATATAAACACAAATTAAGGTGGGTTTAGACAGCATTCTTGGTCAAGATCCACCCATCCTTAGATGGTTGCTTAGCCCAGCTGTTTGAAATAGCAAGCAGAGAAAACAAGCTTCAGCTGGAGCAAGCCACATGAACTTGCACTCATCTCCTGTTTGGGAACACTTTACTTCCCAGTCAAGTACACCAGTGACAGGCAGCGGGCGGTCGACTGAACAGTGACAGTGTGCCGGTGTTGTACAAAGATCAAATTTCTGTGCTAATAACTCCACTATGTTAACTCCTTTGTGAAAACAAATCTATGAAGCTCAAATGTGTCAGTTACTGGAGCCAGGAGAAAACGTGATTCGCATCAGCTAAGAAGTAACTCAGACAGCGATGATTATAGCTTGTGATAGCTAACCAGTTGTAAAGTCCACCTCTATTCTGATTGTGCATTCCGCAGTTAGCTGGGAGTGATTGAGCCACGTTAGAAAAGCACTCATTTTAGCCAGATTATAAGATCCATGCCTTACATACGAAAACACAAGATCTGACTGTAAATTAAATTGTAAAGCTCAGTTTGTTTAATTTTGAGATCTAGCCTTACAGCCCACACAGTTTTTGTTTACTTTTATTTTTATGAGCCATGATAATATTTATCTTGTGTAATGTAATATTCATCTTGCACTTTTGTTTATATATTTTTTTATTTTATACCTTCTAAGAAAATGATGTCAGTTACCTCTTCAAAAAATAAATTGAAATATGTTGAAAACATATCGTATGATGATGCAAATATGGCAGTGTGAACAATTTTTTTGTATTGTTGCACCCCTAGTCTGCACCACAAGGCAGTTACAGCCAATTTGTTTAATCTGAAAATCAATCTGTTAAAGAAGTTCAGTAAATGCATGATGTCTCCAAAGTCCTTGAGTAATCGTATTCGTTAATCTTGATCTCAGAATTGACCAGAATCAAATGACAAAATGTTAATGATTTACATGCTTATACTCTTTATCATGCCAAATTGTAGCTAATCATACTCATAAAAAAAAAATCATAAAAGTGTATTTGTTTTCAGTATCGTGTATAGTGGTATGAAATGTTCAATTTAATTGCAAATTACTTTTAAGCTCTGTAGTCCAATGTTTTCAGAAACTTATTTATTACTATAAGTAAATGTAATAAATGTCCTGATTACAGTAATTAGCCCACTTTTAGTTGAAAACCAGGCATTTTGGTAATTGTCCAATTGTCAGCTGAATTCTGTCGGCCACACTTTTCTTAATGTTTTACTCATTGGACAGACCTTAGAATGTATTGTTCACTCAGTCAATATCTCACCCTTTCACAGTCCCATTGAAATGCATCCCTGATTGATGTATGTCATAGTGAGATACCTTTTAAAGCTTCTCCTTAAGAAATGAGAACTGAAGTGTAAGAGAGCTAAATGTCAGAGGATAAAAGCCTCTTGTTGTGTGAAGTTTAAGAAGATGTTATTTTCCCCTGTTAATGGCATGTGAATATTCCTAGGCCTAATGGTTTGTTTTTGCACATTAGAGTATGTGAAGTGTGTGCATGTGTGCGTGCACGTTTGTATATCACCAGCTGCACGTTTTTGGTGTTGCTCATTCCCAATAATTTTGTATACGCAGAAAAATTGTGTACAGGAGTCAACTCCTATGTGGCTTTAGATGGAACTCTCAGAGGGAGATGAATGTGGCATGCACCTTCTGTGTTCAATTCTTTCTAAAGAAAGGAGCAGGAATTAGTCTTCATAACAACTGCCAGGACTAAAAGGCTAAAAGAGTTCATTTGCATGCCTCGTCAGGCCTTTGAGGATTTCATTTGCTTGCATTGGAATAACTTTCATTGTGGGACTGATTGATGTTATAGTTTATTGTGCAGTTTTATGCGCTGTTTGTTGTGTATTACATATGATCGATCTATGAATGTGGATCAAATGTGTTTGAGTTTGAGCTGAAGTAAATTTAAAGCAGTAAGCAGTAGATGCATGATGCATCAGCCTTTGAACTTGTGATTTAGACAGCATCACTGCCACTGAGGGTAGCACTTGGCTGTCTGCAGAATAAGCCTCCACTGTGTGTGTGTGTTTGTGTGTGTGTGTGTGTGTGTGTGTGTGTGTGTGTTTGGATGAACCCTGAAGTGACAGCAGAAAAGTCGCATGAGGTCTGAGCATATGTAAATAAAAAGGACTCATTCTCTCTCTCCCTCTCTCCCTCTCTTTTTTTTTTCTCTGTCTCCCTCACTATCTCTAGTAGGACCAGACTGATATAAAAATGTTATCACTAATACAATACAAATTTAACAAAATTAAAATTTACAATAACCAGTAATATTGGCCAAAATGAGCTACAAAATGAGATTCCAGTAGTTTTCATTCAAATTAGGAATGTAAATTAACCATTAACTGACAGATAACAATAACGATTGTTTTTTCCGATGTTATCGGTTAAATAAAATGTTAATTGTAAACAGCGGTTCCTTTTTGAATAGGTGAGTTTGTCTTTCAAGGAATGCTTTTAAATTGTACACATGAGGGCGCTATAAATAATAGGTTTTATTTGATGAGCCTACTTAAAAGGTGTTAAAAGTAGTGATGAACAGTTAAATATAATGATGTTCAAAAGCACTTTTTGCAAGGACATTAGCACAGCTACAACAATGTACCATAATCAAAGCAAACATCTGCAAGCGATAAGGCAGACACTTGTTTTGTCCATGTTATTCAAGAGAACGTTGTAATGTGCAGTGGTGTAAACAAAATCATACATGGGTGTGTAAAGTAGAGAAGGACATGGTGGACATTGACTGCTATTGTGATCTACTTGTGGCAAAGCTAGTCTTGCTCATGGCATTTATTTTCGTTTTAAACTGAGATAGTAATGAGCTGTAAATATAACTTTAAAACTTAAGAATATAGAACTTCAGTAGCCCATCATTATAGATATTCCAGCCATTTCGTCAGCATTTTAGTTTTTGGTCATTTATTCATGAAAATTTAACTGATTGGTTCTTATTCATGGTATGTTTAATACATAGCCATGTATTTCACAAGCACACTTTTGTCTGACCCCACCTTATCATTATTAAATTTTACAGTCCATCCAAGGAACATTTTTTAATAACTTGGAGCATAAAATGTTCATCCCTTTTTAAACTAATGCTTTATTATCATCATTAATTATCATCATCAACTTGAAAACCTCCGGCGGCAAAGGGCATCCTAATCAGATGACAGAACCAACTAACCTGGCTCCTCTCAGATGTGGTGGCTCTACTTTGAACTCCTCCCAGATGATCAAGCTCCTCACCAAGCTCCTCACCCTATGAAGAAAGCTCATTTTCACCGCTTGTATCCATAATTGCATTCTTTTGGTCATTACCCAAAGCTCATGACCATAGATGAGGTTTGGGATATAGAACGACTGGTAAACAGAGACCTTCGGCTTATGGATACTTAAACTCCTCCACCTGGGGCAGGTCCTTTCCCCTTACCTGGAGACGCCACCCTCTGGCCTCCACACATAATGCAATCATGTACTCCACAAGTCCACAAAACACATGTAGACTGTGTTGGCAAACTCCCATGCCCCCTCAAAAATCTCCATGAGGGTGAAAACTGGTCAGTTGTTCCATGGCTGAGACAGAATCCGCATTGTTCCTCCTCAGTCTGAGGTTAAACGATGGGACACTCTCCGGTCCACTTAGTTAAAAATAGGGACCACCACCCTGCTCTGCCAGTCCAAGGGTTACGGTTTCTGCGGTCCATGCCATATTTTAGAGGTGTGTCAGCTATGACAGCCCCACAACATCCCGAGCCTTAAACATTTTCAGGCAAATCTTATCCACCCCCAGCACCTTGCCACTGAGGAGCTAGCCAACTACCTCAGTGAACTCCACCAGGGAAATGGAGTCTGACACGCCAGAAGCCTCTGACCCATGTCTCTCAAATTTAGGAGTTTCTCAAAGTGCTCGTTCTTTAGACCCACAATATCCTCATTTGAAGGTGAAGTTTCTTCACCCCAGCTGAGCACAGCTTGAATGAAGCCACTGCAACCACTCACCAGACAGTTGTCCAGAATTTCCTTGAAGCCAACCAAATAGATTTTCCAAGGCCTTGCCAAACTCCTCCCATGTTTTGGATTTTGCTTCAGCCACCGCCGCTGCTTTTTTGCCCACAGGATCTTATTTGCTGAGTTGGGAGTCCTCCAGGCCATCCAGTCCCTAAAGACCTCCTTCTTCAGCTTGACAGCCTCCCTTACCACCGGTGTCAACCAAGGGGTTCTTGGGTTGCTGCCCTGACAGGCACCATCAAGCTTTTGACCACAGCTATGCCTGGCGGCTTCCAAAATGGAGGTTTTTTTTACATGAGAAAAGTTCTTCCGGAAGTGGGAGTTAAAATCATTCTGACCAGAGGCCTATGCCAGTTGTTCCCAGCACACCCCCACTATTTGCTTGGGTCTACCAGGTCTGACCACCAGTTTTCCCTGCCATCTGATCCAGCTCGCCAACAGATAGTAATAGGTTGACAGCTCAGCACCACTCTTTACCCGAATGTCCAGAACATATGGTCCCAAGTTTGATTAAATGCCTTTGGTGTTTGGAATGGACAATCCATGACAAGCACAGAAGTTCAATAAATATATTATTTAAGTTTAGATTGGGCATGCCGTTCTTCCCAATCACCCCTTCCAGGTTTTCCAGTCATTGCAAACATGAGCGGTGAAGTCTCCTTGCAAGATTGTGGAGTCTGTATGCAGGGCCCTTTCAAGAACCCTACTCGCTCACTCCAAGAAGGCCAAATACTCTGAACTGTTGTTTGGAGTTTTCCTCCCTGCAATTTTAATTTGTATTGAGGTGACCCTCTCATCCGCTAATACAAACTCCAACTGCATGGCAGTCACGGTGACTTGTGAGTATCCACACATCCTGTGCAACTCCTGAGTAGGAAAGGAACCAACCCCTATCAAGGAGTTCCATGAAGGTGCTAATCAATGCCTTATTGATTGGTATAAGTTACCTTATGTTTTGCTGTTTTCTTTTAAACCCTTTAGATGGCCAGGACCTGCCAGCCAGCACAAACTTTTTTTACACAATTCTTTAACTTAAGAATAACTCACCTAGTTTGCATTGTTTTCCATGTAGTTACTGAAAGCCTGGGATTTATGTAAGGACTTTTCACAACATTGGCAGCATTTTTGCCAATACTAATAATTCATGTAACCTTAACAGTGGCCAAATGATCTGTCAGTCAGGCCTGAGTTTCTGCTTTCTTGTTCCTGTCCAGTCCTCTACAGAATAGTCTGCCCACTTATTGAGTGAAGATATTTTTCATGTTCACTGTGCTCCAGTGTTGCTAGGGTTTTGTATCTCTGACCCCATATGAGCGCAAAGTGCTTTGCACATGAATGATAATGCTGTTCAGACCCACCAGCTCTGTCCCAGTGAAGCATCAGTGTATCTCTTGAACAGTGTACCTGTCGTTTGCATCCGATACAGCCAAGATGTAGTATAGTCTCAGTGCAGACATGAGTGAAGCAGTAAGTGCTTTTGGAGTTTTAAAGAATGTTTGGTGTCACAGTAGAGGTTTTTTGCCTTTTCTCACTGCTGAATGAAACAGTCGTATAACATGAGAAGTGTGAAGGGTGGAGAAGGGCACCATTGTTTTAAATTAGTCATTGACGTTCTGAATAATTTTGGTGGTTGTTTTTTGTTTATGTTTGTAATTATTATTATATCTGCATGAAAAATATATTTTTTGTTATTCAGTTGCCTTTATTTTGTAAATACTTAAAAATTACCATTTGTCTACATTAAAATCTGGAGCAAGATGCGGTCACCATTGCATGCCAGAGTTTCACATAACTCTGATTTTGTTGTAACCCAGTTTTGACAATCACCTGCCCCTATACATCATGGAAAAACATGATGTCATTAGTCACAAAATCAGCTAAACTCTCAGGCAATATTAAGAAGTTTGATTAGTGAGACTACAGAGAAGGTAGCCTAGGTGGCTCACTGATATACGTTAATCCATTTGGTTAATTGTTTGGTGTATTGGATTCACTTTGTATCGTTCTACTGAGTGTTGAAATAGAGACAAAGTGTCATTAGATGTGTGTGTTGAATGAGGTACATGGCTTACAGATGTCACACAATTCCACGCATCTCCAAACAGGTTTGATCATTTTCAGTGTATTCCCGTTAAGCATGGCACATTTTGTACTACTTTGCACACAGTCAGTGTGTCAGCGTATTGTCTTCATTTAGACAAGCAATACATTCAGATTTTGAGAAAGACATATTCAAATTGCACAGTCTTTGCACAGTCTGTTGTTAATTAACCCCTCATTTTTGAAAGGGCGTGAAGATTGCCCTTCTAATACTTCACAAATTATTTTATAGTTTGATTCTTGCATAAGTATCTTATGTATCTGCTCACTGTATTTGTGTAAGTGTTAAAAGTATTTGAAGTTTGAACTTTCACAAAGATGCGTTTACAGCTCAAGTGTTAATGATCCATTTTGCTTTTTTTTCTGGAGTGAACCAAGACCTCTTATTATATTTGAAAAAATCTTTGAAAAGTGTCTTTGAACAATTTTTTATTAGTTTTCAGACAGAAATCTTTAGCATTTTTCTTATATTGCTCTATGAACCTACCTGATTGTTCAGAATACATGAATAGAGTGACTCTTTTAAAATGCCTTAAAACAGCAGAATTTTGTAAGAATAGTTTGTAGCTGTCAGTATCACTCCAGTAAGATCTGCTCAACACCTGCTAATTTGGTGGTCCTGTGGATGGGCATTTTTCCCACCATAAGCTTTTGGCGGAGTCCCCCTGCATAGCAGCCCAGCAGGAGAGTCCAGCAAATAGCGTGTGAGTCACAGCAAGCACACTGACTGCAGTTTTCAGTGGTGCTAATTTCTACTGTCAAACACTGCTATTCCAACAATGCAAACTGGAGAAAAAAAACTTTTTTCTGTCTCTTTGGTGGAAGAGATTGCAGCTGTGTCTTTGAGCGTCTGTCAGTTCTGATTCCTGGTTAGTGCTGGGTGATACAGCCCCATAGCAGTACACTTATAGGCATCGTACCGCAATGATACCTTTAACCCCTAGAACCAGAAGCCTTCATTTTGCAGGCAAATGTGTAGTTCACTTCATTATGGTTTAAGCTACAAACATGATACACATATCAGAACGCTCATCAGACCCGGTTGCTTCTAGCATGTCATCTACCTGTGATGCCACTATCAGTGAGTAATTTGGTTCGGAAAATCACCCAGAATCCTGACATTATTGATTTCCTTTTAGCCTTCAGATTCCATGAATCACACATTAGAACACTCAGCGGACCCTGCCCTCACAAACCAGATTTTATCCCCCTCTGATTATCCATCAGCCAGCAATCCAGCTTCAAAATCACCTAAAACCCGCTCAACCAGACCCACTGTTAAACCTGCTATTAGCTCTCCGCTTTAGTCTTGACATGGCAACAAAAGAGTTAAAACAGTGACGCGATTTACACATCACAGCGATCAACGGGACCAGAGTGACTTTATGGAGGTTCAGCAAAGATTCAGTCAGTAATCCATTTTAGAAAACCACCATTCAAATCTTGCATTTACGTCCATTTAAATCCCCCATTTTAATGCCTCACAGCACATGCATGATCTGGAACTTCTCCTTGTGTCTCAAACAGTTCTCTGATGGACTATGATGATAATCAGAAATTTACAGCTAAATGCACATAATAACAAAATGCACAAAATGCAGTCACAGTTAGAAACATGAGACTACACACCAGCCATGTGCTCCATGCCTGTTTCAGGGCTGACAGAGTGGGGGAGGGGCAGAAAACGTGACAAAAGGTGGTGTTCCAATCAAAAACAGTGAGTGGACTACAGTCTTTCCCTCAAAAGCATACAATTTGACATTTTTAACAGATAAATAACACATAATAAACAATAAATATGATGAATATTATTACAAAATGAATAAAATTTAGCTCTTTGAGTTTACGTTGAGTATTGAAAAAATCTGATATTAAATATGCAACTCAATTTGTAATTACAAATAAAGCCTGTCTTGCTGTGTATTAGAGTTTTAGCACTCAGTATGAATCAAAGAGGACAGAAAATCAATTAAAAACATAGCTGCCCTATGCTAATTGTTTTTTATTACTCAATAATGCACTTTCTGCTCACAGACACTCCAGACTAACAATTTCTGAAAAGGTATCTGAGGTGCCATGTGTTTTTAGGATCTCTATAAGCAAAAATGTACACTTTTTTATTTATTGAAATTTGCCAAATTTATTAAGAAATCAAATTTCTGGTAACATTTACATATCAAATAATGTTATATCTGAGTAGCCCTGGGTCTCCTGAAAATAAAAACATTAGGCATGTGTGACTTTCTCATAGAAATATTTTATAATTGCAATTGTAATTGATCCAAATACCAAACATTTACCCCAAATTACAAGAGGGTTTTATGGGTAATGATAGTGATAGATAACAAAGGCTTAAATTGCAACTTATAATTTTATTATAATTTTTTGTGTGCTTTAGTTTTTTTTTTGAAAGAACAGTTCAAAATACAGCAAAATGATTCAGTACAGTATTAAAACAAATGAAAACAGCTAGTGAAATTTTAAACTCTGTCGCCAAAATCTATTCACTCTCTTCTGATGGTCTCTCTTTTATTATCTTTAGTGCAAACCACTGATAGTAATCAAATCTATGCATCTAGGCATGCTATCTTGGGTGCATCTTGCCAGAGTAAAGGTGGACAGCGAAGGGATGTGGCTTATGCTATGGACACACACACACACACACACACACACACACACACACACACACACTCCAATGACTGGACTTTTCTTTCAAGTTACTTATAAATTTTAATTGTGGTGATTTTGGGGGCTTAATTTGTTCACATAAATCCTTTTATGTCATTTGCTGTGTTTTTACTTCTACATCCACCGAGCCATACTGCCCAGCACTACGTCTGGCTTATCTTCCACTCTTTGCAGACCTTCTTGACATCGGCTGGATGGTCTAATCAATTTCCAATAATTAGCTATAATATGGAATATTTCACTCAGCTGTCTGTGCTTACATGCCATATTGGATTCCATTATCGGTCATAAAACAAACTGGAATCCAAATGACTCCAATTCATTATTGTAAAACAAGCTTCAGGTCTGTTCTGCATTAAACTAATTGCTATTTCTGATCTTATTTTCAAATTGTGATATATGCCTCAAGTTGCTTGGCTTCCATTGAAGTTTTTAGGAAAACTGTCGCTCTGTGTTTTTATCACAGCATTTAAAGGTGTATTTCTGTTCATCATGGACTTGTGTTCTTTAGTGAAAAAGCGCTTGATTAGAGGTAGGCAAAAACCTTTGTGTGACCTTGATGGCCATTTATCAAGGCCTGAGTTGCAGCCAGCTCTAGAGCTGCATGAGTGTTTCTGTCTAAGGGACTAATGTTATCTTTAGTCACACACACATGCTCTTTCTTTCTCTATCCACACTTCATATGCCTGATTAATGGGGTGTGTGTTGATATGATCTCACGGCTGTTTCCCTGGGTGATTGCAGAGCTGCACTGAGGCGCGTTTTGTCTCTGTCCTTCACGCGCTATCACAATGCTTTATCGCCGAGATTAGCCTCACGCTGCTAACTTAAAGGCAGCAGTGCACATTGATCTTGCCCATGATCCCCTCAACTGTTGTTGCCTTCAGATAATTCACAGAGAGAAGCCGAAAAGGAGAGCGATCACTATCGATTTATTGCTCCAGCCATTCGTTTTGCTCTTGATGGTTATCTGGCCAATATTCCAAAAAAGAGTTTTCTTAGAAACTGTGTGTATATATGAGTGAAAGTTTAAAAGAGAGAGCAGACTGCATGATGCCTGTATCCTATTCTTCTTTGTCTTTTATCTACTTCTCTTTTAGTATTCGGTCATGTTTTTTTAACAGGTGTTCTCATAGATATGCTTGTTTCATATGTCACGTTGCCTTGCTTTAATCCCAACACACAAGTTCACCTTAAACACAGAACAAAGGCTACGATGAAAGAAGGTAGAGGAAACTGGTGTGGTCACGTGGAAAACCTGGCTCCAAAGGGCTCGCTGTGCTTTTAAGGTAGCTTAGATTAAAAAGTCAAATGCTCTTTGAATGCCAGGCCTCCATTTAACTATAAGAGAGAAAAAGCCTCTCTGTACTGGCAGCCCAAACCAGTGTCCTTGGTTAACCACTTCCTTGGTTAGTTTTGTGAATGTGATGCTCTTTTTAAAGCTGACACTTATTTTTCCCCTCTGTTTAAGGTATTTTATAGTGTAGCAAAAGATAGGATAATACATTTTTGCTGTCATATTAAAACCTCAAAAATCATTAAAACCATGTAACATTTTTTATACCAATTGAAAATGCCATTTTCACATATGTACACAGTTTGCATCACAACAATGAGATTTACTGAATTTTGGTAAGCTAAAACAAACAAAAGAGGGTTTTTTATGGAACCTTTCTTTTGAAGAGTATAAAGGAAGTTGACACAGACAGTTACGTGTGATTGAGCATAGCAGAAAATGGTAGGATTTACTTCTGGAGCGCATGGTGATGTTAATAACAAGATGCATTGGGGATCAGATCACAGAATGTATATCTTTTTTATGTCTTCATTTTTTTTCTTCTGTGTAGATATGGGCTACTTTGAATGAATGAGTTGTGGTATAAGGAAACTGAATTGAAATGTAATACGACTATGTTCTTGATGACTTGGCCTGTTGGTATTGCACTCTTCTCAGCAGTATGACTAGGCTCTGCTTACAGTTTGGAGCCTGCTGCTGGATCCGAGCTGTGGTTACTCCAGCTAATCCTAGTCAGTCCTGAGACATTGCCTAGTCATTGCGTTCAACACTGAGAAGATATGATGGGCAGAATGCAGGGCCTTGTGCAGCGAAGACTGAGCGGATTTTACCCCTTGGTGCCCCTCCCACCCGTAATCCTGTTTCTTGGAGGGATTTCAGCCACTGCAATATGGGGGTTTTGATGGTGACATTTTTCCACCATCCTCTTCATTGGACTTCAGACGTCCCAGAGTGTCACACAGCATCAGGCACAACTGCAGGATTAAGCAAGACTTTGTACGATACCTTCTCATCCTAAATATTAGAGGCCGTTTTGTGGGCTGGTGATTAAGTGGAGAAGTGTGTGTTTACAACATGGACTCGTTTGACGTGAGTGCACTTGAGTGGGTGGCGTTTGGGATTCTTAATGCTAACAACTTAGTATTGACAAAGCAGTCACAGCTTTCAGACATGGCACAGAAATTTCTATAAACTATTCATTCCTGTGGTTTGGCTTCCATCTTTTCCATTTGCATGGATCCTGAATAATTGACCATGGGCAGGACTATTATGTATGCGCTGTTAACTCTGGAAGCATACAATAGACCTTGGCTGCCCTTGTCACTAAGCTAAGGGAAATAGTCTGTCTACAAAGAGCTTTAGTTTGATGTGCTGAAGAGTTTTGGCCAGTACTTGTAGGGTATCCCTTCAGTCTGAAAAGTTCTGAGATTCATCTTGAAGCAGTCAAAGACAACTAGGCAAGGCTTTCTTCTTCCATATAATCTATGGTGGATAACAAGTAATTAAAGGTTGCAAGGACCAATTGAGAATTATAACTCACATAATGATGACAGGTTTCTATTAGTACTTGTTAATTATCACCAGTACAAGTATTTTAAGTTGGGTCTTTCTTTGATAACATTTAGGATTCACTCCAAGTTGTCATTATTGCTGACAGATTTGTTTTGACTTTCCACAGTTAGTTCTAACAGTGAAGCTTAGATGTATCACAGTTCCTGTTCTCAAATTTGTTCTTTTCCATTTTTGAATGTATCACCTGCTCTATCACTCAGTGCTTTTTAAATGAATGCACAATAAAACTGCAATGATTGACAAGTGCAGTTAATGACAGTACCAAAGAAAAGTAATTTTCAAAGAGTGAACAGTCTAAGGGTGTTTTCACGTATAGTTCTTTTTAAATGAACCGAACTGAGTAATGTTAAAGTGAGCCTGAAAGGGAACTGACTGCAGCTGACCTCAGGGCTTTTTGGCACTGATTTGAGATCTCAGACCATTTCTTGTTCAGACCACAACTCTGTTATAACTCAGACCCCTTTCACACCATGCACAGTGTACGCAGTGCTCACAAAGTGGGCAGTGTTTTTCATAAAACAAACCTTTTGGGTGGCGAGAAGAACTACCAGACACACCTGCCGGTTTCCTTTTGGCTGCGCTGAAATGATTGGCTGAGGTGCATCGCGTAAAATTGGAAAAGTGACTGTGCGTGTCTGTTGCGATGGGTTCTGTTTTTCGCTGTGCTTCTCACAGAGCTCCAACCGAAAATCTGCATCTGCAATGAAAATAATGTATTTGAAAGAGCTGCAGTGAATTTTCATTCATTCAGTGTAAAAGCATCTTAAAACTCTGTTGCGTGTGTGCGTTAGCCACTACTTTTCCTTGTTTGATTCTTAGTACTAATTCTGTAACTGACAGACTATTGAGACATTTGTTCTTGTAGGGAACTGTTTAGTGAAGGGACAAAGTGAGGTTAAATCTGTAAGTTAATTCTAGAGGAATTTAGTCTGTGGTTTAAGGTATGAAGAAAAGCACACACTTCAGGTGAACACAGTTCGGAGCGTGTAGACCTTTGGGTGATCATGTGGAACACTTGAATGCAGGGTTCCCCAAACCTTTTGTCTTGTGGGGGAACAGAATACGGTGTTTGTGATGGGCCAATGGCCAAAAAAGACAAAACATAAAGAAGGTTGTTACATATAGTATAAAAAGTTTTTCTTTCATTACATAAGGTGGTGAGGTTAGGATAACTTTCTGGTGGGCCAAATTAAACGTGTTCATGAGCCAACCTTGATGACCAGGCTTTTCTTGAGTATAGTACCTACATATGTTTATGTCTAGGTACCTATATCTGTTTTTGCTCAGCTGTTGTGGCACGTAAGCATTATTTTTTAAGAGACACTAAACATTTGATAAGTAAAAAAGAAAACAGTGCTAAATGAAGTGTTAAAATACAGGGTGATTCAAAAAGATTAATATGATTTCAAAGCGGCATATTTTTACAACTGTGAGGAGCCTAGGAACCAATCACATACCAATTGAAAGAGCGGGTCATAGAGTTTCTGACTGTCACCGGACTGTTTTGGGTTGTCCGCTTCAGTAAGAGTGAATCCGTCATAACTGTGCAACATGATTTTCGTCGTCAGTGAACCTCCAACAGCTCAAAGCGTTCGTTGTTGATTCCTCAACACTGGTTGATCTCCAAAAACTCATTGAAAGAGCTGTGAGTACAGTGACATTCGACATGCTCAGTCGAGTGTGGGATGAATTTGACTATCACATTGATGTTCTCCATACAGCTGGAGGAGGTTCATATTTAGCACTTGTAAAGTTACATAATAAACTTCATACTCACTTAAACCATTTACAATTTACTGCATTGTTCTGTAATGATTTACAAGTGAAATAAATCATTTTGAAATCAGATGAAGCTTTTTGAATCACACTGTATATCCATTGGTATTTTTTTACATACCCACATTGTAATTGCATCTTTGTGTTTTTCATTTAGAGTAATGAAATTTGGTGTAAAAGCACTGCTTCCCTTCATGCCACAATACTTAGCGGTGCAATAGTATGCTCCTGATTGATTTTGCAGTGGTGAGGAGAACCAAAGTAGGGGAAGATTAATCTGTGCATGTTTATGGCAATTGCACACTCTGTAGTTCTGCAGATTGTTCAGTCTGTCAGATAACCTTTATGTGATTCAGTGTGGTGTCCTTGTAGCCGAACGCTCGACAGCATGGGACACAGTTCAAGGTTTCAAGAAAAACCACAAAGCAACAAGCAGATACTTGGGTGTTATCCCAGCATGCTATCATGTAATTGGTCTGTATGTTTATCTGTCTATCTATCATTAGATTTTTTTTAGTAGAACCGCAAAGCAACAAGTAGATACTTGGGTGTTAGCCAAATGTGCCGTTATGCAATTTTTCTGTTTAATTGTTTGATAATTTCCCTCCAGTTCCCTGTTCCTTGTCATAGCTTGTTTTTGAAAACGTATAATCAGTGAACTCAGGGTTTGACCTGGACGTTAAATGTGACAGTTGTTTAGCTGGAATATTGTGACTCTTGAACACTTTGTTTGCTAACCACACACTAAACTACACTTTATGTATTGCTTTTGTTGAACATGTCTTCAAGCATTTTGCATTTTTGGTGTATTGCCTGCCTTTATTTTCTTATTTCAGTTTACTAGCTTTTTCAGTCTTCTAGCTTGATGACCAGAGGTAAAACAAACTAGTCTACAAACTATGAATTCCAAAATACTTTGCTGCAAACTAGGAATCCTTTTAATATCGTATTATCACAAAATGCCTATAGTTCAAAGCAAGCCTTGAGCCATGAACAGTATACAAAAAGGTGTGTAAGTAATGTACATTAGCAGAGCATACTGTAGTAAGTCTCTGGACTCGAAATGTTTCGTTTTTTCTTCATGTAGCATCATATTTTGTTTTAGTTTTGTTTGTATGAGTTATTTCTGATTCCAATTTAAATAAAGTATTTTAGATTGTGATTGCAGATAAGCAACAAAAGTTACTTGGAGTAATTTCGCTAGTTTTTCAGTAAACTACTTATTTGCACTTAATTGAATAATTTATTATAATTAGAATAGTTTAGAATAATTGAGTAATTTAGTTTGTTAATACTTTTCCTTGTACTCAAGTAAATGATCAGTACAGTAACAGTACTCTTACCAAAGTAGGAATTTTCAGTTCTCTTTACACCCTTGTAGTGGCAAGACAGTCTTTGTGTGTGTGTGTGTGTGTGTGTGTGTGTGTGTGTGTGTTTGTGTGTGTGTGTGTGTGTGTGTGTGTTTTGTGTGTACTAGGACTGGGTGATTAAAACAAACAATAATTATCGCAATACAACTTTTCTTAATAGAGAATTAAGAAATGTTCTCACACTTCTGCATTGTCTGAAACGTGGAGTTATACCCTCCCTGTTGGAGTGGAGTGTTCGGCGATCTGTGACCAAGTGTGTGACTAAGTGTCATATAACTGTGCTGGCCTAGAGCAAATTTCCTTTTATTCTAACATATTAACAAGCTTTAGTAGTGTTAAATCACGACTGCTTCACACAACTACAGCCGGAGTGGTCTGTGTGTTACAGCGCTCAAACAGTCATATTTTAGTATTCGTGCATTCCCAAGGAACAAAAGTGAGAGAAAGCGTTGGTTCATGCTCGTTACAGTTAGCTGTTTATAGCAGCAGAATAACTTGAAGCAGCGCTCTGTCACTGGCCCAGCACCGCCAAATTGATGTTATTGTAGTAAACTTCGGTAATGGAACAAGGCAAGAAAAGACAGACCTTGGTGGCATTAAGTGCTGCAGTATAATTCTCTCACAACAGACAAACAACATCCTCCTTTTAGGTACTATGTTTTTGTCTGGTGCGAGAGAATCACACTGTAGGTAATGCTACGGAGGTCCGTCTTTCACACACTGAGTGTCAGATATATTGTGGTTCTTTCACCCATCCCACTACTATGACAGCGCAGAAAAATTCAAATGTCTGTTGCTTGTGTTAGAGTACTGTGATGTGCTCTGACGTGGATGTGATAGGAGTGACACAAGTAAGGCGGTGTGATCCATCACTGATGTACCTAGCCAGCATTGTTAAGTTAAGCACGGGTTACTAGATTGCATAGCATTTGTCACCAGACAGCTATAAAAAAAAAAATATATATATATATATATATATATATATATTATTTTTTATTTATTTATTTATTTTTCTTTTTAAATTATGAATATTACAAAAATCACAGTTGTGCTGTGCGTGTGAGAGTGCTGCTTTAACCGGCTGGTAAAAACAGTTAACCTGGTAAAATTTCTCCCACTATTTCATGATTCCAGATTTGCTAAATGTTCCTCTGCTTGGCAAGTGTTTGTCATGTTCTGACCATAAAGAACAGTTTAAAACCACAATTAACCATCTGGTGCCTTCAACTTTAAACTTTCACTCAGGGGCAAAAATCAGCATTTAAACTTGAAAGAAATATTGATTTGACATGTATCGTGATAATTATCAGTACTGACTGCTATGAAAATTTTTATCATGATTTTATCATGATTTTAGCATTTTTGGCCATATCTTCCAACCCTAGTACAAACCTTTCATTAGTCTGCAGAGGGCTTAAGAGCATGTATTTAAGGGTGTGAGCTTACAGAGGAGTTATTAACACACTTCACTTGGAGGCTGCCTCAGCTCTCAGTGGTCTTCCCTTAATCAGCCTGGTCCTGTCCTACAAGTCTGCCCCTAGCACTGTCTTTGTCTTCTCTTGGTCATATACCTCACCTGTCACACTCTGCTCCACACTACCTTTATCCAAATGCATAGTCAGTCCTTTCACCACTTATTGTTCTCTTACTCCCTCATTCTCTTTCTTCCTTAAACTCTCACTCTCTCTCACTGTCTCTCTGAACTGTGTCGAGTACCTCTAGCCCACGCCAATTTTTTCTATTCTACTGGGCTGGATAATCTAATTGAATTAAAGCTCTTGCCTAGGTTGTCACAATGGTACATAGTGCATTTGGAATACAAGCCAGAACTCTCATCAGTGGGAAGATGATATTAGGTAAGATGGCCTACTTCTCTGGTTTACATGGCCTTTTGCCCCTTTATGTGGAATAGGGCCTTACCAGTCCATCACTTTGCTGAGAAAATTGGCCATTATGAAATTTGCATTGTAAAAAATTGTGTTTTATCTTTAAAAAGTATATAACCTGGTTCCGTTGAAATTTTGAGTTCAGTAAACTTCAGATAATAAGTAAACAGACAAAGGAAGCCAGGTTACTTACTCTTTTAAATTAAAACACTAAATCATTATTTATAATATGAATCAAATGAAGTCGTAGAGTACTTGCATCATACTAGAATTATTTTATATATGTGTCTAAAATTGGTTTTATATTATTGAATAGTTTTGGATAGTAGTGTATATTCGTAAGATGTAAAGAAGATGTAGCTGTACAGACAGCCTTCAGTCAGAGAGTAACTCTGGTGGGTTTTCGTCTCTGTAAGCATCCAGTGATTGATGTAGATCGTCACATTACTATGGAGAATATCAAACTGCAGAAGCTAGTCCTTGAAGAAACGCCCACCAATCGCTCCTTCCTCCCTGTGACATCTGAACGATATTTGTTGATGCTCTCACGAGAGTTTTATCAGCATTGGCACAGAAATATGTTTTGCAGACTGATTATGATGTATAATGTCTTAGGAAGATCACGGCTTTTCACTGCAAACCTGCTTAAAAAGAGTGTAGCAAGAGACTGTGGCTGTGCCTTATGGCATTCCCGAGTCATATTCCGTCTCTAAAATAAAGGACAAGCTTGAGGATCTGAGTGAATTTTGATGTAAGCATCGCTCCAAAAGAGAACTGAGTGACTCATGTCCCAGCCCTCAGTGGAATAAGGGGCTTCGTATCCTCCATCAAGGGCAAAGTATAGCCTAGAAAGTGTCCTACTGCTTTCCTACTGATCTGAGAACTGAGAGTCAACACAGTTGTGGAAGCTTTAGAGAACCGTCAGCACACACAAAACCAAACCCTTTACCTTGGTGTTTTAGAGCCATACCATCTAAGCCACTGTTTAAAGAGCTGGGAAATGTGATGTATTCAGCAGTTTGAGCCATGCTGACTCCTGACGTTTGTGTTTTTATGCAGTTTGAAGTTGTGCAAGATTCTCTGAGGAATTCCTTTTACAGAAAGTAGAATGAAGTCAGTGCGGCCAGGTGGTTTTTAGTGATGTTAACTTTCGCTGTCCAAGGTGCTGCTCAGAACTGCTCAGAGTACACTTATTCTGCCAGCAGTATTTCACTTTTATCTTTGATTACAAATCAATTTTGATTTAAAAAAGGCATTATTCCGTTCACTCATTAGTGATTATTTACATTTTAAACATTTTTAACTCTTAGACATTGAGAGGTAATGCTTTCTTTTTGCTATAATTAGAACAGACCTAGTTTCATAGTAAAATACATTTGATTTGCTTTCTGCAGTTGCACTGGTTTAGTGTCATGTAATAGCAAAAATGTGAAGGATGATTTTTGTCCTGTCAAAGAGGACCATGCCACCACAAAAAAAAATTGAATCCAGACTTTCTGCAGAATATGTCCTCTTTTTCAGTGAGTTGAGAAATAACTAATATTCAGTTAAACCCTACTTTAGTTCTAAATAACTGCAAATTCTAAGGCATACACTTCAGTTGTTTTTTTGCTTTATTATGTTTCATAATACTGAAGCTCATGCAGACAGCCACCATGCAGTTAATTATTATCTCAAACTTTGGGAAATGGCCAGTAATGATGATGACTGCCCTGGAGGCCTCCTGCTTCACCCTTTAGTCCACCCCTTTAGATACTCTCCTGTGAAAATGCAGTGCGAAGGTGCCGCTATTGGAAAGCCTTGTCAAGGCAACAACCCTAATGTTCCATTCAGTCCTCGCCCACCAACTCAATCCAGCACTCAGAGTTGGCACGCATTGGAGCAAAGGTGATCCATGATTCATGTGGAAGGCTGAATGATTCCTAGCTCTGTCAGGGACCGTGTGCCTCTGCAGCAGGATGGGGCTAACGAGAGCGGCTAGCTATGTCCCAGCAGGAAATCCCAAACAAGAGGGTGCCAGTTAATTAGGCAGCTTATTAATGGCCCGTGTGTGCAGGGCACCCAGCGTCACTCAGAGGGCCATGTTTGAACACGCCGCCAGTGAGAGTGGCTTTGAGAGTGAGCAAGGTCACCGTGCTTCGCACTCCTCTGTCAGCTGCTGCCTTGAATTTTATGCTCAAGTCTCAGTTTATTTCATTTCTTTATTTTTTTTAGCAAGGTACTGATTTAATACTTTGGATTTGATATGCTAGATTGGTGTCGGCTCAGTACTAGCCTTATTAAAGGGATGCTAAAGGGTGTAATTTTGAGGGTTGTGTATTGGCAACAACCTGGCAATACGATACATATCGTGATACAGGGATTACAATTCAATATATTGCGATACTGTAAGCAAGGTGATACATTGTGATTTTAAATCTAATTTTAGGGAATTGTCATAGCGTACCACCACATGCATGAATCTGACTAACAGATAAAGTCTGCTGGCTGACGATGGGTTAGAACACCTTTCTAGCAGTCGGGGGTTTGAAGACAAAACAAAATTAACCACTGTCTGCCGTTAATGTTTTCATGTAAACTATTAATTTAAAATTGAAACTGCGTTTTTGAGAATTGATACAGTATCACAAAACATGATATTGCGATGCTTGTGTATCTGTATCAATTAATATTTCCTCACACCTCTAGCAATTTTATAAAATTTCATAACATTGATAAATTATATCAGATATTATTACCACGTTTGCACAATTCGTAAACACACTGCGCGTAATGGTACATTTTCCTTTTGTTTGCTACACATGAGTGCCTTGACAGAGCACAAGGATCAAATTTGTACTTGATATTGAGTAGGTGTTTGGATGTCGTGATTGGTATCAAGACAGAAAAAGTTGGATTGGTGCGGTCTTAATTTTTCAACAACCAGATATTCAAGGATTGCTTGCTAGAGCTACTTGCTTATTGTTTCACTTTCTGTCTTGTCCTCTGTCTTTCTCTGACTTTCTCAATCCTTACTCCTGATTTCTTGCTCTTGTTAGAGCCTCTCTCTGCCTCTCCCTCTCTCCTCTTGTCTGTTTTCCTTATTCATTTTTATCTCATAAGAAAGTCTCACTGGGGACCCTCTCCTCAACAGCAGCTCTCATTAATAGAACATTGTACCTTTTCCTCCACTCTAATTAATGGGTATTTCTCTCCAGTGGAAGGTACAGTACCTGACCACTTAAAACTGCTGTTTCCTTTTTGCTGACTGCATAGTTACTTTCATTGCAACACATCTAGTTTTCCTCTTTTTCTATATCCCTTGCGGTCTATCAAATACAAGTACACATTTAAGCATACACATGCCTCCACATATGTGCGTTTTCATCTTCCCCTAGGCATCACTAGTCTTGTGACTAGACAGCCCTTCATACTGAGTAATGTGCTGCATCCCTGCACCCTTGAGCATTAAAGGCGCTGCTCACTAAATATGCCAGCCCATGAATAGTTAATCAGCTGCCATATTGGCTTATCGTCTCTCCTCGCTCTCTTCCTGGAATCTTCACTTTGGTATTCCATATAATGTACATTATCCATTTCTCCAAAGGCAAGGCTGTGAGCTGGATAAATATTCAACTGCTAATGAACACAGACTTGTTTGCTTTGGCAGAACTCTTTCTTGCTTATCATAATCATCGCAAAGCTTATCTGAGATATGAGTAAGGATACATATCTAGCCAAGCCAACCTTACCAGGGCTTAATGAGGCAAGATACGGACCATGATTTCATCATTTATATCCCAGTGCTGAATACTCTGGCTGTATATGTACCACAAATTAGCCTCGGGGCGCATGAATAATAAGAACTCTGGCAACTTCTGGACCTATAAATTTGTACAGATGCTTTGCTGGGTCATTGCCATTCTTTACCTAGTAGTGGAATTAATTTTTCATTTGTTTTAATATTTATTTTCATATTTAGTCTAGACTTCACATCACGGTTCTTTATTTAAATAAACAAACTTGATTCTGAGGCATTGTTACTCATGAAAAGCTATATGATGTAATATCATCTTATTTATGACTGTGGACTAAAAGCATTGCATGCATAGCAGGAAAATGTAGGTGTAGTATACAAGGTTTCTTGAGAAAAGTGATGCTAGGGATAGAACATTCAGCTGTGCAAGCAAAGTGCTGCTGAAGCTGTAAAAGGTGCACTACTTGATATTCACATTTCAAAATGTTTAAAGCAGCCCATTCTTTCCCAGATGCTTGAAAGTTGTAAACTTGACCATGGGTTTGTTTTTCTTGAAGTTAGGCTGTCTTCATTACTGCCATAGCAACAGTTAACAGTGTTGTCAAGATGTCGCTGAAGTTATATTAACCGTAAGGCTGTCAGGCTTGATCAGTTGAACTCAATCAATCAATAATTAAATAAATTATTAAATAAATAAATAAGCCTATATATAACACCCATTTATATGTATTTTTGTCACATTGTCTTTGCCACAAAGCTGTAAGGAATTTTTTTTTCTATTTCTCAACAATGGAACTATACAGAAATCTTGAAATATTGGTGGAATTCCCCTTTAATGGAAAATAAAGCAAGATACAGGCAATTCAGGAGGACAGCAGCCATTTGTTGTAACAGTGTCTGTAAATACAGCAACAGAGGAAATGGCTGCTTACTTCAGCATAAAATGTGCATTATTTGCACTTCAGCAACTCTTTTATTCTAGCTATAATTAGGATTAACAATACACTTTTAGTTTTAGTATACAGCAACTGTTTCTGATATCCTGATAGACTTTTTTGTTTTATGCTGTTTTGGTTGTCTTGTTGTTTATTACAGGTTTTAATCATGGATATTTTGTTGCCAGCAGAATTTTTCTTCTAGAGGTAGTGATGGTTGACTTCATTTGTCTTGATCTTAGGATCTTCTTGTGTATTATTCTTAGCATCACATGGAGTGTTCTTCAGATTTCTCTTAGTGGCAGGGCAAAAACCCGATGGGCAGGAGCTCTTTTACCAGTTGCATTTGAGACCCAGCTGTTCGTGAGCTAACCCTCGCCCCAAACTCTCACACGTCCCATCGAGTCTCAGCTCTCGCCCGTGGCATCAAAGCTCCGCTGCGTTAACTTTGCCTCTCTTCAGCTCCGAAATAACATGGCAACATCCTGAAAAAGAAGAGAGGCTTTTCCCCGCCTTCTCTAATGTGAAGTGGCAGTTGAGCTTCAGTGACAAACATGGTCCCGAAAGTCAACGAAGGGGGAGTGAGCTTTTTGTGGCCTATTTAAGTTAATTCATTATGTATGCATGTTCCCTATTTTGCACTTTCTGATGTCTTCTCTGGCTTTTTTATTTCTTATTGATATGACACATTTTGCTAGCTTTTAAATGCCATCCTATTTTTGCTTGGAAGTCAACATTTTCTACAGCTGTTGGAGCTGAAGAACTTCTGACTTTGTGCTTCAGAGCTTTGGAAACAGAATTACCTCGAACTGATATAAATACGTGATGGTCCATGAAGCTTAATTTACACATTCAATTACCTTCTGGCTTAAGTTTTATTCTTATTGCATTTTCATATCTATGACTAAAGAGAAATCATTTGCAGGGTTTAGGTCTGCTTGTCATACTTGTGTGGACCTGAACTTTAGTCTCACAATGAAAAACTTGCAAAATATATCTGTTGGTTGTATAATGGCAGAAGGTGATGCAGGCTTTGCAAATCAGTGCCCATTACTGTTTGGTGGTAGCTCCTTGGAGAGAGATCCTTGGTAATAGGTAAGATTGGTTTTTGGAAGTCTAACAATAAAATTATTCCTTTTACGGAGAAAAAACAGATCTTTGGAGACGCTGTCCATTGTACCACTTCCATTTTCCATCTTTAAATTATTACATGATGATTTTCTTGTCTTATTTTCCTTTCAATTTCACAACATCTCAAACTTAGTGGTATAAATGATATTACCCAGGTTTGCTTGTTATGTTCACCTTATGTGTGTTTTTATTGTATCATTGTGAGAAAAGATTTATGCAACAAGACCTGTCGACTCTAGATTTTTACTGCTGAAAGTCACTAGTGGCTATCAGTATCAGCTTGTCAAACTGCAAACTGGCACTGTAGCATTAGTGGCATAGTGCTATACTGATCTCCAGTCACACCTTAAGCCCCTACAGTTTATGAAGCAGGTGAAGCAATGTAGCAAGCGGAGGGCACCCAATCAAGGCAGATGAAGTAACAACATAGACCTTTTATCTTGCGGGAAAGACTAATTACCAAAGGCTTTGACTAAACAAGTAGGTTTTTAGCCTAGGCCTAAAACTGAGGCAGTGTCTGAGTCCCAAACACTGACTAGAAGGTTATTCCAAAGCTGGGGTGTCCTGCCAATGTGACTGTATTTATTCTAGGTGCTAATAGTAAGCCTTATTATGATTGTTCATAATAAGAGAGAGAGAGAGAGAGAGAGAGAGGGAGAGAGAGGCGAGGCCATTTTTAGCTTTATATGTCAGTAAAAGAATTTTGTAATTAATGCAGAATTTAACTGGCAACCAATGCGGGGTTGATAACACTGGACTGATATGGTTAAACGTTCTTGTGAGGGCTCTGGCTACAGCGCTCTGGACTAACTGAAGCTTGAGGCTTTTGCTGGAACATCCAGACAGCAGGGCATTACAGTAATCCAACCTTGAAGTTTATCATTTGGTCTGGTCGATATATAAAATAGTGTTTCATCAGCGTAGCAGTGGAAATTGATGCTGTGTTTACTGAAAACGGTACCCAGTGGTACCATATATAATACGAGTAATAGTATATAATAGTAATGATAAGTCCTAAAAGAATCTTGTGGAACACCATACTTTTGTATGAACAGAAGATTTGCTGTTTACATTCAGAAACTGATAGCGATCAAGCAGAACCAGCAAAGATAAAGAATTCTTAAAATCATGGTGTAGGCTGATGGCATCTGGAGTTCAGTAGCTTTTCGGTTCGTAGCCAATTTAGAAATTGTGCTAAATAATAAACTAAAATTAATCTCCTTTTATTTTCAATCAGAGAGGAGAGATATGTTGAGTGTGTTGCAGTAAGTGCCCTTCTGTAGTCTATAAGGCTATCCCTCTAAGCGGAATACTTCTAGTTTTGTCAGGCGCCAGTTGCGTTCCAGTTGACTGACAGTCTGTTTTAAAGCTCACATATGATCATTGTGCGATGGGGGAAGTTTTTTTTTTTCTCCTTATTCTTTTATTTTTAACAGATCTACAGTATCTAAAGTAGAGCAAAAGTGTTCTCTAAGCACCCACAGTCATAATATCTAATTCGGTAGGTTCAGATGGTCGGCTGATAGAAGCTGATAGATCTCTGAGTTTTTCGCTGAAGCTACTAGTTGTAGAGGATGTTATTGTACGCCTGGGATGGTAGTGTAGGGATGAACATGTATTACGGCTAAAGCACACTGGGGCACTGAGATTAGGTAATAAGGAGACTGCTTTGCTCAGAGGGAGAGTAGCTAAATAATCTGTGTTCACACCAAAAGTCAAAGTTAAGTCTAGTGTGGCTGCAATAATACGTGGGCCTCATTATATTTTGAGTGAGTCTAAGATAGATACAAATGTCTTACTTAGTGGATCCTGTGGTTTGTCAAAGTGGATCTTAAAAAGTGATAGTAGGGAAGGAAAATGCGTTATGATATATGATTTGCATTGACTTTAAGAGCTCCACAGATTTATTGGCATCGTCAGAAGTGCCACTGATAATACACATTCTCTTTAAAGTTGCTCTTTGTAACTTTTGCAAATTTGTGGAATTGGTGACCTCTGTGGTGGAAATATGTATCTGCATGAAAAGTGCAGAAAAATGTTCTGTAATGTGGGTTGTGCTGTGGTCCCCTTTACTGAGGGGATTAATCTGATGATTTGTATTGCCCACCCCTGTTTTAAAGTTATATATGAGTCGCATCTTTTTCCACTTTAAATTTACGGAATTAGACAGTTGAGAACTGACAGTTACATTTGACAGTCAAATCAGTCAGCAAACCACTTAACTAAAAGTATTGGAGTCTGTTTAGTTTTTGAGCCAGGATGCACTGATATGGTGATTGTGAGCTGGTGCTGGTATGTTTTCATTTACACACTTGCCAATTCTGTTGCTGGTACAGGAACATTTATGGAATGTAGAAAATGTGACTACGTCAATCTTGAGTGTCATTACAGAGAAATATAATATTGCTTTCTGTAGGATTACAAATGCAGTGAAATGAATAAATTGCAGACATTTTAGCACAGTAATCCAGTGTCTGTGGCTTTGTTTTTTTGTTTGTATCTGTCCATCTCTATGTGTGTGTCCTTCTCTGCTTTTGTGTGTGTGTGTGTGTGTGTGTGTGTGTGTGTGTGTGTGTGTGAACAGTTGGGTATATGTGCTTATGTTTGTGTGATCTGCATCATCTCGCTCTCTGGGTGAGTTGTGGCAGCTGTGGACGTTGCTCTGCAGAGACAGGGTGTCTGTTCTTATCTCCTGGGCTTGGCTCAGACTCTGCATGTTGTCAGATCATTTGCTCTGATGGATCGTTCCACTGATGGCAGCAAGATGTAAAAAAAAGTCACTGTGGTTGCCTCAGACTCATCATTGAATCTTCACAAATCAGCAGATCATGACAACTTTAATTTTTCAAGGAGAGGTTTTTTACTGCTTGATTCAATAGGAAATTGTCTCATTGAGTGCCTGCCTTGTATCCTAGTTCTAACCCTTCTATTCACCCCTGAGTCATATACAAGCGTTTTGTTGGTTTGTAGAGCATTGACTGGATTCATAAAACAAGAAACGTAGGCTTTTCACCTATGCTGCTTACTTTTGTATCTCTTTAATTCTGTCCCTCTCTGCATCTGTCTGTCTTTGTCTATCAGAACCACTCACTCTCTTTAGCCTTCTGCTCTAATGTCTCTCTCTCACATTCTTTTTCTGTCTCTCTGTGTCTCGCTCCATCTCTCTTCTCCTTTGAAGTGCCTGATGTTGCAGGTTAACTCTAGGGGGCCAAGCACTGAATAATGTAACTCAGGGTGCCAAACACTGAATAAGGTAAAGCATAAACAGCAGTGTTGAGTTAAATGCCAACTCAAGACTGGAGTTCAGATGAGGAGGAGTCTAAACTGCATATAAACTGCCTAGAGATGACACATTTGACATGATTGACACACAATGCTTGTGTTTGCCTGCTCCTTTCTTGCTCCAGTCTGTTCTCATTGGTTCCTGACAATACCTCACCTTATAACTCACTCTGGCTGTTGTAACTACTTACTCAACGTTTTGTAGTATAGAGGAATGCTTATATTTATTATCATATTTTTAAAGGCTATAGTGTAGGGTAAATTAAAGCATGCCGGGTGAGTATAGGCCAAAACATCAGGCCTTCTCTTTGGTGAATATCCTTACCTTCTAATTAGCTAACTTGCTACTTTGCTACTGAAAGACTGGTCATATTTATAAACTTTAAATAGATTTCCAGTTCTAGCCATGAGCAAAAGACCTGATTTGTAAATTCGAAATGTATTCACTGAAGACCTTTTCTTTGATGTTGAACTTCAGGCTGTGTGTGGAGTAATTTTTCAGGCTATTCCAAAGCTCATCAACAGCACAGGCCCAGAAATATGCAATCAGTATAATCCTAAGGCAGTTCATGTTCAAAACCTGCAAGAAACATTTTCAGAACCATATTTAATAGTTACATGGAGAAAAATAAGTAATTCTCCAAAATGCATACAGCCATCTTAAAAAATAAGTATACCCTGTGAGTACTTAAGCTCCAGGTAAACAATATATATGGATGAAGGTTATGTTATAAAACAGAAAACAGTGGACATTTGAATTTGCAATCATTTATTTAAAATAAAATTGACTGACATGTCATTTTTGCCTGTTAAAAAAAAGTAAGTCCACTCCTGACTTCAGTAATTGGTACTGCCCCCTTTGGCAGAAACAACTTTATGTAGGTGCTTTTTATGACTGTCTACCTGTTTCTGATATCTACTGGGAGACATTTGTGCCGATTCCTCTAAGCAGAATTCTTTCATCTGTTCAGTGTTTGAGTGGCTTCTTGCATGTACAGCCCATTTCAAATCCTCCCACAGCATTTCAATGGGATTCAGATCTGGGCTTTGACAAGGCCATTCCTCTTGAGAACGATCATAAGAAAGTCTATGTCTGATTCGTGATGTGTTCTTAAACCACAGAATTCTGTATTTTTTTTATAATGTCTTTATTATATAAGTCGTGTGTGTACATGGATTCTGTTCTTACCTACAAATCGCATATAAGAAAAGATCGATGAATGTCAGAATCTTTGTGAAAACTGTGTAAGTGGGTTTTAAGAAGGTTTTCTTAAGAACGGTTGGTGAATGAGGTCCATTGTTCCAAAAGTCCTGATCCTTGCCTAGATGTTCATTAGCAAACTTCAGTCTTTCCCGGCTGTTCTTTTTAGACAGCAAAGACTTCCTCCTGGCACACCTCACATACAGGTCAAATTTGTGTAGTCTTTTTCTAGTGATAGATGTATGCACTTCTACCTCAATAGTGGCAAGAGCTACATGCAGGTCCTGTCATGAAATTTTGGGGTTCTTAGAGACTTCTTTTAGCTTCTTATGGTCTTCTCTCAGGTAAAATTTAATTGGGCAGCCTGGCCTGGACAAGTTGGCAGTGATTTTAAATCTTCTCTACTTTTAGATGACCTTCCAGGAGATGGAAGGTTTAATTTTCAGTGTTTTAGATATCTTCTTAAACCTCTTCCTAGACTCATAGGCATCTACAACTTGCTTTCTGAAGGCCTCAGAGAGCTTTTTCAATCTGGGCAGGATGATGCCACACACGCCAATAACAAACAACAATGAGTAATCCAGACCAAATGTCTGGCTTAAATAGACAAGTTCCTTTGAGATATTCTGTAATGATGTTCTAATTATTAGTGCCTGATTGGGCGCACCTGATTTCAATTTGACTTGTTTGTTTGAAGTAGCGATTTTTGTAGGAGTGTACTTTTTCCACATAAGAAAACCGTTTCACTCTTTATTTCAGTTAAAGGATGACAAAAATGTTAATTCTAAAGATCACTTATTAAATTAGATCAACTTTATCTGCCAACACTGTTTAAATAAAGGCTTGATTTCTGTTTCTCCTAATATATGAAAAGGTCAAAACTTTTCAAGGGTTGTACTTACTTCTTTACATGACTGTATGTTGGCTAAACCTTACAAAGACATAAGTAAAAACAGAGGCAATGTTCAAAAAGTGATTAAAAGATTAACAAGACACAGATATGGGTAATATGGAGTATGGGCCAGGTTTTTGTCCATTTGGAGTCTTGCAGAGGTCATGCACCTTCACACAGACCTTTTTTGGTCATCTGATCCAGATTTAAAACATAAACAAATACAAATTAAAATGTGAATTATTGCACTATTAGACTCAATTGCTTTTGTCCTACACATCAGTAGTATTCTGAGCAGTGGCAAGTCTGAAAATTGAATGTAGAATGGCATTTTGTGGATGAGGAATGTGAAAGAAAATTGAAAGAGTAAGCTCATTTTCCCATTTGCAAAGTCTTTGAAACCCCTTTGTTAATGACCGTGGTGTAGAGACATCGAAAAAACACGTTCTGCTGTGATTCATAGTGTAAAGCTCTGGCCTCAAGCCTCCCTTTCAGAAGTCCTCAATAAGGAATGCTTAGCAGCTAGGTGTGCTTAACTCTGTACTTGGTGGCTTAATTAAGCTTGCACCTGTCCTGCACCCTCCCTACCAATCTTGCTTTGAGATATGGTATTCATCCCAATCTTTGGCAGTGAATAAAAGAAAAAAATGAGAAATACAGATTGAAATAGCAGAAAATTCCCATAATAATCATTAGCCTTTACTAATGAGCCAGCCCCAGAAGGGGTACCCTCTAAGTTTGCTGTGTGTTTATAACTTTGAGCTAGCATGTGTTGAAGTCATATCAAAACCAGTCTTCTATGGAGGCTTGGAATTATACAGCTTCTTACAGTGTTCGTGTTCTTTTTTTCTCTTCTCTTTCACCATGTCGGATTGGTTCCTCAGGGGCCTATCCTCGGACCCGGCTAATTGCGCCGAGGAGAGATGTTAATGGAAACTGTTTGTGTGTTCCATTTTTTTGGATCTTTTTTCACCATGCTAATTTAACTTGCTTTTCCATTGCTTTGTAGGCGCACATTCTCGTCTCTTGTTGTGTGTTCTTGTCTGTTTTCATGTTACCCCCCATTTGACAAAAAAAGAAACGTGTGATGTACAAAGAAAACTTGGCTTCTGATCTCTGCTGTGGCGTGTTCATGGTCCTGTGGTGCAGATCGTGTAGCCTGATTTTCTTAAATCACTGTATAATCATAGTTACAAGAGCTGCAAGTGTTTGGAATGTGAAATCGATCAGAGTGAGATGAACTCCTCCCTCAGACTCCCGGGTGGTCCAGTTGATCAGGGAAATTAAGAAAATCAATCTGCGTTTCTTGCGCTGGCAGGCTTCTTCCTGTTCTACCGAGCTCTGTTTATTTCAAGCCCTGTCGCTTCATGCCTTTTTGAATATGAATGAGTCAGCGAACAAGAACAAGAGGGGAGGGAGAAGGCTCCTTACCCCAAAGCCTGAAACATGAAAGTGGAAAGGCGAGGTACCAATGAGAAGCTCCTAGGGGTCCTTGTTCTTTTGATGCTCATAACTGACTAACGTGGAGGTGATGCCTACCCCGTTCACAAACCTACCCACACACAGACATTACCGATTCCATGGAGACCAGGCATGACGTGCTCATGCACTGGCCAGGACTCGTTTCGTCCACTAAACAGCCACTGCTAGCATTAATAGCGGTATAGTTAGACATTTTCCCCTCCTTTTCTTTCCTCTCTGTCATCGTTACCTAAGCACTCGAGTCGAAAGCTGAGGCAGCCTTCATGGAGAGCTTTAATAAGGAATGTGGGTGTGAACAAGTAAGGATGGAAATGTCAGAGTGCGGCTCCGCGTGACCTTCTAGCTACACCGCCTTTTCCCTACTCATACGTGGTATTGCAGCCTTGCAGACGCAGTTTTAAGATGAGTTAATTCCAAACCCTTACACACTTTTTCGCTGCCTTATTTCCGAGGCATTATGAGCAACAAGGCTTTGCTAAAGCCCTCTCTCAAGAGAAGCTTGTGTTTTTTCCCTTGCATCACAATATTTCTTTCTCAACACAGCCCCGACAGCGCGTGCTATTCTGATAGAGTGGGCGGATGGCATGAGGCTAGACTGTCTGCTACACTGTGGAGATGCTCTCTTCAGTATTTGAATGCAGTATTCCTACTTGTGTCTGCTCACATATTGCCTCAGTGCTCTCCCTATTGGCGTGTCCACTGATGAAGTGATGCATTGTGACTTGGCACAGGCAGGCGAGGAGGAACCTTCTCTTCATATTTGAACATTCCTCCTTGGCTGGTCCCTGGTCTCTTTATGAATATTTGAGAGAATGAATGACCTTCACCCTAGGGCATTGTGGTGTGTGGTGGGGTGTATGTGTTATTTCAGTAGGCTGCCATCACCTCGGCTCAGGCTTGCGGGGAGGACTTTTCAATCAAAATGGACCCTTACAGGCGTCCTGGGTATGCAGGCAAATGTCATTTCCTCTCTAATGTGGAATGGATTCTCAAGCCAGGACTGGTGATGCAGGGAAAGAATGATGAGGCCCTACTGAAAAGATAATAGGCGAATAAGAGAATCTCCCTCTCCTTTTTTCTCTGCCTTCTCCTTTTCTTGGTTTCTATTTCTCCCCTCTATATATATATATATATATATATATATATATATATATATATATATATATATTTTAACTAAAGTGCACCGATTCCCTCATACACTATGAGTTAAAGTTATACTTTATAGAGTAGGTACCCCATAAGTCAGCAGTGAGTTATGAGATGTGCTCTACCCAAAGGAGCCGTTTGACCAAAATCAAATTTACATGCAAATTACAGTGCAGTGAAAAGTATTTGCCCCTTCCCAGTTTCTTTTATTTTTGCATATTTGTCACACCTCGAAGTTGCATATCATTAAATTATATCATTAAACACAACATGCTGTTTTTAAACCATGATTTCATTTGTTGGAGGAAAAATGCTGTTTAGCTCTACCTGGCCTTAGCTACCAAATCAACCAATTAACCAAATTTAGTTGTTCTCACTACCCAATGCCACAGCCAGGCATGATTACTGCCAGATCTGTTGAATCTTGCAATGTGAAGCAAGCCAGATGGTCTTAAAAAGCAGCGCATGATGCCACGTTATAAAGAGATTCTAATACAGATGCGAAACGAAGTCGCTGAAATCTGCCAATATAGATGGTGTCACAAAGCCATTGCTAAGGCTCTGGGACCCCAGGGAACTGCAGTGGGAGCTATTATCCACAAGTGGTGAACCTTCCCAGGAGTGGGAAATTTCAACAAGAGAGCATCGACATCTTATGCAGGAGGTGACAAAAGAACCAAGACAAACATCTAAAATAACTGCAGGTCTCACTTGCCTCATTTAAGGTCAGTGTACACTCCAATTCCACAGTAAGAAAGACACTGGGCAAAAATGGCATCCATGGGAGAGTTGCATGGCAGAAACCACTGCTGAACAAAAAAAAAACCACAAAGGCTTGTCTCGCATTTACCAAAAACATCTAGATGACCCCCAAGAGTTTTGGGATAATATTCTGTGGACTGATAAGTCAAAGGTGGAACTTTTGGAAAACGTGTCCCGTTAAACTCTGGTGCAAAGCTACACCACAACGGTGAGGGGCAAATCGGGTGAGGAGCAAATACTTTTTCACTGTATATCAGGCTAATTGGTGTCTACTGGCTTTCATTTCTTATAAGGCATGTTTACCATTAATAAAACGAATAATTCAGCCAACCAAATTGCTATCATGTTGCCCATGGCTAGCTTAGATGCACTGAAATGTTACATGCTCGCCTCTCCACCAGCCTAATGTTGGACCAACTTTAGGTCGGTGGCTGGGCTCTGAAACTGCCGCTGGAAAATTGGATAGGATTGCAGGACCATTTGTATTAACTGTGACTGGAGGCTCAAGTGGCCAGTGCACAAAAGTGATTGCACAAGTCACATTTAGTGTTATTGTTCTGTGATAAAGCACAGGCCCAATTCACTGTGGCCTATGGGAAAAGGTTAACATTAGTGTCTAGTGATACGTTCAGAATGGCCTGGGGCTTTAATGGATCCCATTTGGGTGTTAAGGTCACTTAGCACATGCATGCAGTTAATATTCTGTTGACAGTTTTATCACACTTTGTGTTGTACAACACCAGAGAGATTCTTGCAGTGATCCCAGCAAGTTATAACAGTAGCAATTAAAGTGACACCGAATAGAGTTGAAGAACTCTATCCATTTGTAACAGTTTTGGGCATAACAAGTTTTTGAAAACAATTACAGCTGATGAAAACAATTTATTTACTAATAACAATTAGGTTAATGTAGGATTATTATAGGTTTAAAATTTCTTGTGTGTTTAAAGCCCATTCTCAACAAGATATTTATATTAAACAAAAGAAAAATCTTCAAAGTGGTCTGTAATATATTCTGGAATAAAACTCTTCATTTACAAAATACCCAGTGAACAAACATATCTTTGCATTTAGCAGTTATTGTGTGAAATTAAAAGAGGAATGCTAGGATATTCTTACTGCTTGTGTGTTTCTTATGGCACTGAATGCAATGCCTTTTGTGTAGACCTCTGGTCATTGTTCTAAGTAGTGTTGTTGACCAATATGAAGTGTAGTTTCTCAGTTCTCAATACCAGAATGGTACTAGGGCAAAAAGCTAGGCCTTTTCTTTTGTTACATTTATTACAGCTTAACAGAGTACAGAATCGACGTCAAAGTAATTTTAGCCTGCTTAAAGGGCCCATGTTCTACATTTTCTTGCATTTCTTTCTCTGAGGTCCACTTACGATGTTTTTGTGGTTTTTATGTACCAAAAGCAATAATTTAATTACATCAGTTAATTTTTAACAAGGCTATTATCCAAACCTCTCTTTCTCTTAGAATTACAGGCTGTTTTCATTACTGTGCCTTTAAGACTGATGTATGGCTGCCCCATATTGTGCCTCATTCAAAAAGCAGTCCAGACTAAAACACTTCTTGTAACTTCAGTGTGAATTAGCAGGGCTAAACAGCTGTAAGCTTAAGTGGATGTCTAAAAATATGTTAGTTTGTGAAATCACAGAAACAATTAATTCAAAACTGTTTTTTCAGCTTAGTTTCCATATATGGACAGTTAAGACGGGATGATTTGGGACTTCTTTAAATAAGGGATTGAAAGTATTGAATTGTTCACCATATTGTTCTGTCGAAAAAAGGCATTGATACTTTTGATACTTTGTACAATACTAGTTGTAAGCCCATTAAAAACAGTGAGATTGGTTAATAAGTGAGACTTCCTTCATATTAGCATTATGACAGTCAGAGTATCAGAGTTCACTTGTGAGCCATTTTTAGATGCTACCCTCGACTCTCGGATTGGATCCCCTGTCCTGCATATTTTTTTATTGGCATTTCTAATGTATGTCCTCTCTACTAAAGCACGCTGTGGGCTTATGTTTGGCTTGTCTAGTTTGCAGAAAGGTTAAAGTGAGTTTGACTAAGTTCTGTCTCTCCCCACATGCTCATCCAGCTGCTGGTGCTCCAAACTGTCAGATTCCTCACTTAGGCTGACGAGCTCTGCTCATGATGATATTTCTCTCAGTTTGGTGTTTCGGTGCTACATCTGCAGCAGCTTTCACACATGTTCCTGGCCCTCCTCTTTTTCTTTTTCTCCTTTTCCCCAAGGGCTTTCCTCTCCTTCCTCTGTCTGCCTTGTTCCATAACATTCTTCTGCTGCAAAGAGGAGACACCTGCCATATAACTGCATGACAACTTGCAGACAGTGCCTTTTTCTCCTTTTCTGAGACTGACTGTAATGCTGTAATTACTTCAGTAGGGATTCTGTTGAATCCTATTCAAATATATCAGGCACTGTGTATTTGCCTAAAGCATTAAAAGTAATTGATGCAAAGAAGACTTTTGTTTTAGTCAGTTCTCTAAAATATTATTGTGTTATTATTTTGTTGTTGTTGATGATGGTGCCCAAAACAGTATTCATATTAACACACAAGTGGTTAGCAGTAAACAGCTATGAACATATTTCCATTAAAAACTAATTATAGAACGTCAGCCCCAAATTAGACAAAATAAGAACTATGTGATTTAAAGCTTGAAATGCCAGTTTTAATTCAAGGATATTCACATTTATATGAGGTAAACCATACAGGAATCACAGCATTGTTAATACTTAGTCCCACCATTTTAGGGGACCATAATTGATTCCATAATTAACATAATCTTAAATTAAATGTCATATTTACTGATTTAGTCCTTGTGTTGAGAGATAGTGGCAACAGATTCCAGATTACCAAATGCCACATCTGCAGTTTTTCACGTGCGCTCATGTGCAGCAACATATGATGCAATGACCCACAACTGCCCAAGAAACACCTAAATTTGTTGTCTACACCCTTAGGCTTAAAAGTTCTTAACTGATTCTTGACTGTAAACATAAGGTTCAAAGAAAATCTTTTATTTGTGTGGTACATTTGTGCTTCGTTGCACTTCATAAATATACTTCACATTCACATATCTTATTTACAAAAATAGTTCTTTAAATACCTGTCCATTGTGTGGCGTTGCTCCAAAGAGCTGTTATTGTAATATTTGGTTCTAAGATGTTTGACAGCCTGCATTGTGGAAACTATATACAAACCTCAACTTCAGAAAAAAGTTGGCACACTATGTGAAATGCATATAAAAAACAGAAAGCACTTATTTGTAAATTTACTTTGACCCATATTTAGATGAAAACAATGCAAAGATAATATATTTAATCTCATACCTTTTCAGCTTAATTATTTTTGAGAACTTTGCAAAATGGTGAAAAAGAATTTTAAACCGTGCAGATTTGAACATCTCAGTCCCAAGCTGCATAATCAGAGCATGCAGATGTGAGAGTGGCCTGTCTGCAGTCAAAACATGTCTTTCTTTGAAAAAATACGGTGCATTGTACATGCTACTGTCCCAGCCTTTTTGAAACATGTTGCAGGCCTGAACATACATTTACAAAAACAAATAATAAATAAAATGATAAAATAAAGGTCAAAATAAAATATCAGACATCATTGTTTTGTACTGTTTTTCTGTTTTCAATGTAATGCAGGTCAAATAGAAATATCAATCACTGCTGTCCCAACTTTTTGGAACTAAGGTTTGTATGTTGCAGGTGCCGACTATTCAAGACTTTTTTTTTGTATTCCTTCCCCTGAGGGTTAATGCCTTCAGTATCTGTTTCACTGAATTAAAGCATACACCAGAGACCATTCAAGCCATAGGTATGACACATTCAGATCAGAAGTGACATGGTTTGTGTCTGAGGTGTTTCTGGAAGATTTCTCTGCAAACACAGTGCATGATGTGAATGATGAATGAGGTTACCTCAGGCACAAATACAGGGACACACACAAACACCCATACGGGCTGCCATAGATTCACATTTAGAGACTAGCTGCAGATAAACACACTCTGTTGACCTTTATTCACTCCTTCATATTTTTTCTTCTCTTCCTTCCTGGCTTTATTTCAGGACATATTTTTAGTTTTTTTTCCTCTGCTCTTTCCTCTCGTGAAATGGACTGCGGCATTTTGCATTATGATTCTTGTTTGTTGTTGTTGTTGTGCAGTCCTATTAAAGTGTACCTGGCCAGCAGTCGTTTGTTCAATAGATTCTGAGGGGTTCTGTGTTCCAGGTTGTGGTAACTCATTTGTCATTTTTTGCAGGGAGGTTGAGGGTGGCCTGTTGGGGGGTATAAAGGGTGGATGTTAGACACACTTCTGTTTTAGGTGCTACACTCTTAAAAAAGATGGTGCTTCAAGGGTTATTTAGTAAAGGAAGTGGTTCTATATAGAACCACAAACACTTAAAAAAAAAAACCCCTTTGCTTGATCAGAGGGTTCTTTGCATCATGAAAGTGTTCTTCAGATTGCTGAAAAATGTGCATGAATGTGTGAAGAGTTCTATGTAGCACCCAAAAGCATTCTTCTATTATTGCAAGCTTGACACCGTAACAATAGTGCTATATAGGACCCTTTTCAAAAAGGTTCTATATAAAATCATCTATAGCACATTCTGTTACAAAGAATTTCCACTCATTTAAAGATTCTTGAGGAAGTTTAGTGTTAATTCTCTGGCATTGTTCCCAATAACCCTTTTTGGCACTTTTGAGAGAACGTGAGTGTAGGCAGTGTTGGTTTGTAGATGAACAGCTTTTTTTTTGTTAGACACTAGCATGCCGGTTGTTTAAGAATCCTCCTCCTCAACAAACATTGTTGTCCTCCACAGCATGATGGAGCTTCTGGCACAAGTAAAAACCTGGCAAAAGCTTTCTCTACACTGCCAGTAAGTGAGACAGTGTTTGGAATCTGGGAAATCAGTCTTCCCCCAAGTCTCTTGGCCAGTTTATCCATTATACGAGGTCTCACATGTCCACCTTTTTAGAAGATTTATTTATTGGTATAATAGATTGAGTTAATTGTAAGAAATGCATAATGAAGCAGTCAGAAGTTTCGACTCTAAGGTCCAAACCAGGCAGACAGAGCTGCTTCTAACTACAGGGATTTCTCCTGCATAGGCACCGTGAAGACGAGAACCACACAATGTCCGACACACGTCAGTTTCTTTATAAACTTTATTTCAGAGCTGTGATGTTTGTCATTCCGATTCAGTGCTGAGATGTTGCAGAAGAAGCTGCAGATTGACAGTGAGAGATGAGACAGCACCAAAGCCACTGTAAAAATGGGTTTAGTTTAAAGGGCATGAAATTAAATTTCTTGCAGCTCTAAGAAGCGTGGTTTGTCCACCGCTTTTTTCGCTCTTCTTTTCGTTACATTGTTATGAAATCAGATTTTCACACTTTGTCTCATCAGTACAAGTTGATGGGTTTACGACTTCTAGGAGTTCTTTCCATGACTGTTATCTTTTGCCAGTTTTGGCATCCAGTAGCGCTTTGAACTTTTCTGAAAGTATTCAGTTTTGTTTTTATGTAGACAGAATGTCTGGCGTACTACATTTATATAAGGTTTGGGACTTTACATTAAAGCCACCGATGGACTGTACATGCCTGAAGCCCATATGGTCATGAGAATCTAATTAGTTTACAGTTGGTGAAAGCTACAGACTTGCCAGTCTTTTAATTGCCAGAAGAATATACAACTGAATAAGTTGGGTTATTTTTTCTGTTACTGCGCTGAGAGGTTATGGAATAACAGAAACAGAACAGCTCATCTCTTTGCAGTTCATATGCAGTAAATCACCTAGAATTGAATATGGTATTCTTAACCCACAGTCGAGACTCCTCATTCTCATCAGAAGTTCATCACACTGCTTTGACGCTGTGGTTGACTTTTGCACCTTGCCTTTTGACATAACTCTACTCTAATGGAACTGCAGCGCTTAAGTAATCGGCTCTATAGTCACTATTGACCAAACAGTGATAATGATGAAGGCTGTTGTAGCAGACTGGCAGTGTTAGCCTCCAAGGCAGTGGTGAAATCAATGGGCCTGGACACGAAGAGATATGGCTGTCAACGAGTGATACGGAGCAATGGGAAATTCAGATTTATTTCCCTGTTCATTCAGTTATAAATGTTTATTGGGTTGGTTATTATAACATGTAAATATGTAAGATTTTCTTTAAGAACTGGGCCTAAACCTGTAGGAGTATTTTGCTGGGCTTTTGTCCTGTACCCCTGGGCTCCATCCTGGGTTGAGTTGTGAACTTTTGGGCTCCATTTATCTTCTTGACACTTGTCATTTGTCTTGAGTATTATTCTCTCCCAAGCCAGTCTCATTGTAGAATGGTTGTATGGATATGAATGATGCTGGCTGCAAACCATTTTCCCTATTGAATTTAATAGTTCTGTTGTTCATATATATATATATATATATATATATATATATATATATATATATATATATATACAAAAGCTAGGGACATTCAGGCTAGGAACTGATGAACCTTATCGAAGCTGGTACTAATTAAACGATTCCATTTAAAACTACATACCTACAGCAGATCACATCTCTGCTGCCCACTGGAATGGAAATAATTATTGAATTCAGTAGTCATATAACCTCCAATATGTGTAATGTACTCACTGTGTCAGAGTGACCAGCAGACAGGACAGTGTGGACTATCGAGAGCATTCAGCAAGAAATGCAGTCACTTGCTGTGCTCATTAGAGTTTTTAATTGAAGGGCATTTTATTTATCTGAGTATGACATCGGATGACAGCTATATAATTTTCAGGCTGGTGTGATTGCTCTAGTGAATCAGTATGTTGGATGTATCACTTCCTGGCAAGCATAAGACACAAACATTGACATAGTTTCGGCTGTTTGTGCTCTGTGATCTCTGTATTTTTAACACACGGTACAGTTTGTTACTCTAGTGAACCTCAAATATAAATTTTAAGGGGATGTTAATATAAGTGAGTAAAGACTGGATTATTGACACCCCATTCCACAAGATATTCTGGGAAGGTCATTGATTAAGATCACCCTGATATCGGGAGACATTTTGTAATTGTCGGGAGAAGCAAATCTGCTTTTAAATCAGACTGATTATAATGTAGTGTGGGCCAGGCAAAAGCTAAGAGGATGAGGGCTACCATATATTTCCTGTGGGACCTGTGAAGCCACTGTATCTTTTTTTAAAGAAGGAGAACATTAACTGCAGTTCTGTTGGCTGACACTATGCTGAGTAATGGGAGGACAGGGAGGCCATTCTACCCACTGAGATAGCAAGGCCCGTTATGCTGTCTTTGACTCCAGGCCACGGATGGCTGTGGCACTGCCAGGGTTCAAACTTGCAATCTCATGATCGGGCCAATGTATAGACATTTGTGCCACTCTGGAGCCCCTTTGATGTAATTTTATGAGATCCAGTACAGAACATTGCTATCAAAACAAACATGTCTTGCAACATTTTAGCACATTTTAGCAACATTCTTTTAGCACAGAGTACCAAAAGGCATGGGCTCATCAACTTTATTTATTCTGATTTAAAAATCTGATACTGTGGAATTGTGAAATATTTGGAAAGTGATATATTGGATTTAATCAAAACTATCCAGCAGCTGTAAATTGTTAAATCTTGAGTGACCTGGTCATAACACTGACTAGCTTTTGTAAGGCATATTTTAAATAAGTTCCTTTTTCGGTTCTTGTGTTCTTGCTGCTTTTAGGCCTTTTTTGTAGCCAGGTTCTTTGCAAGAATCTCTGCAAGAAGTTTTACATCTCTCTTTTTTTACGTTTTAGTCTAATCAGTCTTTGATGTGATGCATTTTAGGTTTATGTCAGTGCGCAATGATGTAGGTTTCTAAGGGTTGTATGGAACTTTATCATCCCGTAAGAAACCATAGAATGTTTCATCAGGTCTTTGGTAAGCTGCTTGCATGGAAATCCGCTTATTTTGCTCTCTTTTGGATTGTTAGGAGATGACCTAAATGACCTAAAATTTACCTTATTTAGTCTTTTACTAAGTTGCTGAAGAACACCTTCCTAATGTAAGCTAACATTCTACTGTCTGTGCTTATTCTGTTAGTAATTTGGCTGTACTCTCTGGACTACCTTTGGGGATCTGAGTTAAGTATTTGTCCATTGTATGTTTTCATCATTGTATCAGTGTAATTGCCTCCACTGAATGGTGGTACCCAGGAATATTAGTCCCTCTAGTGTTTGAATGAGTGTAACTCCAGAGAGAGGAACACTCTGTGGTGGCTTTTTTGTTATCTAATGCTAGGCTGCAGGGCAGGTTGTCAGCCTTTGTCTTTTTTCAAATACAAGGGATTACAGAAATAGCCTGCAGGGCGCGTTTCCCCCTAGTATTTCTCCAATTTAGCTGTTGCCAGCTTCAAATGTAGCAGGTCCTTCCACTGTTGCATAACAGTACCTCAAAACTGAGGCCAACACAGCCTTCCTCTGTTGCATGTGAATTCCCCCACTGCTTCCTTTCTAACACTGTCAGTCACCTCTGTAGCTCATGGAGAAGATGGCTCCATCACACAACAGTACAGATGCTTGCTTGGCTTGTATGTAATGTAGAAACTAGCAAAGAAGAGAGACATTGCCAAAACATGCTCTCTGGTGAGGTTGTAGCCATGGACAGCACTGGACACAATAGCAAGATTCATCTTTGCAGTTTTAAAACATTGTTTTGTCCTAAGAAACTTTGGTAGTAGTTGGTGTAGACCTACACTGCAGAAAGATTCCGGTGTCTCCAAGTGTGCCACACTACTACAGTGCAGTACAGTGCATATTATACAACCCACCATTAATAATATCCACATCTAGCACTAGGGATGGTATTGTTTGGATTTTAATAATGTCGATATTGAGACTGATGCTGCTTATCGATACCAATGCTTATTGCTACTCTTACTGATAGTACTGTGGTCATCTCCCTATGGTTGAAAATATTAACAACCATAAGCAATACAAAATGAGTTACCCTCTGGTTGTCCGGATCGTTAACAATTTATGCTTTGCTAGCTACTGAATTTTAATTTAATCTGTCAGCCATAACTGGAGAGCACGTGACAATCAGCTTTTGAAATGGTTAAGGTAGTCAGAGACATGTGAACGCTTCGATCACACGAAGCGTAGCGCCCCTCTCGCTAAACCAATCCAGCACTAATCATTTGAAAATGCTTGCCATATTGAATAAATTAACGTAGTGTAATATACTGATAGCAGCACCATTTGTCCAGGAGCTTATTAATATTTCAGTACTGACCAGTCAGGAATCTGTACTGAATTAGTACTGATTTTTGATACGTATCCCTATAAATCACCCAGGCTATACATGACTAATGTTACACTAAGGTCATAAAACACGCTCTTCTGATGCTGAGGCTTTCCATCTGCTCGGCTCAGCACTTTGACCATTCACTTTTGCCAGCCTTTTATATTGCACTTCAGGGTGCATTTTGCATTTTTGCAGTTCAGTTCAGTTCAGTTCAGTGTTGCTAAGCAAACTGAGGAAGAGCAGCTTGTCTACAAGAGACGGGCTGTGAAATTTAAAAGAATATGTAATGGGATTGGGGCTGTCATTTATAATGTAATGCAAATGAGAGAGTGCCTTTCTGCTGTTATGCTTGATGTTCTTCTACCAAAAGTTCATGATTCATAATTTTGTCAAAGGAGATGGGAGTATCAAGGTCTGTGCTTTTGGGACTTTTGCCGAATGTGGAATCAATGTGGATTGATTGATTTATTGATTGATCACTGCACAGAGCCTGTCAATATGGCAAGATGTTATTATTTTTGTGATAAATTATATCATCATTGCTTTTCTGAGTGTATTATGGGTATCATCCATACTTCTAGAACAGCTGCATGCATTTAAATCAATTACAGAGAGCCTTTAAGCAACAACTGGTTTATAGTAACTTTATAAACGGCATAGTGACAATGCCAGTCCATTATGACATTTGATTAATTTATATTTCTTGTTTCTTACACAGTTTATTTTGTGCAAACAGTAAACAAATTGGAAGACTAAATAAATCAGTGATTTTCCTATTTTAAAAGTGTCCTGCTATATTTTGTTCCAACTTGTTTTCTAACAAATAAACAAATAAATGTCATTGAACATATTGTGTATCATGAAATTGTATCCAGGTATTGTGTTATTTTTGTGATATTGTCAAGTCTTACCTTTGCATTAACCTTTAATTTCCAATGCTGTCTCTCTTCCAACACAGGTGACCACTCTGGTGAACACCAGCAACAAAGGCCCTTCCAGTAAGAAGAAGGGCCGCTCCAAGAAGGCACATGTTCTGGCCCTGTCTGTGGAGCAGGCCACGCAGAACTTTCTGGAAAAGGGTGAGCAGATTGCCAAGGACAGCCAGGACCTGAAGGAGGAGCTCATTGTTGCTGTGGAGGATGTCCGCAAGCAAGGTGAGTGCTTCTGATCCTGTTGAGGGACACGTTCAAAACCACTCCATGCTACTCTGCACGTGCTCTACCAGCGCTCCATCATGTATTTATTTAAATTAGGACGAGCTGAAGGCTTCCCACCTGCTCTGACGACTCTCAGAGCTAGTTGTGGTGGTTCAAAGGAACACATGAAAGTGCTGTTGGAGAAATAGTTGAAGAAATGGCATTAGTTAACACTCCTCCTTCTTTTCTCCTCCTTTTAACTTAGAGGAAATGCTAGACTGAGTCAGAGATGAAAGGCTTGACTGGATGCTGACTGGAAGACCTTGCCAGCCTTTTCTTTAAGTGGGAGGCAACACCCCTATGTGCCACATACGCTTTTGCAGTTTGTCGGGTCTCTAAAAGGGCTATAAATAAATGGATATATTAATAAAAAATAAATAAAATAAAAATGTTGCCTAACATTATGTGACAAATCGAATAATTGCTTTGGCTGTTTTTCTTACCTGCTGGTCCATTGGCTCTGCAAAATTAAAGCCAGTGAGATAACTGTGGAGTGGACTGTGGAGAAGAGGAATCGCTAATAGGCTGTAGTAGGCTTGTATGCACTGAGTTATAGAAGTAAAAGAAAAGGAAGTATCTAACTGGCACAGTGTACAGCATGCACTGCAGCTGTGCTTGTCCAAGCAGCTAACTTCACTATCTTATATATGTTATAACCTTATGTGATTATTAGCTAACTACTCTCAAAAGAAACATTGTTCCTTCACAGTTGTTCACAATGAGTTGCAAAAGAGTTATGGAATAGTTGCAGGTTTGTAGTGTATTTATAGTTAACAGTGCTGTATTCTTCTGTGTAGCTGTTGTGTGTGATAGTGTTGCTGACTACTGGAGCGTGCAGGAGAGCTGCAGAGGAAGCAGTGTAGCCTATGTTTACTATAGAAGTGAAATAAAGAGTTTTCCAGTGCTCTACAAGGATAAATGAGAAGAAAGTTCTAATGGTTAAAAGGAAAAATAACACGTAGACCAAAATGCATTTCAATCAGTGTTTTTGAAAGTCAACCAGGGGGGCTTCTGAGCTTCTTTTCTCTCTTGGCTCTGTCTTCCATCCAAGCTGTTGTGTGTGTCTCTCTCTCTCTCTCTCTCTGGGTCCTGCTCAGGTGCTCTCACTTTTCTCTGCGTGTTTTCTCTGTCATTTTCTTCATCATTTTCTTCTTTGCCATAAACAGTATGTTCCTTTCCTGGTGCACCTGCAGGCGTTCTGCGTTCTGAATTCTGTGTGTTTGTTCAGCTAAATTATGTCTCCCAAAATGGCACATAGTTACTGTTGGTTTTTCACACATCCATCTTCTCAAAACTCACTTGAAGCTCAATTATTCAGCTGTGGAGGAGGTGGCGAGAGATTTTTCAACATTATTAACTAACTTTCTGCACACATTTATAGTAGTGCTTTTTTTAAAACTTTGAATGGGTTTCAGAAGTATTGATCGTGTGAACCATTTGATGAAAGAGCATATTACCTTCAGTTAAACTATTTAAATCGGCCATTTGGATTCAATTACTTGTGATTACTATAATGGCTTTGGAAAGCAAATTCTATTTCTCGGCCACACTATTAGGACCAATTTGTGGAATGTGTGGACTTTCAAGTAGTTACTGCATTAGTCTGTCATTATTAAACATTTAGGATTGTATTTAGTTTTTATACTCTGATAATTATTTTAATGCATGAGATCTCACACACTACTGCAGATTCACTTGGCCAAAAATATGTTGACATCACATCCATGCATGCTTCTTGAAAATATTATTCTAGAACCATATGCATTAATATGAAATTGGTCACCCTTTTGCTTCCAAACTGCCTTCAGTCTTCTGGGAAGGCTCTGCACTAAATTCAGTATTATTGCTGTGAAGATTCACTTCCTTTCAGCCACAACAGTATTAGTGAAGTTAGGCACTGGCTGGGCAATAAGGCCTGAGTTGCAGTCAGTGTTCCCATTCATCCCAAATTGGATTGGTTTCAGCATTCTGTGTGGGCCAGACAAGTTCTTCCACACCAAACTTGGCAAACCATTTCTTTATATAACTCACATGTATATGGTGACAATGTCATACTGAAACAGGAAACAGCCTTAACCAAACTGTTGCCACAAAGTTGGAAACACAGTTTTCTAAAATGTCATTGTATGCTGTATCATTAAGAATTCTCTTAGCTGGAACTAAGAGGCCCTGCCCAAACCTTACTACACGTCCTCAGACCATTATTCCTTCTCCACCAAACTTTACATTTGGCACTATGCATTTGGGCAGGTGATTTTCTCCTGGCATCCTCCATCCCCACATTTGTCCATCAGACTCACAAATGCCAGATAGTAAAGCATTATTCATCACTCAAAACTGCGTTTCCACTGGTTCAGAGTCCAGTGGCACAGTGTGCTTTACCCCACTCCAGTTGTTTCTTGCCATTATTTGGCCTGAAAAGTAACCAACAGCAATTCGTGAAGCTTCTGACCAGAAGTTCATGTGTTGGTGTTGCTTTCAGAGGCAGTTTGGAAGTTAGTAGTGAGTGCTGCAGCCGAGGACAAATGATGTTTGCACGCCCATTCTGTGCATATGTTAGTTGTTGCTGCTCCTAGATGTTTCCACTTCACAGTAACAGCAACAGTAACAGTTGCCCAGGCAGCTCGAGGAGGGCAGCAATTTGACGAACTAACTTATTGGAATGGTGGTATCCTGTGACAGTGTACCAAGTTACTGAGCTGTTCCTTACGATATAGTTTTCTGCCAGTGTTTGTTGATGGAGATTGCATGGCTGTATGCTTGATTTTACATACCTATGTGCAATGGGTGTGGCTGAAATAGCTGAACCCACTAATTAAAAGAGTCCATATACCTTTGGTCACGTTGTGTATTTTATAATTCATAAGCATATGCTTTGCTGTGCTATTAAATATAATAACTTTTAATGGCTAAAGCGGCTGTGTTGTGTATTTTGTAATCCATAAGCTTATGTGTAGCTGTGCTTTTAAGTATAATAAATACTAATAACTAAAGCTGCTTAAAAATAGTATTTCCTTGGACTCACCTGTTTTTTTGTTTAATTTTTTATTAAATTTTTTTTTTCTCTCTCTTGGCTGTCTGTTCTTCATCTCATCTCTCTCTCTCTCTCTCTCTACATGCCCTGCTGTCTCTATTCTTTACGCTTCTCTGCTCTACTGATGGGGCTGACCTTCTTGTTTACTTGTAATGGTCCTTGTACTGTCTTTGGCTAGAGGCTTGACCCCTCTTAATGCAAGTGTTTAATTGGTCCGATAATTAGTTTTAGTCAAGTTAAATAACCTTCAGTGGAGCGTGCTCGCAAGTCAGTGGTTTAGGCTGTCTGCAGTAGTACCTTTAGTTTTCAAGTGCATATGCCATGTGCCATGATGGCTGACTTTGTGAAAAATGGCCTGAGAGCATAAGAGAACAGGATTTACCTTAGCAGAGGGGAGGAGGAATGCGATAGGGAAGCCAAATGAAGATTTGGTCACTTTGTTTCATTGTGTTGCCAAGTTGTTTTTGCATAATGAGAATTTAATCAGAAAACAACCAGCTATTTAATCTCTCCATTAGAGATTAGAAAAAGAGGAATAATGCGCCCTATAGATCTGTATTGCCTGCTTGTCTAGTCTTTGAATTAGCCAGAGCGCCAGTGGGTTCCTCTTGTATCACTGTCGCTTTTTTGTGGGCAGAGCAATGAGCTTGCAAGGAGGAGGAAATTACTTTAATTTTTCCTTTGTTATTTTTTCAATAGGGACCCACAAACAGGCTCATGAAATGCTGCACTGGCATTTTGCTCATTCATCCATTCACTTCTCTCATCCTTTGGCAATGTCCCCATGCGGAGTTGGAGCTCTTTCTGCTTTCAATCATAATATAGTATTTTTAGGGATGTCCCAGGGTTTTTTTGTGTTTTCCTCCTGAATCCCAATCTGAATCCTTCAACACTGAGTATCTGATGGTGCTGATTTAATATTGTCTGTTTTATATAATAAACCTGCAAACTGATTTACTGAGTAAAACTAATTCAATTTAGGTAAGATATGATAGACTGCCAGTTACTTTAAAATACAGAACAACTTTTTGTATGTGCATGGGAGAAATGTAAATTTTGGCAAATTCTTTTGACCATAAGTGGGCATCCTTCGCTGGCAATCAGTCATTTACTGAAAAAGCCTAAAATCAAAAACAGCATCCATCTAAGTTTCAAACATGACACTTATGGTTCCGATGCCGAAGTCTTTTTGGCTAAGCTGCCTTTGAAGCCATGGTAAAATTCTTGACATATGCGCACAATGCACCGAAATATTAAAAAGTGTTCCTTGTATGGACTGTGGAATTTAATATGAATAGATGTTGAGAGTTGAAAGCTGATGAAATGACTGGAATATACAATGATAAGCTACTGAAAGTTTTATTTTCTAAAGTTCCAAAGTTACATGTACTACGCATAACCAGTCAAAATAAAAAAAAATAAATAAAAATAAGTAAATTCCATGACTAGGTGTAGTTTGGCTCAGTATACCTTGGTAGTTCTTAAAAGCTGTCGTCTTCCACCACCCCCATGTACCACCACCATCACACCCATGGAGGAGGTATTGTTTGTCTTATCGCAGATGTTAATGGTACATTGTTGTTGTGCTGTCATCCTCTCGAAAAGTGGTCCTCATTTTTTCGTAGACTTATTAAGCAGAAAGGGTTGCCTATAGCACCCTCATATATACAGTTCAAAAAACATTCTTCAACTTAAAAGATGAACCCGCGTTTTCAGATAGAAACTGTTGTTTATTTGAAAATAGAAGTACTTACCATTACTACTTTATAGTGTCAGGGATATGCTACAATTTGAAGTTACTCTGATGTACGTATATTATCTGCTCTTTTTCTCAGCTTTAAATGAGCTGTTCCTGCTAACGTTGGTTTTGTACCAGAAGAATAGTGGCACAGCTAGTAAAGCAGAAAGTTACTGCAATGTTTTGTTTTTTGCACCAGTCACGAGTGAGTATATTTTGTGTGTGGTTCTAGCAGCATTACACTAGCAGCTAATAGCACAAAATGTAATTTTAATATAAACGTAACTCATATAATTATCTGTGCAGTTAAAATGTGCAATTGCATTTAAATAGTATAGCAAAACAACAGAAATAACTCTAAACCAGTGGTTCCCAAACTGATATCCCAACCCTAGGAGTATGGCGAATAACACTGGGAGTACAGTAATCTTCATTTAATTTAATTCAATCAGCACAGTTACACAGGCACTTCCCTGATATGAGTGATACAAGTATCTTCCAGCACATGGCGAACTCATGCTCTAATAGTTTAATAATTAAGAGCAATAATTCCACTTTTTTTATTTTTTATTTAGAAGGTTGTATTAGAGAAGAAAGTATTTTACTCAGCAAACCTAGAGTTCGTTCACTTTATCGTGTACTGCTGTGTGCATGAATGAATGTTGTTTACTAACTGTTTTTAAGGCGTGTGTGATGCTTGTTAGCCATTTACTCGAGTTAGTTTCACTTTCTCAGTTATGATTTAGATCGCAGTTGTAGTTATTTGTTTGTATTTGTTTGTAGCTGCTGTGATAAGCACTTAGCCGTTAGCATATTGTTTGTGTTTGTAGAGCTGTTAAATTCTGAGCAGAGAATGTTAACTACTGTCCTCTGCTTCTCTGAGCTCTGACAGGAACTCTAGTGACCCACACCTATAATACAGAAATACAGTAACATCCCTAATATTATTTATTTAAGTATTATTCGTTTTGCGGTGAACATTAACAAAAATGTCTGTTGTGTACTGTCCGATGAAAGGTTCTGTATAAGTACACTTTTGTTCATTGAGGTACAAACATTGTAAATATACCCTCAAATGTACAGTAGTGGTCTTAAGGCTCAGTTTTGTACCTTAAATGACATATCACCCCAGTAACAGTTTACTGTCTACTTTTCTGTGAGTGTACATCTGGTGTGTTATCACATCATAAACATATGAGTAAAATATATAATAAGTTGGATTGATTTTTATGATTTATAAGGAGCGAGAGGGGGTACGTGACAGGAAGTTTAATGTCTGAGTGGGTATCGGACTGTAAAAAAATTGGGAACCACTGCTCTAGACTGGTGAAAGAACCAAGAGAAAGTTTGCTTGATTCAGAATGCAGGGAAAAAGTGTTTCCAACATCTGTTCATTAACCTTCCCTGAACTGAAGGTCGCTTGATCTACAGAGACTCACTCAGTCTGCCCTTCTGCTGTGTCTGGCTCTCGCCTCAGTAGCCACTGCTGAAGCTTATTGCTGCTCTAAACTTGTGGAAGCACATCATGGGTAAATTGCAAAGGAAAATGCTATATGTAAAATGGTAGTGCTTTCCTATCATTGTGATTAAGTGAAAAAAATTTCGCTCATGTATCAATAACAAATAACACAAACGACAATGTAAAAAAATCTTATTAAATGGGACATGATTTACATCTTTATATCTGCACATATATTTTCATTTTTATCTGTATACGTTTTATGTTAACAAAAAAGGTTGGTGTTATTAAAGCTTTTAATGGCCTATTTCAGTTCTCAAAACTGTGCTGGTCTGGTTGCACAGTTTAATTTACTGTCTGTGCCCCCTACTTTTCAGACTAATTTCAAATTAAACAGGCATCTGTTTAGACACCCATAGGAAACTTTGTCTTTGAACTAGTGGTTTTGCCTACGTTTTTTCAAATAAATAAACATTATTATAATAATTACACATTTTCATGGTTTTCCTGAGGTCAGACCACCTGTAAAGTGAGCCATTCTAACCATCACTTTAAAAAAGAACATTTTTTTCAAAATTTCTGAAAGGGCTAGTGACCTTGACATTGCACTTTGAAGGTCATTTGGGGTCTACTTTGTGATGCAGTGCTTTTGCCCCTCTTTCATGAAAGTATATCAGAATAAACATCCTTTGTTTTTGGTTGTGCCACCTGACATCTAATGAACTTGTGGACAAAAGTTTTTTTAGTTGCCTTATTTTGATTTTTTTTTTATTTAAAATTTTCAAGTATAAAATTACCAAGCTATTTTATTTAGAGTTTTATATAGCTACTTATATATGGTTGGACAGTTGAACTACATGGCATTTTTAGACTTTTGGGGGCAAAAATAAATAAAAATGCATTTTGTATAAATGCACTGAAAATTGTTTCACATAAAAGAGGAATTGTTGAATAGTTCTATGTTATGTATTTATTAAATTACTTTTTGAGAAAATAACTTGGACATAAAGATTTTATTCAGTAATTCAGTAATTTTATTAAACAAATTTAATTCAATAATGGTTTGCTTTTTCCATTTGTTTTATTACATAGACACTGTTTTTGTGTAACCACATGACACATATCCATCCACTTTGAAATAATGTTTTTACCATTTTTTTAACAAATTTAATTGAAACATGAAGCCCAATCATAAAGAGTGTAGAATGTGTACATGAAATGTCAGTACTAAGACAGTACTGGGACAATACAATGAAAATGTCTTCTCTGAGTCTTAATTATGAGACAAAATCACATAAATAGGAGAGAAGTTACAAATATAAGAATACATTGTCATTTTAAATATCATATTTTATTTGAGTTTTGCAGTACGCTTCCATATAAGTCAAGTAAATCTTGTCATTCCTTTTCATCACAGTCAGTGCCATTCCTCCAGAACATGATGCTACATTTATTAGAGCGCTGGTAGTCGAGTAGTTAACTATCGAAAGTTGAGGAGATAATATACAAGCTGAAGTCCAAGGAAACACTGTTAAGTTTCCGCAGAGCTGTAAAGTACAACACATTTGCTTGTATTTGTGCTCAAGCAAGTATATTATACTAAGTATACTTCGCTACTACAAAGCACAAGTGCCTTAACATGAGCGTGTTGCCAGCGATGCATTATTAAAGATTTGATTGAGAAGGCAGAGGAGAGGGGCAACTGTAACTAAAAATACTTCTCTGTTATCAGTGTTACCTCAACATGAGGACGTATCGTCCACCGAGGAGAAAAAACTTGTGTAAAAGCCTATCAGTCATCACTACCTCTGCCCCGGTTATTTCTAGGGTTAATGTTATCTTATTAGCTCATGAGATGGGGCAACCTCCAAGTGTTTATGCAGGACCTGTTGGACACGAAAAGCTAGCGATTTAACACACAGTAGCCAAAAGCTATTTTTGAATAATAAAACATATTTAAAAAAAAAATACACCCCTTATTGTCTTTGTGCAGCTGATTTTTACCGCAAGTACACCAGTGTGTGTTTATGTATTATGAGTAAAAACTACAAAATATTAATATGAGGCAGTATTGTGGTTAGTCAAATAGCCATTCTTTAACTTGTACAGATGCCAAGTCAGAATTCACATCCCTTATATTTAACATGAGATATCAGGACTCAAGCTGATGAGGGGACAACAGTGCAGAAGTCAGTAAATAAAATAAATACAGGCAATAAACTATACAAATCTGAGCAGAACACAGTAAGAACAGAAAAGAACAATAGACAGTAAGACAGAGAGGACAAAGACAAATAAACTCTCCTTAATTAAACCAGGCATACAGCTTTTCAAATAACATTCAGGGTCAACGTGCAAGTTCAATCTAAACAAAAATAATTCATCTTCCTGTTCTTGTTTATTATTTCCTTCTCGTTAGCAGCAGAGGTGCTTGCAGTAATGACGTGGCTTGTTTGTAGTGATCGATCAGTAGCAGAAGTGAGAAAGAGTGAGAAAAGGAAAATGAAAGGGAACAAAGAGAGAGCTTGGGAATAAAAGCAAAATGAAGGTATGGCATTCCCAGGACATCAAAAGCTTGTAATACAGCCCCTGTCCTTTCCCTTCACTAGAACCAGAGATGTTTACTCATGGTCATGTGGTATTAGCAGCTCGATCTTCTCCCATAAAGGCCATTATGCCTAGATAGAAGAAAGAGCAGGTGTTGCTGTATGTGTCGTGTGTGTGTGTGAGAAAAGAGAGATCCTGCCATCGCCCCAGCAGAGAAGAGATGTTGAGTCAGGATGCAGTTGCTATCTCATCAATTTGTCTTACTGACTTACTGTGTCAGACAGTTCTCTCCTAACTGTAGCACACATTTGTACACACACACTGTTCGCTGCAGTGTGCTACTGTTTTGTTCTTTGGAAAAAACCTGGAGCCATTTTCATGTATCGAAATACACATATGAAAATGTGTGAAATGGCCTGAAATGGCCGATGTATTTTACCAATATTCTCCTCTTTCGTTAGAAACTAGGCAGTCCTAATCTTGGGTAGTGCTCATGTAAACAGTCCCGTTACCAATTACAAGGCTCGTGTGGCTCCTTCTGCTCTGCTAAGCTAGTTCATCTCTCTGCATGATGTTTGTCTGTTGTTTAGTTTGTTCGTACAAACGTTCATTCCTCTTGCCACATAAGCATTCACTGGATGCATATCCATCAGTAATGTGATTAAGAAGCTTACTTGCTTTAAGATATAACCACATAACTCTGGATGGTTTTAGTAAGCCATGAACACACAGTGGAATCTACTACACCACCTGTAGTGTTCATGTCACACCTTTCTCTCTACTTGAGTTGTGTTTATTTGTACCTCATTGATGTAGCAGGCTGGTAGTGTTGGTGTTCTGGACAGAGGGATGTCAGTCATGCCTGTGCAAAAGAATATTAGGACCACAGCAAGGCAGTTCTTAGATAGGTCTGCTAAGCTTTTTTAAGCAGTATTTTATTTAATATTTTCTTGCCGGATGTTATGTACAACTCTTTTTAGCACCATACAAACATTTTTAACATACACAGTGTTCTCTGGGACTTACATAGCTACTACAGCTTAGCATGTGAAGGTCAGCATGTAACTCCATTTAGCAATCATATAATACCAGCTAAAGGCCATTTTAGTTTAATAATTAGCAGTTTTATTTATCCTACATTCTATTAGGTTGGTTAATCATTTGTTCTTTTAGTCACTCACAGGATGGTGGAAAATAAACTGCAATACCTTCATGAAGTAAAATGATCGTTCATTATCAGAGCAGGGCACAACCTAACACATTTTGTTTTTTTGCTAAATGTGATTTCTGAGTGCCATTATTGCATTAATTTAATAAAGAACGTGTTACTACAAGCTGAGAATTCACACTTGCATTTTTTAGTGTGTCACACACCAAATTTCTTAACAAGCATGTATAGGAACAGAAATCACACATCAGACGTGTTTTATTGTTGCTTGGATTAAACAAAACGGTAAGCACTTACAATTATCCCAAGCCACATTGGCTAAACAGGCACATTTACAGAATTATTTTTATTATTTATTAATGTGCATTGTCCCTGTTACATAGTGTAATGTGTTCACTAACCTGGAAAAAAAACACAGTGCATTCAACAATAAAAGAAGACTCATGTATCTCACCTTTATTGGCAATAGATATAAAATATGCACGTCATCCTTTATTGGTAATAGATTTATACTACATGCTCTTTCTTAGTGTATTTAACATGGAAATGCACGCACAGTAACTCCTTTGGTGGCAGATTTAAGTTTAAGGGGTTAGCGCCAAATTCTCAGAAAGGATTGCCAATGAGATGCTTTTCTCAGAAGCGTTAATTATAAAATGATGTGCAGTATAATGACTGACATTTTATTTTAATGCAGTGTGTGTGTGTGTGTGTGTGTGTGTGTGTGTGTGTGTGTGTGTGTGTGTTGTTTGTTTGTATGTGTGTGTATGTTCACATGGCACTGTTTGTGTGTGACTGTAAGGATGAAAATGACCTGCCCCAACTAATAGGAACTCTTTGCATCTCACCACAGCATAATCGATCAAGCTACTCCCTGGCCCTTATTGTCCAGGCCCAGCTGACCTTGAGATTGGCTCCAGGCCTGGGGAGCAGCAGGAAATCTGCTCATTCCAGATTCAATTAGGAGGAACAGGGAGCATGGCTTTCATTGAGTGGGAGGTGGTTGTGTCTGGGTGGTGTGTATGCCGCTGCTGAGTCTGCGTTCTGCATACACGGTCACCTCCATTTTATCTTCCTTTAACATGAAGAGCATCCGTAGCATTAATCATTAGCAGTCCTGCAATGTGTCATTAATACAGTTTAATGTATTATGACCAGTAAGTGAAGGTGCAGATAGGTTGAGATTGTGTTTGTTTCAGTCGCTGAAATAAAATATGCTTTTCAGAGATGGCTGGAGAGTGCAGCCCTGGCCGTGAAGTGGGGAGAAAAAGGAGAGAAGCTAAGAGGCTCCTGTGGTGATGTGTAAAGAGAAAACGTTCAGAAGAATGTGGAGAGCCTGAAGAATGCTCTGACATTTCATTGTCCCCAAGAAATGTGGCAAGGAATGTTTAAGAATAGCTGGCATACTGTCATTTTATTACATTGAGAGGAATAAGCCACGCGCACACACAGAAAAAAAAGTGGCCCACACACACGTAGACACTTGCACTGAAAAATATCTTTTAATGCCATTGCCTTTAAGCGTTGGAACATGCTGCCTCTACTCCTTTGTAACTGTACCAGGCTTTCTTCTTTCAGATACTTGGAGGAATACTTTAACATTTGTAACATCATCTCCACACTCACTGAGCACTTTATTAGGAACACTATACTAATACTTGGTAGGGCGACCCTCTGCTCTCAAAACAGCCGCAGTTCTTTGTGACATGGATTCCACAAGATGTTGCAAACATTTATTTGGAATTCTGGCTCATGTTGACATAATTGAAGTGCAGTTCCTGATTTTTCAGGTGCACTTTTCTCATGCAATGAATCTATGGGTCTACCACATCCCAAAAGTGTTATATTGGATTCAGATCAGGTGTTTGGGAAGGCTACAGAAGAACATTGGATTCATTGTTATGTTTATGAAACCAGTTTGAGATGACGTTTGTTCTGTGGCATGCTGTAACATAATGGTGCGTTATTGTGCTGGAAGTAGCCATTAGAAGATGGATAAACTATTGGCATGAAGGGATGCACATGGTTGGCAACAGTACTCTTAAAAAAGGCTGTGGCATTCAAGCAATGATTGATTTGTATTAACAGGCCCCAAAGTGTACCAAGAAAACATTCCCCACACCATCCTGTCGCTGCTGCTGCTGGATAAACTCAAACTATCTAATTAACCGTTGCTCCACGTTTTCCCCGTTTTGTATTCTAATATTTTATACTAATGCTGTTTGCTATCCGGTGTCGACCAGAGGAGGATGGGTTCCCCTTTTAAGTCTTTGTTCCTCTCAAGGTTTCTTCCTCTTGCTCCTCTTGGTCTTCCTTGCCACTGTTGCCATTGGCTTGCTCAAAGGGGCTTGGACCCGGATTTTTCTGTAAAGCTGCTTTGTGACAACGCCTGTTGTAAAAAGCGCTGTATAAATGAACTTTGACTTGACTTGAATTGACCATAACACCACCTCCACGAGCAGCAGTGGAAATTGGCCTAATTCAGCTCCGCAGACCTTATTTGTTGCTTTCTTGTGCCCTTGCAGGATACTTTCACAAAATTCAGTGTATATGATTTCTACTGGTTGTTTGTCCCAGAGGTCAAAATTTAGATTTGATAGTGGCTCCCATACCTCACTGCCATGCAGGACAATTGGTTCTATAACAGATGGAAATAATTTGAGCCACATGCATTTGTATTTGAATGTGATCTTGTCGTTTGATCGCATATAGTGCCCTGCACGCTTTGAAGGAGTCTAATTTGTGTGTCCCTAGTGTAAAGCAGGGTGTGTTTCCCTGAGATCTGGATCTTTTTCAGGTTTACCTGGGCCCTGGCAGTACTGCTGCAGTAAGTCCAGGTTCTGCTGTAGGCCCTGCTCCGCGGGGGACAGTAGAACCAGGTCATCCGCATAGAGCAGCAACTTGATTTCAACTTGATTCGTTTAGAGTGAGACCAGGTGCTGCAGAATGCTCTAAGGTTGTGGCCAATTAACTACTATAAATGATGAATAAAGTTAGGCTTAGGCAGTTTTCTCTCTCTCTCTCTCTCTCTCTCTCTCTCTCTCTCTCTCTCTCTCACCGATGCACTCACTGAAGGTCACTCAGTGAAAGCGTAGCCCTCGTCTGTGGCTCTTTCTGTTGTCTCTCAGTGTCCTTATCCTGATTCAATTACCCATGCTGATTTCCCAACCAGGCTTTGCCTAATCTCACTCAGCCAGCCAGCCCTGCTCACCCAGCAACCTGCTCATGGAGAAAAGCTCTGCATGCTGCAGAGGGTGCCGCCTGTATGATGTATGGATTAACTTAATGCTTTTTATTAAAGAGCAGGAGACAGTGATATTCCCACTGCTCCAGTTGCCTGTTACACTTGGGGTCCCAGTAGAGGAGCTTGCATCTCTTAACTTAAACCTAAGAAGGAGCAGCTAGTATCAACAGTAACAAAAGTATGTTGTAAAAATCAATTATTTCTCACTTAGAACTTATTGAAACCAATAGAGAAATGCTGTTGAAAGTGTGTACGCTAAACCGTCTATCAGTACCTCATCTGTGTTTGTAAACATGCAAAATATAACAAATAAATTAACAAACAAACAAACAAATATGACAAAGATTTAAGCTACTAAATCCAGAAAGCAGTTCAGAACAGAATGTAATGAGTGAGCATGCACAGAACTACAGCTCCTGTCTGTCTCATGACGTCACTAAGGACTATACTCAGTTGTACTCAGTCCAGTACCCCAGTCCTTTTACCTGGTTTCCCCGTGTCTTGCCGGTGCATGGGAAGTTGTTCGAGACGGGTCAGTGGCCAGTTAGCTTCTGTAGCTGGTCTTATTAGTCTGCATTTTTTCTATATCGAGGGTTTTACTCTTGTCATATTGGATTTTTTACTGTTTTGTAGATTTTCTGTAAAGCAAGTCTGTCATGGTCTATTTCTGTGGGTGTGACTGTGGCTGTAGGTGTGTGTGTGTTTCGTAATAGGGCGCCAATAGAATTTTCTGTGTCTGTTGTTTTTTTGTGTAAGTTAGTCACTGTTATCTTGCAGGTTGTTTGAAGTATTGTGTGTTATGTTGTCTGTGGATCAATTCTGAACTCTCAAATCCTGGTAATTGGGTATTGTAGTTTGCTGCTTTAATGCAATGTATTTCCATTTTCCAAAAACTTCAGTTTTTCCTTTGTTTTGTATTGTTTGTGTGTATGTTTTGATGTTTCCTTGCTGGTTGAAGAGTTCCATCATGTCCTCCGAGATAGCAGCCGAGAGTGATTTTCCACCCGTGGCTCAGAGGCTTCTTGGGCTGGCTCCTTGGGTGAGTTGCGGAGTGAGGCTTCCCCCCCACGGCTAAGCACTCTTCCCGGGCTAGCAAAGAAGTGTTTCTTTACCGTGGTCGGTAGAATCTCCCCGCTAGATGTGGGATCTGTGGAGTTTGCGTGTGTGTGTGTGTGTATGTTCTATGTTGTTTTATTCATTGTTGGTTATGTATTTTGTTACTTTCTGATTGCAAAGCATCCTTAAGTATGGGAAAGGGGCTATGTGAAAAGAAGTGATGATGATGTATGATTATGTAAATAGTATATATGATTATGAACACTGTATATCAGGGGTCTTTAATTAAAATTCAGTAAGGTCCAGTTAAAGAAAATTTCGTCAAGCAAAGGTCCGGAACATCATAATGTCTAACTTGCATCATGATTCAGTGCCATATACTGTATACTGAAGTAGCCTAGTTGGTATATCAACATCTTATGTAGTCAACAACTAAATGTCAAATCAAGTAAAGTACAATTCAGTAATATTTCAACAATATTTGTCAGTTTTCTCTTTTTAGAGCACACCATGTGAAATAATCTGACTCACTTTCCTCTCTGACTGCTGTCTCGCCTCGTCCTTCCCCTTCGTGTGCGTCACTCAGTCAATCTCAGTGTTCATCATAATGCACAGATCTGATTGGCTGAATAGCGTCACGTGTGATATTTACAACGCACGCGATTGGTGTGTGAGTCTCCCGAGCCGCTAAACCGGTACCGTAATGACTAGAAATTTTACGCCGAATAAAATAGGACCACCCCGTCGAAATGAAATAATTCTCCATAGTTTATTGGTTATAGGTCCAGGTCTGCATAGGACAGTGTCTGGGTCCGGACTCGGACCGCGGCCCACCTGTTAGTGACCTCTGCTGTATATGGTTATACCCTGCGTGGCACAAAGACAAGAAAATTTGAATTCGTTACTGTGTGTTTACTATATACAAAGTCTTAATTTACAGTCCTGTTTCCATCAAAATACAGAAACTTTACAGTATGTACCTTGTAGTATGTCTGGTTAATTTCTGCATATGATGATAAAATAATAGGTAGTTACTAGAGTAACTAAGTACATGTATGAAGTTATACTTCATTTTACAGTCCTGTTACCACAATATTACCACAATATTTCAGAAAACTGTGCCAGTAAACGTACCAAGTTATATGGAATGAATTACTTTATTGAAATAAAGATTTTAATCTGTCTTACTCTGTACTTCACTGTCACATGTATATGTACTTACTTAAACCCTACATCATTAAAAGCTAAAATATTCCTGGTATTTCTCACATTAGTTACACTGTACATATTGAACTTATGTACAATTCGTGCACCAAATATTACTAGTAAGTGCCACATATTTACCATTAAATTATAAGTAAGTATTACATATTTACCATTAAAATTGTAAGTACTGTTACTGACACTTTTCAATTAGTTACAAAGTATGTACATAGAATGTACCAGAAAATTACTTGCTAGTAAGTCAAGTTTATCTGTTAAATTCTAAGTAAGAGCAGCTGTAGGTACCTGGTAGTTTTATGTAAGTTACTACTTTGTGCAAGGTATGTACCAGAAAATTAATTTTAAGTACCACATATTTAACTATTAAATATTAATGTGTGTGCTAGTCTGTATAGCCCCAGAAAATTGTAGAAAATTTGTTTGCATTGCATAACTATTAGGCTTCCTAGCCTACAACCATCTAGAAATAACTTGATTATTATGTGGTGGTTTAATTCCATTGTCTCTACAACCACCTAGAAATAACTTGATTATTGTGTCACAGTTTAATTCCATTGACCAAAAAACTCTAAAGGAAACACATCAACATGTTGTCTTAACACACTAACTTTCTAAAAACAATTTTTAATTCTGTAGCAGCTGATTTGCAAATAGTTAGTGACTCACTGCTATCAGGCACCTTTCCCAAAGTCGCTAAAAGCAGCTGCCATTAGGCCACTCTTACAAAAGGAGAAATTCAGTTTCTTCTGTTTTAAACATTTACAGATCTCTCTCTAATCTTTCTTTTGTAGCTAAGATCATTGAGAAAGTTGTTTTCAATCAACTCAGCAAATCGCTGTTGTCAGAGGAAAACCTTGTATCTCCATTTTTGTTGTTTTTCAGTTTTTGACATATTTTGAAAATGCCTGTTGCCCTTTACATTGTATGTAAATTTCATGATGAATGGACCGTAAGGAAATGGCCCAAAATGACTTGGAAAGAAGTCTAGTTCCATTGACTTACATTAAAAGTAGAAAAAAATGTTCCTTTTGCTGTGAAGTTACCATTTTGGAGATATAAGGATACAAGGAACTCCAGTGGTTAACTTGGCAAATTTCAGTCAGGCTTCTGACCTCAACACAATACTGAAACTGCTCTTATAAAAGTGTTAAATGATATACGGAGGAATACTGACTCAGGTCATATGTCAGTTCTAGTTTTGTTAGATCTGAGCACTGCATTTGACACTGTAGATCATAGAGTACTGCTGAACAGTTTGGAAAATTAGGAAGGACATGTCCGGAACAGCCCTTGACTGGTTCGAGTTATCTAGAAGGCCGGAATTACTTTATCACCATTGGCAGTTATGAATCTGTTAAGGTGGCTATGACATGCTGATTCCCCCAGAGATGAGTTCTTGGCACTCTATTTTTGCTGCACTTTACCCTTAATAAGTTCATTTTAATCATTTTAATTCATTTTAATAATTTTAATAACTGAAATACTTTGTTTAATTCCCTTTTCTATTTTTATTCTACTTCGTACTGTACTTTGTGCTTTGTACTTTGTACTTTTCTTTTAATTATGTTTAAATGTGTAAAGATTTTATCTTGTATTGTTTTTCGCTCTTAAGCACTGTCTTTATTTTTCCCTTTCATGTTTCTTTTGCTTTTATTTATCTAAAGCACATTGAATTGTCTTTGTGTATGAAATGTGCTTTATTAATAAACTTGCTTGCCTTGGTCCTTGACAAGGATGTGTTTTCTTTCCACAAAACAAACCTGCATGTACAACAATAACTTTTCAAAATGAGATCATAAAATCAAATTCAGATCATAAAATATTTTCTCTGTACAATCTGCACTTTTGACTGAATTTGTTTCAGTGATCTGATTAATGAATAGAAAATTACTCCATGCTTTTATTGTCACAAACTATAAACCCCTGTGAACCTAAATCCATTCTCTCTTTCTAAGTAAGTTAATCTTGCTCTTGTGGACACACAATATACATGTACAAAGTATGTGAATAACTTTCTAGTGCCTACTTATAGGCCAATAAATTTTTCCAAAATTATCCTCTTTCACCATGAACTAGGCAGTTATCTTGGGTCATGCATATTCTAATCACAAGGCTGTTGTAGTTTGTTATACCCACAAAGCTTTAATAAACCAGTGTTCCTCAGCGATCTGTTTTTGATTCAGAGCAATTTACCTAGAGAATGATAACAACTGAGCAAAAGCTAGCCTAGCACATATAACTGAGCTATCATGCTAGCTTATCTGTCTGCCTGTCGTCTGGCCATACCAACATTCCCTGGATGCTTACCCAGCAGTAAGATGTTTTAATGCATAATGTTTTAGAGAGCTGTGGACACAGCAGGAATAGTCTGCAGCACAGTATGCATTTGTAGAGTCTCTTTCACTCATTTCGTCTTGCACGCATTGTTGTGTTTAGTTCTGCTTCAGTGTTGTTGTGGAATAGGAGTGTTGGACTGAGAGATGTCAGTTACGATTGCTCTGAAAAGTGTTTTTTTAAGCTGTGTTTTTATTTAAATTATGCAGGATGTTTGATAAAACACTCCATTTTAGAATCCTACAAACATTTTTAGTATTTTACATTGTGTTCCCTCAGACTTTAGTGGAACATTCTGGTCTGTATTTAAATCTGATCCTGCTCCCATTCAACCCCTCGTTGTGGCGATGAATCAGACTATCTCTTCTTGTCCTTTGACTGACATGTCTAAGACATGAGTGTTGCCAAGGTGACAAGCCTCTGCTAGTAGTATGTGTGTGTGTGGTCTGTGTGTGTAGTGTGTGTAGTGTGTGTGTGTGTGTGTGTGTGTGTGTGTGTGATAACTGCATGTGTGTGTTCTGCAGCACAAAGGTCTTCTGGTCCTCTCCTGTTTGCTTTTCACTCCAATTAAAACCTCAGAAAGTTCTACAGTGCTGTTTGAGAGGAAATTGCGGTTTTATTTAATCATACTCTCAGAACTGCTGGTGAGGTGCACAGGTTGCCAAAGCTCAGAGTAAGATATTTTTTGCTTTTTTCCACCAGGGGCAAATTATGTTGTTTATCAAACTCATTTTCACATTTGATGATATCTGATAAATTGTTTTGAAGTAGTGAAAAGATTCATGTTTTGTAGCCTTTTTTGTAGAGTTTGGTATGACACACTGCTCACATATTTCTAATTTTCCTGTCCAATAAGCAGGTGTATTGGTTAACATTAACGCTTTGAATGGCTTCTCGAAAGAGTAACAAAGCATAAAGAGATTTGTTAATAAATGTTCGCTACAGGATAATTACTTCTGTATGTGTGTGTGTGTGTGTGTGTGTGTGTGTGTGTGTGTGTGTGTGTTTGTGTCTAAAAAAAATAGTGTCAGTTCAATATTAAACATGTTTATTTAAGTAAAAAACTGAAGAAGTGAAGCAAAGAAAAATAACATAAACATTGACCTAGGGGTACACATGCTATAGGTGACCTATATATTATTTGGTGATAAATAGCAAAATTATTATTAGTAGTAATAGTGCTTATCACTAATATTATTATTATTGTTGTTGTCATCGTTTTTGTTGTTATTGTTGTTATTCGTCTGATATTGTTATTAAAGTTGATAATTGCAGGAGAAAACATGGTGCCCTGTTTGTGATTGCTCATGCATTGATGCACTTGTAGTCACAGGTGGTCGGCATTTCCGTTTCTTTCAATATACTGAACAGCGTCCAGTTTTGCAAAATGTATGGGCTGTTTTCCCACCTAGTTTGATTGCTAATATCCACATTAGTGGGTGGTTCTGACACTTCTTCATGTCATTTGGTTCAATTTCTTTCACATTTTAACAGCTGGAGAGAACTAAATGATACACAATTAGTCAAGAATTTGGTGGGGATACTGACACTATGTTACTTTCAGTGTAGGTGTACTACTTCACCGTGTTACTGTTCTATTAGTACCTAAAAGTACCAGTTTTTATTATAATTTTCATTATTCTGTCACTGTATAAAATCCAGATTTATCTAAATATGTTGTTGATATGTTTAATTCTACCCATTAGGAAGCATGATGGTTACCAGTGGCCGACCCAAGCTATCAGCAGTCTGTCTGACAAAATATTCAGCTTTGGTCTACATTTTTTGGTTGTCTGCCATTATTAGCAGTAACTCTTGCTGCAAGAACAATATGGCCATATATAAAAGTCAGATGTTAAAGTAGGCAGATTATGCAGACATAAACTTCTAGAGGAGGAGGAAGGAATGCTCTGATGTTGAATTGCCTTGTTTGATGTAAAGCATTTTAAAAATGCATTCTCACCAGCAGTGAGCTGAACCAGGGATCCCTTGAAAGTGGACTGAGACCCACACATTTTGACAGACTGTGATTCTTGGGTGCGCACCCAAGTGTGGATAGAACTGTCCAAGTTTGATTAGTCTGCACCAAACAACGGAGAGATCTTAAACTTAGTGTTAACATCAGCTTAACTAGTAGAGAGTGTGTTCAGGGTGACGCTTGTTCTACTATTTTTGAATCGTCTTTGTGCTAAGATGCTTTCGGGAAACTCTGGTTTGCAGAGTGGAAAATTCCACAGCCCTACATATGGAAGATCACATGCTCTAGCTAAATGTGTCTGCTAAATATTCCATAACAATTTCACATGCGGATTAGATTTAATGTAACCAGCAGAAAGTAAAATTAATGATTGGTATTATTAATGGTATTATTGGCCACAATAAGGTATTAATTATTGTTCATAGTGGTCACACCCAGAATTTCCATTTCACTGCATCCCTAATCCAAATCCTACAAATTCCACAAATGAACCTCTGCCTAGTCCCGTTGTTTACGGTGTGTGTTCGGTGTGTGTTTTTGCTTTTTTGCAGGTGAGACAATGCGTGTGGCCTCCTCGGAGTTTGCAGATGACCCCTGTTCCTCAGTCAAGCGGGGCACGATGGTCCGTGCTGCTCGCGCTCTGCTGTCTGCTGTCACCCGCCTCCTCATCCTCGCAGACATGGCTGATGTCATGAGGCTCCTGGCCCACCTCAAAATTGTATGACAGTTCTCCTCTCTTTTTTATGTCTTTTTTGTTTTTTTTCTCACTGTCTTTCCTCTGTTCACAGCTACAGCTGGACAAAATCTTATTATCCTCATATAGTTTTCTGTATAATTTAAAATGGATAATTATTGATGTTCATATGTGTTTCCTAATGCTAAGTGGGATTTTAAGCCCTGAAGAAGACAGTGTTTTTTAATTGATTCACATTACTGATTTAACAAAAGCCAAGGAATTCTACACTGGCTAGCAAGATATTTTCTTTATAGCCATTTCCTTTCTACTCTCCATCATTTCAACACAGAGCATAGCAAGCTAGCTCTCCAAAGTGTCACACTAGTTTTGTAGTAGATTTCTTCTCCCTTCCAATCCAGCAAGTTAAAAGTGCACGTCATCACCTGTTGTACTGAAGTAAGTATTTGAAGTTCAAACCTTAGATAGTACGAATGTCTAACAAACAAAAAAGTTTGATTTAAATATAAATAAATACATTCTTGCTATTTTCATTACTGGAATCTCCCCTACAAACCTAAGACTTCCTTCTAAAGACAGATCCAGGTCTTAATATTATGGTAGCTTTTTCTGGGAGGCTTCTCTGTTTGGCTCTTGACTCAATCTCTGCCTACCTCCCCTTCCATTCACACAAGCTTCAAAGACACCTCAATGCCCTCTTCGCTCACAGCTCTCTCACTCCCTCTGACTTTTCTTTGCATTTGAAGGGCACCGCAGATATGTAAAGCTCTTTTTCAGTCATCCCAGGCACGGTTTGAGGCTCTACCTCTCCCTCTCTGAAGCTTCCTCTTGCCCTGACTGTTCAACTCCCAATCTGAGTCCTTCTGATCCACCCCAAAGTCCTTACCTGTGCATTAGCATATAAATTAAGCCACACATGAATCTGCTACAGGGGGGCTCCTTGTGCAGCTCTGCGACAGAGACTAATAAACTAATAAACTAAAGTTTAATAAGATTATTTTTATTTTTTGTGATTATGACAGATAACAAAACTAACAGTGGGTGATTGCTGGATGCCTTGGATTGTTTGAAAGAGCAGTTTAAAATAAATAAAAACTACATAAAAAGTGTATTTCTTTCCTGTAAATGTTGGAAAAATGACAAAATGTTTATTTTAATTGCTTCACATCACTGATTTAAGAAAAGCAAAAGGAATATTTTCATTCCCTTTTAACTCTCCATCATTTCAACACAGAAAATATATAGCTAGCTAGCTCTCTTAAGTGTCAAACTAGTTTGTGCTCTTATGGGTGAATGGCTAGATTTCTTCTCCCATCCAATCTAGCAGGTTAAAAGTGCACATCACCACCTACTGTACTGAACAAGAAATTGTATGAAGTTATTGTTTGCACTAACAAAAAAGGTTTGATTACATAGATTTTTGTTTCTGGCTTTGTGTCTAGTTAATGTTTTCAATACTATGTACAGTTCGCTTTGTGTCATTTTAAAAGAAGCATGACAAAACAAACCTGTCCACATAAACCAAGTTGTGTCAGGTTTGTAAAACATTCTTTTAGCATGGATTACCAGTACTCAGGAGAAATGGAATATACTCAAGAGCACTCAAGAGGAATATAATTTAATACCATGCTGCTGTGATATATTTGATTTTTTTTATTTATGTAATATTTAATGTTAGCAATATCACCAAGCACTATCTCTGATCTCTTTGCATGAACTATGCTTTTTGTTGCTGTCTGAACAAAACTTTGCGTCTGTCATTTAAATTGTGTAAGTATAATGAATGGACCAGTAGAAACACTCTTGACTCTTAATATTTTTAGTCATAATATTCATTATGGAGACCTGAAAATGATTAGAACTGAGAAGAATGATTAGCAGAATGGGCTTAAAATGCGTTCTCGAGAGAATCAGTAATTCAGGAACTACTTTGACACAGAAGTAATGCTCACTTTTTTAAGAGAGAAAGTAAAGGTACGTTTAAACTCATTAATCTTCATCAAGCAATGAGTTGGACTTTGCAAACTCTCTTTTCCCAAAGGTAATACATTTAAATCCTAATTGGCCTGTGTGTGTGTATTTTTGTGCCTGAATGTGTGTGTGTCAGGTGGAGGAGGCTCTTGAGGCTGTGAAGAATGCCAACAATGAGCAGGACCTGGCCAACCGCTTTAAGGAGTTTGGAAAAGAGATGGTCAAGCTGAACTATGTGGCTGCTCGAAGGCAACAGGTATATATTACACCCATCACATCATGTACACTGGCCATCAGAAGTTTGGGGATATATGGCCTTCTTTAGAAATTTGAATTTACAATTAAATAAGAAAAAGATTAGCATGCAAAGGTTTTGTTGATATAAAACAGATATTTACTGATGCTGTAGAAATATTTAGTTTCAACGCTCAGGTTCATGTTCATTAAAGTATCTTTGGTATAAAGAGCAGCTTTCTTTTCCAAGCTATTGTTAAAAGCATATGTTGAAATGTTTTGTGATAACAGTAACAGGACAACAAGATAACGCCTAAAACACCTTGTTTTGAGTGCTGACAAGTGCTGACAACACAACACCAGGATAAAATGAGTGGGCTTTGACGTTAACAGCACACAAATCACAAAAGTTTCTACATTGTTTTCTGCATAAAACCTTCTTAGTCATTAATTAGTCTTATAACGAGTGTACACGTCCGGAGACAACTTGTTAAACTTTTGGTGCTGGATTAAGTATGCCTACCCTAAATCCTGGCCCCGAGTTTCTGTAGTATGTACTTTTGTAACGTCTACAGTAATCAATAACATAGGGGAGTCAAGCTAGCTAGCAAAACGCTATTGTTAGCTGTCAGAACTGTTTTCTCATTTATTTTTAATGCATGTAATGTGTTCTCTACCCATGTGACACACATTTAAATTCTTTTCTTCCGTGTTGTTGAATGCACAATTGTGCCCAGACCTTGAGCTCTGCCTTCACAAGGTATTGGATTGGTGTAGAGATTTCACACGCACTTTGTTCCCACATTAAGTCCACACTCCTGCCCACATTTAGCTGAACAATTCTTATGGTTGTCCCAAGATGTTTTCATTACAAGATCATGCGAGGCACCACTCACGGCATGTCCAAAAATTCAAAACCATTGTTTTTAATGAAAGTATACACACTGGCAGCAACAGGTTCTGGCGCTTGCCAGGTTCAAGCTCTGTTCAGTTTCTCAGTGCAAACCATAGAGAAAGGCAATCAGTCTTCTAGTTAAACAGTATAACGGTATGTTACTCCATCTAGCCTTTTTTCACCTTTCATTCAGTTTGAAAATAGTGAGTTTGTAAAGAGGTAGTAAACGGTTGCTAAATGTGATAAATAATGCTGAAGGTTTTAGTTCATTAAATTTCATTAAGTATATATCAATATAAAAATGAACTTGATGTATGTCAGCACTCTCATTGTGATACATTCTGTGTAGCATAGCAGTGTTTTATATTGTATTTGTTATATGATGCTGTGTGGCGCTGTGTGGTAGTCTTTAATATAAGATGTTATTGCAAACCAACAAATAAAACATGCTGATTTGTATTAAAACATGTAAAACTGGGTACCCCCAAACTTTTGACAGGCTGTATAATTCCACCAACAGGGGTGATAATGCAACTGTAGATTGTTTACTTACTGACAGTAATCATTTCAGTAAAAAGATGGCCAAGCTTCACTAACTCAGCCGCTCATTACTGATGAACACATCTGTGCCTGTCTAATGACTCAGTCTGTGTGTGTTGGGTATTTATTAAATAAATAAATAAATAATAATGAAAAATAAATAAACAAAATACTGCCCTTATCATTATACCTTATCATATTTCTATTTATTTAATAAAAGCAAAGATTGGCTCTGTGGCTGTTTGGCTTCCAGTGTTTGCATGTTTTGTGGATAAGATCATTTGCTCAGGGGGGATTTGTAAAGTGTGTGTGCGTGTGTGTGTCTGTGTGTGTTTGTGTAAGCTTAAATTTTGGTCCAAAATTGATAGTGGCCTAGCAAAACCCTCTGTAACCCGACTAAATTTTGTTTTAACCCAGCCTAATCCCAACCAACAGCAACTGGAGACCCAATAAAATTCCATTCTTTGAAAGATGATACGATGAGCTTACGATAAATGAAATTTGAATAATATATAGTGTAATGATAATCTATTAAAAATTTATTTTCCTCTTTAATTTACTCACACATGTGCACATGAACGACATTCCAGGAAAGCAGTTTTAGTCTGGATAATCTTTATATAATGTACTGCTCTTATAGATCTCGATGGACCTCAGTGGTGATTGTCTATAGTGTGGCAGCACTAAGCATTGTTTGAAATAGGTAGGAATATAAAGAAAACCTGTGTAGTATGGAGAAAAACTAAAGCAAGATAAATGCAGGCCAAATGCGCTAAATATGGGATGTGAGCTACGAGAAATCCAAACTTGGAATTTATCCCCGTAAAATCTAACATCTCACTGGCAAGGCATTCAGATACCTTGTTTTCGTCCCCTTTGACTCATTAAAATCTGCTCCCAGAGTATTTGGGCCATGTGTATTTCCATGTTGGGCTGTTAAATGTATGTGGAGCTTTGCCTGTTTTACTGTGTTTGCTGTCTCTATTAAAGAAGCTCTGTGCTGCCTTTAATGTTAGATGCACTGTAATAGTTTCTGAGTGAGTGTGCACCCACATCCCAAGTTTTATTGCAAAGGGCTTATTATTAATTGGTTTAATCAGCGATGCTGGAGAGAAAGACATGGTTTTGATGGTGATGTTTAAACAGTAGTGAAATAGTCAGGTCCTGTAGGCCAAGTATTTGAAGTTCTGAAATGTGTACTCTTCAGGAGCTGAAGGACCCTCACTGCAGGGATGAGATGGCAGCTGCCCGTGGTGCTCTGAAGAAGAATGCCACCATGCTGTACACAGCCTCACAGGCCTTCCTCCGCCACCCAGATGTGGCTGCCACCCGTGCGAATCGCGACTACGTCTTCAAACAGGTCCAGGAGGCCATTGGGGGCATCTCTAGCGCCGCACAGGCCACCTCACCTACTGAAGAGAAGCATGGGCATGCCGGGATTGGAGAACTGGCAGCTGCGCTGAACGAGTTTGATGTGAGTTCAATAATGGGGTTTGTTCCTCATTGTTGCCTACATAATGTCCTTCATTGTGGCCGCTTACTTAAAATTAGCACATCTTACTTGCCCATTAATGTACACTATGGTGTCACTTATTATAGCTGCAATAAAGAACAGTTCTCCTCCATGGTAATCAGGCAATTACATGAACATCAATCTGCCTTATATCTGGAAAGAGAGAACTTCGACACTTTTTTATTACTTCAGATAATATTAAAAGTGGATAAATATTTAATCTGTGCATCTCTCTCAGTCTGTGCCCACATAATGTACATGCTCATTTTGCCACACATGGCACACTTTCTAGTCCAGTGGGCCACACAATATTTTTAGAATGGGCACAACTTCAACCTTAACTGGTAAAAGTATATATATATATTTTTTTTTATCAGTAATTGCTATAGAATTTAATAGCATGTAATAGTTCCAAAATATGATTTAATTTACAACCTTGTTTTCAAAAAAGTCAGGATGCAGAGCAAAATGTAAATAAAAACGCAAGGCCATGCAGTGATGTTCACTACAGAATTGCGTCTGTTTTTAATGCAGTGCCACCCGAGGGCCTGAAGATCATAACTAGCCAGTATTGGTTTTCGGCATTGTCCCTTGCATACAGAGATTTCTCTGGATTCTCTGATTCTTTTAATTAAATTATGATGTATAGATGATCAAATTCGTAGTTTTTTTGCCATTTTACGTTGAGAAACCCAACCTGTGCAGTCATTCTCAGAGTGGTGAACCCGTCCAAGTCTTTGCCTCTGAAAGACTGTCTGGGATGGTCTTTTTATACTCGGTCATGTTACTGACCTGTTACCAGTTAAGCTTATTAGTAGTTTGATGTTTCTCCAGCTGTTTTTAAGCATTATACAACTTTACCAGTCTTTTGTTGCCACTGTCCCAATTTTTTAAAACGTATTGCTAGCATCAAATTCAAAATGAGCAAATATTTTTTCAACATTTGATATGTTGTCTTTGTACTATTACTATTTTTTATGAAATATAGGATTTAAATGATTTGCACATCATTGCATGATGATCTTACGTAGATTTTGTGCAGCGTCCCAACTTTTTTGGAAATGGGGTTGTGAAAAGTGAACTGAGTATTTGTTCTGTTTTATGAAATGTAATTGAATAACAGTTAGTAACGCATAGTCCAAGCATAGAGATGTTCAGAATTCAGCCCAGGCACTCTTCTCGCCCCTGTTGTAGCTGTGCAAAACACACCAGTGTCAGTTTCAAAGACTCCACATGCATCTCTAATTTTGCCTTAGTTGTAAATCACTCAATCAGTGACCAAAGACGCAGTGCCTGTTTGAAGGCGGTTCCACAAACATTGTTCATGTGCATTGTACATACATACAAAGTGCTCTTTAATGACCATCCCTTTGACCTGTGTTGTCTTCCTACACTGCTGCCACTTTTGTTTTTTGTGCTACTGTGAATGTTTAACTATGGACTCTCTAAAGGCAGATGGGCATGGACATCCTCTATTGTGACTGGAGTGGCTGTGATGGGCTTTATCAATTGGAGTATGGAGAGGCTGCCATCTAGTGGCTACAAATAAATCGCAACACACTAAAAAGGGGTATTTGTAAATAAATGTAGAATGGATTTAAAGATGTCTTATGAGACAAGATTTATTCAAACATATTTTTCTTTATTTCATTTGTTACGGTTTTAAATTGGCAAATTATTCTGGGTTATAGTGTTATGTTATAGTTTTATTTTTAGTGCCAGTTTTTTAATCCACTTGCTGGCTAATTCAGAAGGATGTCAGATATCTAACTTTACTGATAGGGAGCCAAAGATCACATCTGTATTTATTACATGAATGGTACATCGGTGGATTTCTTTATTACTATCTGGGGAGATGCTAAATGGTTGTACGGCATTTGCGTAATGCATGCTGGGTATTGAATTGGTACTGGTAATACAACAACAATGTTGGACAAAAACACAAAGGACACAAAATCCTGAATTCTCTCAAAAAGAGGCGATACAGTGCTGTACAGCAGAACATTACACAACATGACAAATTTATTTAGTTTTTCAAGAAGTTACTCAATAAGCCATAAGTTGTGGAAGTACAACAGAGTTTAATGTGTTAACTGGAATTCAGCTTTGTTAAACAAAAAGAGCTCTCAAAAATTTCATTCACATAGACTTGCTCTCTTCACCATTACTTCACTCGTTTTCCTAGCCTTGCCTGCCCTGCTGTACATGTATAGTGTAGTTGTTTATGTGTTTTCGTACTAGAGTCACTACTCCATGGCTCTTCCGCGAACATTGCTTGCGGCCTTTGGAGCAGCATTAGCTACCTGCCAAAAGCTTTTCTGCTCAGTGGGTTTTTTTTCTCCCCACTGCTCTGACCCCTCTCTTTGGGCAATTCTAATTGCCCATGTCTGTGTAAATGTCAGCAGGGCAGAAGCTGCGTCCCGGTTAAAGCTGGAGACAGAGGGGTGGTTTTACTGGAGCCCTGAACCAAGCACAGTGGAGACAAATGCACAGCCTGCACTCTGCTGTCAGTCAACCACGCGTTCCGATTCATTGGCTGTAAGCTGGAGGGAGAAAGAGAAAAGAGAGAGAGAGTAGGAGAGAACAAGATGGAGCATGCATGCGCAAGAGAAGGGGAGGGCGAGAGAGAAGAAAGAAAGAACAAATAAATATACATTTTTCTCATGATTTGTAACTAGTTGTATTGTTATTGGCATGGAGGTCTGTTACTTAGAATGGTTTTGTAGGCTAACGTCTGGTCTGTAAATTCTCATTCCGCCTCTGGAGAAGCTCGCACTATCCCCACCTCAGATGGACAGCTGGTGTCATTGTCTGAATGCCAGAGGCCTTTTCTGCCATGCATGAGTTACTGCAGCTGCTATACCTGCTGATGCTTTATGTTAGGGAAGCTTCTAGCTTGTGGTCAGTTTGGATTAATCAGTGCAAGTCAAACCATGTTTAACACCCTTGCACCCTACTATTCCCTTACCTTCTAATGGTCTCTCTGCCTGTATATTTATCTGGTAACATTCAGACTCTCCATGCTGTATCAGTTTATTCATGGTATTTACAGTACTCTTTACACAGCCTCATCACATGGTTCATATAATTTGACCATAATTAAATAACTAAAATATTAGTTATTCAGCTGTGTTGGTCAATCCTTAAAAACTCAGCTTTCTAAGTAGCAATGCATAGTGTAAAGCTAAATGGCTAAACTCTGATTAAACAGATTATTGTTAAGAATAACATTGTTCAGATTTTGGTTAGTCATAGCTGTTTTCTGCGCCTTATAATTATAGTACACAATACGTAATGCTTTTATCTGTGTATATGTAAGAATTTTTGTCAACTTATCTGCCCCCAATTTAATGTCACATTGCTTTCTTGGTCATTTTAAAGTCTACAACTCTGTTCAACATAGAATTGTTTTAGACATTTATCAGCAGATTGTATATTACTGAAAATGTTGATTCTACATTTTTAAAAATTTTTGATTAGGGATGCACTGATGCCAACATGCGATACCACCAGATACCATGAGACGTAGGCCTAGTGTACGTTGCCGCGCTAATGAACAAACGACTCAATTTAGCAGTGAACGAGGGTCTGCTCTCACAGAGAAGTGTTGCTGATGTCATGACAGTCAAATGCAAAGTCGTTGTCACTTTAAACATTCCACCTTGACAGATTCATACCAGGCGTACACTTTTTTTAAACGCACACATTCACAATCACTTCCCCAATACGAGTGGAGACACATAGGCTAGCAAAATGGTGGTAAAACTCAGCATATTCGGTACTCATGTTTGTGTATGCCAGCTTTATTCGGGTTAACTGAAAAGAATTGCAAGGTATAAATGTCAATGCATTGATTATGTAGTTGTCTTTGTAAAATAGGCTGTAGAGAGACCATATTGTCCTACCCATGTTCATCACCACCTGGTTTTAGCTTCAGTGCACGGTGTGGCAACTTAGCAAAGCTGCTGTAGCTCAAGTTTCTCAGCATTTTTGCTCAGTACTTGGGTGTGCAGCATGTTGTTTTGAATGAACTAGCTTTGTTGAAAATTGTCTGTAGACCGAGATGTGTAAAAAGGGCTGCATTTCATGTAGCATGTGAATCAGGTAGAGGGTTATTAGTATAGAAATCATAGGCTTTGTCCACACACAATGGTCTATTCAAATGTTTAGTGTAAGTCTCTGAAGAACAGGAGTCTTTTAGAGGATATTCACGTGCAGCTCAACCAGCCAAAAAGACTCCAACAAGATGTAAAACTCGACAAGTGAACTCCTTGGATAAGCCTCAGTGGTGATTCCTGCTCTCACTGTGCTACAGAGAATGCTTTTAAAAGAGACTGATGGGGAGTATGAGCTCAAAACTATGCAATATACCAACAGCAATACATGAGAGTGTTTCTGATGTGGAACAAAACCAAATCTTTTCCACTCCAGTGCTACTCAATTCAAGGTAACTAATGTAACATAGCTAGCTAATGCTCTTCATTTAAAATCAGCTAGATTTTAATGATTTGATTGGTGAGGTACATTGCACTCATTTACACTAACAACTACTTCATTCTGAGTAACCCTAGCCCACTCAATATGGTATTGGTATCGGCAAGTACCAAAAAACATGTACTCGTACTCATACTTGGTCTGAAAAAAAAAGTTATTGATGGATCATAACCTTTGATTCAAACAGTTTTTTTTTAAAGTAATTCAAAACTTTTTAACAGTAGAATTTTGTGTGTGAAAGTTGCAGGACAGAGTGGGCTCGTCATTGACTATCCCATAGTCAGGACAATTTAAGACCCTTAGCACTGACATTTCTGTCTTAGTATCCCTTGGTGTGAAGGGAGAGATGGGAATAAAGATTTTAAAGTCAGGAAAGCACAGGAAGACACGTCTGTAGCAGCTCATCCACTATGAAATGTTATTAACTAGACAACAGCAGACATTTCTAAATATTTGTGGTATTTCAGGTATTCTGTGACCAAAAATGATATGCATAATTTACTGTCATATGCAAAAGTCTCAACATCAATAGTCAAATTACCTTTTATTGATTTTCCAAATAAAAACAAATGGAACACATTCTGTACAGGGAAAGAATGTAAATATAACAAATTTTAGTGCACAATTTTTATTTATTGGAAAAAACATATCACATAAATAGTTCCATAACCTTTGCATAGGCCATATTTTATGCTTAGTTTTTTTTGTTGTCGTTTTTTCAGTAATAAATAGAAATTGTAATTAATAATACAATACAGATGATAAGAATGCTGTAATGATGCATATATCCATTTTAACTATTAGTCCAACTTAACTGCTTTGATATTTGCTCTCCACTTTTCAAGTACAGAGCCATTTTGGATGGTACATTTACAATAACTTATTTCATGTTGGTGCTGTTGTACAGTTTTCTCTGTCCTTTTAGAACCATCTGGATCTCTGTTCATCATTTTGGATACATTTATAATTAATTGATTGAAACTTATTAACTGCTTACTGATTATTTGAAGCTTATAGTGTTGCCCAGGGCTCTCATATTAGATTAATTTTATACATATCTTTAACAAAATTACTTTTATTTGATTGCACCTCAACTTTTTAATGGTGATTTCAAGCTGTTGTACAGTATTTTTTAGCTTAGGTTCAGTTAATACCATTCAAGACCCTTAGCACTGGCATTGGGTAGCTTTGTTTGTTAACCCCCCTTCAAAACTGTCTGTGACCGTTTTTGTGCTGTAAAGATGATAATTTAATCTAGCCTTCCCCCATGGTGCTAGGTGAAGATTACTGTTGGTTCATTGGTCTCATGTAGCTCAAAGCAAGCAAAAACTATCTTCCTCAAACTCTGTCGTGATTTGGAGCCAGCTGAGGATAATTGGATGATAGGGTTTGCTTTAAAACAGCTCCACAAGCTGTATTTAAACTCCACTGAAAAGCCAGGCTGGATTATGTGAGGGAAAAAGGGAAAAAAAAGGGGGCAGATTTATTCATCACAGTTGTTCCCTAGTTGGAATCGTTTAAAGCTTATTTGAGTCTGACACACAAAAAAGTCTCCAAACTCACTTTAAAATAGACAGACCGAGATAGTGGTTTACAGTGCCACACCTCAAAGCTTCTTGAAGAAAAAGCATGAGCGCACAAGGAGCTGGAGAACAAATACAGGACAGAGGGAGGAGAGAGGGAGATTGCTTAGTGACTAAGATTTCAAGAATTGCTTGCAACATTTGTGCTGCAATTGTATTGTTTTAAGACGGAGAATAAAATTAAATTTATAGATTCTTGGGCCAACATGGCCCACACTAAAGGAATAATGGTGGACATTACAGTATTATCGTGAATCAGAGATCGGTCCATTACAGTGGCCATCAAGTTGGATGATTTAAATTTTGGAAAACAGGCTGTGGTTTTAAAATATGCAAAAGTAAATCATATCTATTTTAAAGTCCCGCATCAGCCCTAATGTGTTGTCTGCCTTTAATGCATTCCATTGCTGTGCAAGGCATCATATTTTTTACTGTGGTCGGGCTTGCTAAACAGGAGTCTTACTGTAGCCTTCCATTTGTGGAACATTCTCCTTTCCCATCAGCTGACGTGACATTGTTACATCAAAGCTGTTAAATACAAAAAAGGCAATGTAATACATCCTAACCTTATAAGAATAATAGACTCCAATCACAGCAGCCTGCTGGCTAGTCTCAACCTCCGACACTCCACCCACCGAGGTATGTAGACCATCTCATGTTTATAGAGGAGGAAATCGGGCAGATTGCCTCCTGCTGTTTGCTTTTAAAATGTAGTTTTATAATGAATTGGAGGCGATGCATGTTACAAGTTGTACAACAAACAAGCCTTCCCCATATTCAGTTATATTTGACAGTGTCAATGTCAGCGATTATTTGACAATAAAAGAATGTTCAGAATGTATGTCCCAAAATGGACTACAAAGTCTGTCACGCTGAGTGATGGGCTGTTTCCACACATGCACAGACTGAAAACTGAGTAAGAGTTTACATGCAATGAGAAATCTGATCACTGAGCTAAAATCCAGCTCTCTTTATTGGATTTCTTAATCAGATTGCTAGACCTTACTCCAATCTAAGAAATTGGAGTGTGCTGTTTACATGACCATTTGAATAATCAGATAACAGCAGAAATACCATTATGATCGGATTATTAAGTGCATGTAAACACAGTCTCTGATTACATCACTCCCATGCAGTGGCATCAGCACCAAGCTATGGGTTTTAAGTTAATTTATGTTAAATCTTCAGTTATCTAACTTAAAATGGTCTGCTCAAATGCTCTTATGTTGCATTTGGAGATGTTGTGCTTATATGGTCTCAAGATGATAGTTTCAGAAAGTTCCAGCTTGAAGTGATTTTTACCTGTCACAATTAAAGACACAATGAAACAAAATGTTTTGAAATCAAAACACACTTCCTCTTCCCATTGTATTCTAAGCTGGCCACAAGTACCAGAATTTTGTGAGTTGCATTCTTATTAGGTATCCTGTGTCCATGTGTACGCACTTCCATTCGCTGATTCTCTTCAGTCTGGTGGGAAATAAATAGTTTCAAACAGTTCCAGTTGCAGACAGTGAGCCTTTTGAAGCAACATAAAGTCAACATAAAACAACATAAAAAGTCAAGTGTCAAATTACTTAAAACAGTCTGTGGTTGATTATTTTGCGTGTCAGTGAAATGGACCCTTCTTGTCGAAGGTGGTTCTTCGCCACGTTAAGCAACAAAACCGACTCTGACAAAAGACATGAAGGCTGATTTATACTTTTCTGTCTGCACAACAGTGAAAAAAGTGTAAAAGGCGATAGTCGCCATTTTGGTAAAAGAACTGAGAGAGGATCATAGAGGACTAATTTATCATTAAGCAGTTTGAAAAATATGTTGGGAAACTGGGCTTTATGTTTAAGAAGTGCACAGGCTCGCATGCCAGTAGTCAGTTTCTAAGAGACGAAGAGAGAGAGAATGAGAGAGAGAGACAGAGGGTTATTAAGAAACTGCCTGTTTTTCTCTCTGCTACGCACTGTAATGCTAGCTTTCCTGGAAAGATTCCCTTTGATTTACTTGAACGGAATCAAAAATGAATGCCAATGTGCTTTGGAACTTCAGCTTGCCTCAGAGTGACTCACTGCAGTAAATATGACTGGATGTGAGCATAGAGCAGCTAAGTTAACTCTAACCTGGAGAAAAAGTGTCTCTGATCCTTATCTACGGTCGGTGTTCTCAAAAAAGATAAGAAATAATAAGAAATAAAATGTACGCAATGTTTTATTAACTTTTAACTTTAAAACGTTGAGTAATGATGGGGCCTTTAGAAGCTCCAGAAGAGTAAAATCCCCACTGTCTCTGCTGCGTGTGATTTGCTGAGTAAAATATGCAGTATTTCCTGTACAGATTAAGTGTCCTGGTGGTTAGCTAAATTATGCCAACGCCACTGTAATGGAAAACACCTTGTTTTGACTTTGTAATCACTTGTAGTCTGAAGTTTCTCCAGCAGGGAGTATGCAATTTGCCACGAATCTGCAGCAGAAGAAGCTCATCAACGCACATGCTTGCAGTAACGTTTATTTTAGTGGCAGGTGAAGTGGTCCTCAAAAGATGCTGGGCTACTCATTATCATATTTAATATGTGAGTGTTATTAAAGATTTTCATTACAGTTAATATAAAAAAACATGGAAACTAAAATAGAATAAAAAGTATTTCAAAGCTGCTGTAGACTATGTGTATTTGCTTGAGGGTGGGCGGAGGGTTTTGTAGTTGAGGTCTTGTTCTGCCCTCAGTGCTACCCATCCGCATTTGCTTGATGATGTGTAGTTGAGATTTTGGAGGTGTGCACATTGTGAACTAATCTATGCAATCTGTGCTTACCCCAATTTGTGCTTACATCACAAGTGTCTTCACAGAAATAAAAATGAGCCTGTTTGGCTCATGAGACTACATATAGGCTAGCTTTACCATATTGTTATTTTACAAGAACTGATCTGTAGGCTTATAAAATACAATTGAAGTATGAATAATTAAACGTATAGCAAGAACTACAAAAACATATTAATAACAAAGTTTGATCGGATGATGACATGTTGGATACAATCACACAAGCCTAGTGGACACAAACACACACAGTTATGGAATTGCTGTGGTAAACCTTTCTTAGTGCAAGATCCTTTTTGACCAGACTGCCTTCAGCATTCACCTACAAATACACACACACTTTCTTCGCAAGAAATCCTACTTTAGTCGCCACTGTGCTCTGGCTGTGCAAATTAAATGCCCCACCTGGAGGCAGCATTGCTCCCCGACTCGCATCGAGTGCTTTTTCAGCCATGAGTACCCAGACAAGCTGTTTGGCTCTAATGACCAGTGTGCTGTTGGCTCCGCAGGATTAGCCTTGCAGAGCTGAGGCCTGCGATGTGAGTCTGCAGTGAGCCATGTCTTTTCTCTGCTGTTTTTGTTAACCACTTATATTTTGCTATTACTATGCCATTACCATGTCGGTGTCACTGCTGTGCCCAAATAATGTCTGGTCAGCAGTGATCTTATCACAATCCCGTTCCACTGATGAACAGTGTAAAGGGGGCTGATAAAAAAGCCAAAGATTGGCTACAGTCAGTAATTGTAAACCTACAAAATGCACCTACATGGGAGGTGTTTCTGAGAAAATGGCCAGTGAGTTTACATAAAACGTAGGTGGACCTCATGAACTAGCAACTGCACTGGCTCCAAAAAGGAGCACTTTGCTGATGCATAGACATGTCTACTCAATAGTAGAAAAAGAAGACACATGTACAAAGTTTTTTCTAATATGATACTAGTACTATGCAACTTCAGGTTTCAAATTTGTTGGAAATTTTAAATATTATAAAAAAAAAAAATATATATATAAATATATATATATATATATATATATATATATATATAAACATAACAAATATTCTTGCATTTGAAAAATTGGTAATAAAGATAACTTGCCAGGAAATTACTATAAATATAAAATCACAATATAATATTTATCGTTTAATAACTTCTTGAGGTCCCAAAATGCTGAAATATTCTAAGAATCTCAGAAATTTCTGGTCTTAAGAGTGTTTAAGAGTGTCTACATTGTATAAATGATTATTGTACTTAAAATAAGAATCATCTTTAATATCTTAATTTGAGTCCAAACCTTTGAATTTGACTTGCCTGACATCCCCTCCATGATTAGTGGGCTCATCCTTTTATTCCCCTCCCCACCCCCTGCTCTCTTACAGAATCTCTATTTAGAACCATGGACACTCTAAGAACCCATTGCACAATTAAGGATTCTTTGCATGGTAAAAGAGTTCCTCAGATTGATGGAGAATGTGTTGTACATAGTTTGATATAGAACCTTTTAAAAAAGGGTTCTATAAAGCATCAAAAAGTATTTTTCTGTTGTTACGATGCCATGTTTGTAACAATGGCGCAATGTAAACCCTTTTGAAAAATTTTCTATACCATATACAACACATCCTCCATCAATCTGAAAAACCATTTCATGATGCAAAGAACTCTTTTAACACTTAAGTATGCAGATTGTTCTTCAAGTGTTCATAGTTCTATATAGAAACATTGTCTTTACTAAAGAACCCTTGAAGAACCATCTTTTTTAAGATTGTAGTTCCAGACTATAGCTCTTTTCCTTATGGTCTCTGCTTTGTATATCACATTTGTCTGTTTTGGAGCCTGTCTCTTAGTATCTGTGCTGCAGCATCAGAGGGCTGCAGTGGGCTGCAGTAGCCATGGTTAGCAGCAGGGGGCAGTGTTGTACCAGTTTGGCTGTGATGTTTCTGCTGTCCCTCCCTTCCTTTGCTGTGCTCCGGCACCATAGTAACGGCGAGCGGTGCTCTCAGTGCAGAGCGAGTCTCCCACGCCGACATGCCGAGCCGCATTTGTTTGTTTTTCCCCCCTTGGGCTTTGGCGTGCTGGAATATAGGTGAGATGAGAGACGTACAGATTCAGATGCAGCCAACAGTGAGAGAGACAGAGAGAGGGAGAGAGGTGGGGGGTGGAGGGAGATATGTGTGAAATCATATGTGTGGTGAGAGAGTTCAGGTATTCTAGTGAAAGAGAGAAAGAGAGAGAGAGAGAGAGAGAGAGAGAGAGAGAGAGAGAGAGAGTGCTTGTCTGTTGGTGAGAGAAAGAGAGAGAGAGGTTGTGTTTGTGGTGAGAGAGTATGTGTATGAGAGAGACAGAATGTGAGTGTCTGATGTATCATTATCTAGAAGCTAGGGAATGTTTCACTCTCTAGCTGAGAAAGCAGTCCACGTCAGCATCCCTTCATCCTCCACTGTTTCATTCTCTCTCTCACTCTCTCACTTATTTACCTGCACTTTCTATTTCACCACACATGCAATCTCTTTTTCTCTCGCTCTCTCTCTGCCTCTCTCCCCTCTTTATCTTCATGTCTTGAACACCCACGTATACCTGCTGTAAGCCATAATGATTGAGGCTTAATGTTGCTAAGACCATGTTGCTAAGCATTTTGGGAATGATGGATCTGCTACTAGCTTCAATATTTTGCATCATGTACACCACACACACACACACACACATGCACGAGCATACACACAGGGCTCTTTTTGTCCTCCTGGCTCTTTGTAGATTAGGTGGGCCGTGTAGCTGTGCAGGAGTGAGTATGTATAAGAGAGAGAGATCTGTGTGTGTGTGTGTGTGTGTGTGTTGTCAGTGCATGGCCTTGCTTCATGCACTTGCGTAAGTGGATTGTGAAAGCTCCAAATCCAGCATGGAAATCTGTCTATGAGTCCCTTTGTAAAGAACTGTCTCTTCTTATGTCCCTGTCACATTCTGAGCTATGTCACTTCCTGTGACAAAATCACTATGGGGCGCGGAAAACGGCGCTGCACCCTGCTATTAAATTAATCTGCGGTATAAAAGCGTCTGTCAAATTAGCGTTAGTACCTGACACACTGCTGATAGGGCATGACAGCTGAGCGCACTGCGCTACTGAAATCACTTTGTGTCAATCCAGTGATGTTAGACACAACTTACACACACACATACACGGAGGATGCATACAGAACAAGCATAAAGTAAAATGAATTCTGGGGTCATTTTTCCATGTTTCTCTGTAATGCAGCTTAATATTTTAGCTTTAATTAAGTATAACGTAGTTAAAATTTGTATTGGAAAAAAATACAGTGTATTTCTTTTTCTTTTTTCTTCTTTTTCTTTTTTTTGTAATATGTTGACAGCATATTGAATAAGGAGCTTAGTCTCAGGGGAAACTATGTACATGCATGTGTGGGTGTGTTTGAGTTTGTTACTTCTAACTAGGCCTGTCTCAGTCAATTTTAGCCGACGATTACTTGACATATAAACAATTGCAATTAACAGTTTGTTTTTTGTTCATTGTTCACGTTGGCTGAATCTCAGATGACTCCCTGCTCCCTACATAGTGCACCACGTAGGAATTAAAACAGTGGCTCCTGCACCTAAACAGTGCATCATATGTCTAATAAATAGCTATTTGGGATTCAATCATGTTTGCACAATTCCATACTGGACAAATAGTGCACTGTTTTAGTGTAGACACCAAAACTTACATAGTGCACTAAATACGAAGGAGGGGGGCCGTTAATGATTCAGCCACTGAGAAACTGTGCTACAACAGCTTTGCTAAACTGTTCACTGAAGCTAAAAATAGCCAGTCTACAAGCAGTTTTACAAAGACAGTTAAAGAAAAAAAAAAATTTGCCTCACAATTTAATTCAGTCAAGCGGAGCAAAGTCGGCATATTCAGACGGTGGTGCCTCAAATGGCGACTTTTTGACATTTAGATGTGTCCATGTGTAGGAGCAGTGGTTGATTGTTTGTCTATAGTTTTGGGTGCAACACAAATGAAATGAGACCGCTCAAACTGTGAGACAGGCAACCAAAATTTCTGACATGTCAGAAATCCCTCCGATCGTCCAACTGTTCAGTGATCAGTTAATCAGGCGTTGCTTCCCCTCTCACACTGCATGACAACGGACAACTTTCAAAATCATGAAATTTAGTCAGCTCCAACCAAATCTGGCTTTAAAAGGGGCTAAAATAGCGCAGTGTATTACTGGGTTAATACAAAGTCAACTTTTCAGAAATACAAAGTTATGAAAACGTAAATGGTACATTTTCATGTTAACCTAGCTAACTTTACTCACGTGCAGGGGGTAATGTACATAAAAGCACAACAAAATTTCTGAAAAGAATAGCATTTGCTAAAAGAATAACAGATTGAATATATTATTATCTGGTCAGTTTGCACAAGATGTTTGATAAGTTCAGAGATTTTGTAATGTCTCCCAGATCTCAGTCAGATTCCATGCATTTCTGTGTTTATCTGAAATCCATTTTAATGTCTCAATTCTGTGATTCTCTCGATATTTCAGAAGTCATAGGGCACTACCTAATAGACTGATGGATGATAGAATGGTTTTAAATGGTTTGACAGCTCTGTAACTTAATATGGTAAAACTCCACACTCAGTTCTGCCAAGTCATCATCATTAGTCATTTGATTCTGAGAGAGAGAGAGAGAGAGAGAGGAGCAAGAAATAAAAATAGAGAGAGAAAAGCAAGAAGTGCTGAGAGAGCAAGAAAGACAGAGTGAGGAACAGAGAAAGACACAGAGTGAGGAACAAAGAGAGCGAGAGAGAGAAGACCACAAGAAACAGGAAGATTGAGAAGAACAAGTGAAGAGACAAAAGCAAGAAACAGAGCAAGAGAGAGCGAGAGAGAAGGAGGGGTCCATCTGAAGAAAAAAGAGTAGCTGAGATGCTAGAATATATTTCCTCTGTCAGATACTGGTAGTTCAGGTGAATATTCACCTGTTTGAGCATGTGGGTCAGACTCCACATGTGTGTAACTGCTGGCTGTGTTTTTCAGTGTGTGTCTCATAGCCGTTGATCAAGCTATAGCCACACACGCCTGTTCACGCCCATGTCTCACTCTCAGGTTGGAGGAACAAGAGAGGCTAATGTATGGAGATATATTCCTTCCAGTTGAATAAGGTTGTGGGTAATTGCTATATCAATCTGCACTCCCCAGTCTGCTCTGTCTCCTCAATCCACGCTCTCTCTCTTTCTCTCTCTCCCTCTCTCTCTCTCTCTCTCTCTCTCTCTCTCTCTCTCTCTCACTCTCTCTCTCCCTCTCTCTCTCCCTCTCTCTCTCTCTCTCCACCCCCCTGCATCTTTCTTCTTTCTTTATTTCTTTCTGTTTTTCTCTATTTATATATTTTCTCTCTCTCCCTCTCTCTCTCTCTCTCTCTCTCTCTCTCTCTGTTCTAGAATGAATATAATGACTAATGATGATTTGGCAGTACTGTGTGTGTACGGGGGTGTATGGGGCATTTGGTAACACAGCACTGCTGCATATTAGAGCTTTTAAGAGAACATGGAGAAGATGTTTATTTGTTCACTTTGCATTTAGCAGGATTAGCTATACACAGTTCTACACACACACACACACTCTCTCAAATTCTTTCTCCAGACATTGCAACATTGAAAACCACGATCTGATTTGTGTAAGGATTTTAATTCATTTTGAACAGGCCAGAAACTAAACTCTAGTAAACTCAGCAGTCTTTTACTTAAAACTCCTCATTAGTATAGCCTTGAGCCACACTATGTCTTGACTGTTTCTCATTCATGTCGCACATACTATAGGGCCCAGACCCTTTGGTAATGGATTAACAGGGTAGAGACCGAACGATCTAGTGGGTTTTTCTGCTTGTTGGAGTTTCACTTCCTCTGACTTGAACTGTGTGCTTAAACTTAAAGACAGTAGCTGCAGCACTTCTAGTGGCTTTTCAGGATCAATATGTGAGCCCGAGAGAGAGAGAGAGAGAGAGAGAGAGAGTGGAGAGAAAGCTTTTTACAGAAGCTCCAAGTTTTATTCTTTAAAGCTGGAAAACTGAAAGGATCAAAAAAACTTTTCTTTTAAGACTAAAATTATGGTTATGTTTAGAAATAGGCATATTTATATATGATATACATATCAGACATTTATTATTACAAGTACAAATGTCTTTGCAGTTCACTTACAGTGTCTTTAGAGTCTGGCTTTCAGCTTGACCTGAAATTAGTTTTCAATGTTCTTTTATAACAGTAAAGTCTTGGTGTTACAGTATAGCAAGGTGACCCTACATCAGGAAAAGGGCACCTGCTTTAGCAGACTGGACTGTGCTTCATGTCTGACTTGTAGGAGCAGGGAGTCAGCAGTGGTATTGACCATTAGCTCGATACTAGTTTCACCTCCATTGATACAATGGAACAGGAGCTGGACACGCATTTCGATCATGCTGCCTTTTACACTCTGGATACAGCAGCGATGTGAGGACCTGAGAGGAGTCTGTGTTTGTGAATTAGCTCAATAGTGGATCGTTTACTTTTGGCATAGCTGTAAGGGTTTAATTCAATTGTATTTGCTGCGCCTAGGCTGCTGTTTTAAGAGTCACAGACAAAGTCAACCTTATATTAGAGCTGGAGCAAAATCGTCTGATTACATAGATAGGTATTGTGATGTCTTGCACTATCTTAAAAGGCCTTAATGAGTACTTGATATGCCTAAACATTGTTGGATCAGGTGAATGCATTAATGCTTCCAAATGTGTACAGATGTTCATGTAAATCATCTGGGATTGGTCAGGGTGCATATATATATATATATATATATTATATATATATATATATATATATATATATACCCTGTATTGCCAAAAGTATTCACTCACCCATCCAAATCATTGAATTTGGATGTTCCAATCACTTCCATGGCCACAGGTGTATAAAACCAAGCATGCAGACTGCTTCTACAAACATTTGTGAAAGAATGGGTCGCTCTCAGGAGCTCAGTGAATTCCAGTGTAGTGCCGTGATAGGATACCACCAGTGCAACAAGTCCAGTCGTGAAATTTTCCACTGCTAAATATTCCACAGTCAATTGTCAGTGGTATTATTACAAAGTGGAAGCGATTGGGAATGACAGCAACTCGAACATGAAGTGGTAGGCCACGTAAAATGACAGAGCGGGGTCAGCGGATGATGAGGCGCATAGTGCGCAGAGGTCGCCAACTTTCTGCAGAGTCATTGCTACAGACCTCCAAACTTCATGTGGCCTTCAGATTAACTCAAGAACAGTGTAGAGAGCTTCATGGAATGGGTTTCCATGGTCGAGCAGCTGCATCCAAGCCTTACATCACCAAGCGCAATGCAAAGTGTCGAATGCAGTGGTGTAAAGCGCTGCCACTGGACTCTAGAGTAGTGGAGATGTGTTCTCTGGAGTGACGAATCGCACTTCTTCATCTGGCAATCCGATGGACGAGTCTGGGTTTGGCAGTTGCCAGGAGAACGGTACTTTTCTGACTACATTGTGCCAAGTGTAAAGTTTGTTGGAGGGGGGATTATGGTGTGGGGTTGTTTTTCAGGAGTTGGGCTCGGCCCCTTTGTTCTAGTGAAAGGAACTCTTAATGCTTCAGCAGGCCAAGAGATTTTGGACAATTTCATGCTCCCAACTTTGTGGGAACAGTTTGGGGATGGCCCCTTCCTGTTCCAACATGACTGTGCACCAGTGCACAAAGCAAGGTCCATAAAGACATGGATGAGCGAGTTTGGTGTGGTAGAACTTGACTGGCCTGCACCTCAACCCGATAGAACGCCTTTGGGATGAATTAGAGCGGAGACTACGAGCCAGGCCTTCTCGTCCAACATCAGTGTCTGAGCTCACAAATGCACTTCCGGAAGAATGGTCAAAAATTCCCATTAACACACTCCTAACCCTTGTGCAAAGCCTTCCCAGAAGAGTTGAAGCTGTTATAGCTGCAAAGGGTGGGCCGACATCATATTAAACCCTGTGGATTAAGAATGGGATGTCACTCAAGTTCATATACGTGTGAAGGCAGACAAGCGAATACCTTTGGCAGTATAGTGTGTGTGTATGTGTATATATATATATATATATATATATATATATATATTCTATGTCTATAAATACATTCATTATACTTTATAATAATGCATTATGACTGCATTATAACAAACCTGCCTACTCATAAACACACAGAATTGATCATTATGGGTATAGATTCATAGACATATGATTAAAACCTCACTATCAGAGCTTGCAAGTTGAATTTGTCAACTGTAAGTGAAACATAAAAGTTTACATCATGGCATTTCCAAATTTTTATTCCTCACCGTGGGCGTTGTGTGGGCTGGGCCTTCATTTTCGTTACATTACTTTGCAGTAACCCAAGCCCATCAGCCCCCTCCTATGAAACCCCCTGTGACATCACAGAAGTTACTCTGGAGCAAAGGCATTAGAACTGAGAGGCACACTAGTAGAGAGCCATCCTTGTTATTTGCTCCCTCACTGATTTTAACTTTAACATGTTATGAACAGTACTTATAACGCATTCTATTAACAATTTGTAATGCAAAATAAACAAGGCGGTGAAGTTTAATGATTTTTTATGAATATCTATAATCATGATCATGATTCCTTATGAATGCATTATAACATGTTATGAATGTGTTCATTGGTTCTTTTAGACATGGTATTAATAGAAAATGTTACCATTAAGTTGATTTTAAATATTTCTGCACATAAAGCAGTTAGCCACCCCTTCGAAGTTTACAGTTTACTGCATACAGCATTGCTATACACTGATGGCTGCTTACAGAGATTCTTTGAAGCTGTCTTTCTGTTCCCACAGAGATATACATGCAACAGTGCTTCGAGCTTAACATAAAAGAAGCAGTAACTCTTCAAGTTGAGTTTTAATATAAAGGCATGCATAAATAGACAAACACAAGAAAGCTAACTATGATGCTGAGATTACCTTCACTAAATATACTTTACGGTTATATTTCATATTATCCTCAAATTAGAAGTTTTTGCTGGATGCAGAAACACATGGCTTGGGTGTATTACAATTGTGATGTGTGGTCTCATGGCAGTTCCCCAAGCAGGCTTTTTATGCCTTGTCTCAAACGCACAGCTTACTCCAGAGACTCTCCAGACCTTTCCAGTCTAGCTTTCCGCTGTCATGCATAAATGTGACTTGAGTCTACAGAGTCTTTCAGCTGTATATTATGACTAGGGCTGGGTACAGTTCAGGGCTGCAAAATGTATCATTCAAAAGTAGTTATTTATACTGATATACCAGCTTTTGTAATACTGATATTGAGCCCCCTAACAAATAATCACACATTTTGTTTTACCGAGCGTTTTGGCCATTCTGAACAATCATAGACCCAAGTGAGTTCTGCGGGATACAAAATTTTATTCAAAATAATCAGGGTCTTTAATCATGTTGTGTCAAATGCTTCAGTTTTTGATATCAGAATCAGAATCTACAGTGCTTCTTCATGTTGTTTTTTTCGTATTGCATCCTTCATTTGGCCTTCAGTTTAAGTGAAATTGCTATGTCTAAGCAGAGCTGTATGTTTGTATGTGTTGGATATTTGGATAGCAAAAAATGTCTCCCAGCTAGCAGAGCAGTGAGTTACTTTGTGCTGGAAACTTTCTGATGTAAGATGGGTTTGGTGGTCTGTTATGTCTGTTGTAACACTCAGAGAAAAGTTTTGTAAAATCCCCCCTCTTTGAAATTTGATCAGTATGGCGTTGCTGGTATTTTTATGGGTGTTTTTTTCTGTTTCTTTAAAAAAATAAAGAAATAAAAAATAAAAAAGGAGTGATATATTTGTACATCAAAGTAAGCGTCTTTGTCTCATCTGAATTAAGATTCAAGAGGCATCTGTGGTAGCCGGCACTTTGATCTGTTTTCAATTCCCTCATGTGATAAAGCGCCGGTCAGCGTGTGCATGCGTCTGGAGAAGCCACTCACATCTTCTCCTTCATGGTGTCTCGCCTTGAAGTCAAGGTTGTTCCTAGGAGGATCATAGGAGAGAGAAGGGGGGATCTCAGGAGAGAGAGAAAACGAGGAAGATAGGGAGTGACAGGAAACAGAGAGGGAGAGGGGAAAGAGAGAAAGGGGGGGCGGCAGGGAAGACATGTCAAGCTGCTTTACGTCTTCCATGTAAATCCTCCTACTTTTTCTGGCTTGTGGCTCAAAAGCTTTGAGGGGGAAAAAGGTGTAGAGAAGAGTGCACAGCATAGCCCAGGTACACAACCCACAACTGCTGCTCAGGGATGCGTCTGCAGCCGTGTGACCCCCTGGGATATGAGACAAAACCAGAAAGAGAGATTACCAGTGGTGTAGCCCATTCTTATCTCTTCCTGCCTGAGCTCCTGTTTTGCAAAGTTTGATCCCACACACAGCAGTGTGCAGTATCATACTGCCTCAAGTGTCAGCTTGGCAATGTTACACTACTCTTCTGAAGCCTTTATTTTAGGGCTGTACAGATACCTTTTACAATAATTCAGTATTTGCACTGATACTAACCTTACTAAATGGATATGATACCAATATACTGGATCGGTATCTGCACTACTATCCTTATTAAATGGTTTTGACACTGAAATACTATATTGGTATCTGCACCGAAACTAACCTTAGTGTACATTATAATACAGAGAAATTGGATCGGTATTTGCACCAGTACTAACTGTATTAAATAGTTATTATGATACCAGTGTACTGGATGGGTATTTACACAGATACTGTCCTCATTAAATGGTTACAGTAGTGATGTACAGTAAGAATAGTAACAGTAATAATAACAATAACAAAAACACTGCAAAATAATAATTATAATAATAATATTATTATTATTAGTAGTAGTAGTAGTAGTGTAGCAGCAATAGCAGCAACTAAAAAGTATTCTTCAATTTGTAAATACAAACACACTTAATTAGCTTCTTCAGTATACAAGCAGGTTTTGGTCGTTCTCTTCTGCTGCCTTTCCTCGTGTTTGTTTTACCTCTTCTCTCATGTTCAATTACATTTTCTGCCTTGTATTTGGTGTCTGAAATAATATTTCATTGTTTGCTATATTTATTAAAGATAGCTCATTATTTTAAAATTGTTAAAGTGTATCACATTAAGTTTACTCTGTGCCTGTTGGATGGGCTTTGCAAGCTTATTCCTTCTTCTTCCTCATACTTAACAGTTTCCTGGTCCAACAGGCTTGAAACGATTTCCCAGTTACAATTCAGAATACTATACTGGGTAAACCAATATACAGTGCTCTTTTAAGAATTATATTTTTATGGAGCAGTGACAGATTTAACTGTTTATTTGCTTGTTAAAAGTATATCTGTAGAACTTACTTGCTGCTGTATAACACTGTATGTTTTGGTTGTGTCTAAACCAAAAAATCCAAATCCAATTGTCTGAAACACGGCGTAAAACACAACATATTTATTAAAATTGTAGTATATTTAGACAGTAGTCCAAAGACAGATGTTCTTGATGGCACTGTTTGTGGTTTACTATGTTTGGGACTCATCATGGTATCCGCGGTACGACAAAAATATATATCATGAGAGAACATCATACCAATATTTACTTTTATGCAGGCATACCACCCATCCCTAATACTAACCTTACGAAACAGTACACCACTGATATACTGGTTCAGTATCTGCACCAATACTAATCTTACTAAATGATACAATATTGATATACTGAATCAGTATCTGCCCTGCGATGGACTGGCGACCTGTCCAGGGTGTATGCTGCCTTCCGCCCAATGACAGCTGGGATAGGCTCCAGCACTCCACCGCGACCCAGAAGGATAAGCGGTTTAGATGATGTATGTATGTATGTATGTATGTATGAATCAGTATCAACACAAATAAATGATACTATACTGATGGACTGGACTGGTATCTGCACCGGTACTAACTATACTAAACGATTCAATACCAGTCTACTAAATTTGTATCAGTACCAATTCTAATTTACAAAAATGAATCAGATATCAACCAGACTTAATTGATTCACCTTCAATACTGTTATAAAATTGTTAGTGCATTTTTGTAGGCTTTATAAAACAGTTTTATTTAATAATTTGCACATTCTTTATAAGAATGTGGGTGTAGAACAATCTCCACTAAAATACCTTGGCTTACTATATGTTTTTATATTTTTCTACTGTGAAACACAGTCCGATATCAGAACTGGTATCACTAAGGAAAGACTAAGATTGATTGCACCCTTTAAAAGAATCTAACGCAATGCATCATGGTGAAATGTAATATTTCTTGATATTTCTTGACTGATCCTAAAGAATCACATTCAAATGTAAAGTTAGAAATTTACACTTTTCTTTCCCTTCCTCTGTTGCCAGCATATCCAGCATAAAGGATGAAGTAAAATCCTTACTTTGTGTCATGTTGGATAAGATAACAGTTGATTTGTTGAGTTGAGGGAAAAGAGTAGGATACAGCCTTTAGTCATTTGGGCTATTCTTAGTAGGCTCATTAGATAGGACTATGCTTCGCTAAATTTATTCATCATCAAAACACTATAATTAGGGCCAGGGGCTTGGCAGTGTTTTTATTTATTGAATGGCCTGTAAATTGTGTACAAATCCCTTATACAGTTTTCCAAACCTTGAAGGCTATTTTCATGGTGAATTATTTCCAACATACAAAGAAGATATACGGTCAAGTGCGCATGCATATTTCTTTCCGGCATATAACATAGCCTTATGATGCATCAACGTGTTTGGCATAGATTATAAGCCCCTATGCACATGACTCTGTATGTCTGACATGGGAATTCGTGCTGCAGAGAGTTATGGCTGAGACATGAAGGACATCTCTTTAGAAAATGGAACTTGACAACATCCATACTACAAACAAGTCTGAATTTGGCCTCCTGTTTCCCTGCTTTTTTTCTTACAGCATCAAAGAGATCTCGTGTAAATGCCTGTGTTTGTAAGCCATGCCTGATGGAAAAAAAAGCCTAAAAAGGCAGCTTTTGTAAAAAGCTATCATTAAATCAATTCTATGTGTGCTCTCTCACAAAAATTTTCTTTTGGAATGACTTATAGCAAGAATAAAAGCCAGCATGTTTGCAGCAAGCTGGCCTTCAGCAGGTTGCTGGAGAACGTAGATGAACAGGTACATCACTCAGTTTAAGGTGAAAATGAGAGTGAATGGGTGAGAATGACAACTGCTAATGTATTTGTAAGAAAAAAATGTGATGGGTGATAATGGGTGCTCAGGAGCTCAGAGAGTTCATCAATGTCAGAAGATAACCTTGTATCTCCAATACAGTAACTTTGTAGAAAGTATAACTTTATGATAAGAGCAGTTGATCTGTGTTAAAATTAAGGTTTTGCTTTTTATTTGTGCTTATATACTTATCCAGAACAAATCACACAAGTACTTTGTTGTCCAATTATAGAACGTATCCTTGGCTATACAAATAACTCCAGAAATATCCTGCGAGTAACAAGAGTCTCTGCTGACACCTAGGTAGAAAGTTATGCTGTATAGAAGATACTACAGAAGTGCAATTTATTTAGTTTTTTACATTTTTTCAGACTCTGACAGTCTGAGTTCAGTCCAGTAAAAAAAAACTGGGTCCATTAGTCTCAAAATACTCGCACAACATAAATGGAGCTATGATATTTTCTTATGACAGTGTCAGTATGGAGCTTTTGATCCAGGCTAAATAAATAAGTAAATAAATAAGTATTAGAATGCACTTAAAGTTTTGATACACCAAGTTGCTAACATTAGTCTTTACAGTCAGAGTTATTTGTATGAATTCAAATATTTGAAGTGCTTATTTTTACAGAGGTTTAGGATAACCACTATGTTAGGCTCAAGGTCACATAAATCAAGGAAGCTTTAAAAAGATAGTCAAGTAGAATGACATCCTGCCTAGAGGGGGTGTATTAACTTTTAGCATTTAAGCCTTGGTCTTCTTAACTGTTCCAAAACTGTGGCAGCTGGAATTGCTGCTTCTTTTCTTTTTTCTGATTAACTCGTTAACTCTGCACTATTGGTTTCGTTTGATCCACTAGTAATCTCTGTTATCTTAGGATTGTACAAATCCATAGGAGACTCCTAGCTTTTAATTTCTATTCAAGCTTGATTTAGCATTTAGCAAAGTATTTTCATAATAGCATTCCAATCACTTAGCTAATCCCTTAGAGGACCAGTGTATTGCATAATGAAGCCTATTAGAGTTGTGCTGTGCAGTTGTTAGAGCTTCATTGTTGCTAGCTTTTTACCCATGGCCTCTGCCATAGGCTGCAATTGCTAAGCAGGTTTGGCTCTTTATCTGAGAGCAGGGGGCCGACGTTGCCACGGCAGTTAAATTAGAACTTATGGAAATGATCAACGCGGTTGCCAAGTCTTCTGGCAGTGCTTCATTTTCACTCCTCCAACATGGGCTTTCATGCACCATGGTGGGCTGCTCTGTGACATTGTTCTTACAGTAGTAGTGCAGGCTGTCTTGCTAGAGTGCAGAGGTGCAGTTAAGGTGGTTAAGAACTTTCTGCACTGGATACCCTTAACAGTTGATGTGCATCTTGAAAAGTGCCATGCTGACCTTAAGCTCTTTCTGACTAGCATTCAGCTACATAGTTAGCTTGCATAAGCAGCAGCATCACTGTGTTTATTTTCTTTCTTTCCTTTATCAGTCTTTCTTTCTTTCTAAAGGCAGCCTCTGTGTGAGTGATTCATTCCATGCTTTGTCCCCAGCTCTCGTGCTGCATGATCAAAGTCAATATTTAACAGGGAAAGAATAGGCTAATGCTCTTCAGCACTTTGTCACAGCACTGTCCTTGACTTCAAACCAGAGCATGTAGGACTCAATTAGCATCTGCGTAAGCCTTCCAACAAAACTGTTTCGTTACAGATATATTAGTTGCATATATTTGCAGCTGCAGGTGGTTGTCAATAAACATTGCTACTTTGACCTTGTAGAAGTTGGATTGGATTTTTCGCAGCGGGATATGAGCAGATACCAAATCTCATAAAGAGGTAAGGTTCACCCTTGGCCTGTTTTGGACTGGGTCATCTCTGTTGAGATGTTGGCTGTAGTTCTTCACTCAGATACTTGAATAAAGAAGAGCCCCAAAAGATTACAACTAGGTGACCTGTGGTCGTGTGCTTCTCTATGTGGTGACAATAATGGGTTAAGAAGATCACTCCTGTCTCGAGATTTGAAGCAAAGCCTGAGCTTCTTAGAAGTGGATGGAGCAGTGAGTCAGAATTGTGTATGGTTCCTAATCTGCAGAGAGTGGTCAGTCTCTGTCAGCCCAGAGATGACTAACAGCTGGTGTGTGTCTACGGACTGACCACACTGTTTTCTGAGGGGAGTGAAGTTCTTGGAGTGCAGACTGTTTTAAATGTTGTATAGAAAAGTGTCAATAGGCCAAGCCTACTTCAGGTGTAATCTTATATCAAGAATTGTTGGCAGATCTAGGAAAGGTCAGGAGGCATAAGGTGGTAAGTGAGGTTGGTAGTGAGTTATCAGTTTTTTCCAGAAGTCTTATACACTGAAACCATCTTTGAGTTATATTGGTATATAGTGAGTTAACAAAAAATAGTTTCAAGAATTCTTTCTACTAATTTTTAAACACTGAAATTATATTCATGATTCAATGCTAATATGATTTTTGAGTTAGCTGGTAGTCAGTTAGCAAGCATTTTTGTCTAAGGATTATTTAAAGCTGAAATGATATTTGGGCTGGTTAGTAGCCATTTAGCGAATAGTTCTGTTCTCTGTTAGAATTCTTAATGCTAAAATAGTCTTTGAGCTAGCAGGTAGTTGGGTTGCTAAAAGTCTTTCCGAGAAGCTTTTAACACTGAACTGAGCTTGGAATTAAGCTGGTAGCCATTTGAAAAGAATTCAGTCCAAGAATTTGTTAATGCTGAAATAATATTGAAGTTAGTTTGTTAATCAGTTAGCAAAAAATCTCTATTAGAATTCGTTACTGCTGAAATGATCCTTGAGATAGTTGGTAGCCATTTAGTAAAAATATCTTTTAAAGACTTTTTTAAAGCAGAAAAGATCTTCGAGTTAGGTTGGTAGTCCGTGGAGTTAAATTGGTAGTCAAGTTAGCAGCAAAAAATTATTCCAAGAATTCTTTTATGCTGACAAAAAATTGTAGTTAGTTTGTTAGTCAGTTCTCTCTTAGTAATCTGTAATGCTGAAATAAACTTTGAGGTAGTTAGTAGTCAGTTAACAAAAAATCTTTCTAAAAATACTTTATTGCTGAAATAATCTTGGCCATTTAGCAAAAAACTTCTTTCCACTAATTCTTTAATTCTGAAATGAGCTTAGAGTAAGCCTGGTAGTCAGTTACCAAAAAGTCTTTCTACAATTTCTTTAATTTAGGTTAGTTATGTTGCTAGTCAATTATTAGGGCTCCAAATACAATTTTGAGAATTAAGGGTCTCTATTAGGTGTGTGAGCGAGTGTCTACAAGAATGTGGGGATACATAGTGGATTTCGTTCTGAAGAGCTGGTGTAAGTCTGTGTGGCATTTTCTGTACAATGTCTGGAGGATGGAACAGGTTATTTCTGCCACATTGAATTTGTAAGTGAAGAAAATGGAATGAGAACTCTGTTCATATTCCAACGCCCTAGCCACTCTGTATGTTCGCACTGGTTTTTCAATTATAGGAGACGCAATTTATCTCATTGCCCAGGACAGTGCCAAGCTCCCTGTGCTTTTGTAACGGGCACAATTACTGATATCTTTGGCTCACTTATCACTTAGCTCTCCATAGAACTGTGTGTACGGATGTGTCTAGCTTGTTGGCCAAACTTTTATGAGGAAACAATCAAGGATGTGTATGTCTGTTACTTGTCGTTCTTTTGTTTTGGATGAGCAGATTAGAGTTCCAGAGTTGTGTAGTCTCTGGGGGAGTGTATTAATGCAAGGAGGACTTAGAAACCCTGCCGGGTGGTTCTGTCCCTACGAATGACAAATTAGAATCATCACCACTACCAAAGCTGGGCCTTGTTCGATTTGTCACATTTCTTCTATGTCCTCTACATGCCTTTTCTTTCCCTTTCGTTCTGTTTTTTGATCATATTAGGGCTGCTCGATGTGGACAAAATACCATATTGTGCTTAGCAATCAATATATTGTGAAACAGCTGTCTATGACCCAGTCATCATCTCGAGTTTCCTGGCCTGAGTCCAAGATTGGCCTCATCCTCTGTGTGTAAGAGGGACAGCCTTCCTTCTTCTCTTTCACTCAGCACGATGATCAGGGTTTGTACGGGTGCTTGAAATCCTTGAAAATGCTTGAATTTTAATGTTGTATTTTCCAGGTTTGAAAACTGCTGGAATTTTGGATAAAGTGCTTGAAAATGCTTAAAATTGTAACTGTATTTCTTTCACGACAAATAGCTATCTGACTGAATAGTTTGATTAGTAGATGGAGAAATAAAACAACTTGCAGCCTAAAATGAAAAACTGCTCCGCCTGGGCTCGCTTGCGCATCTGCATGTGATAGTGATGGGAATTTCGGCTCTTTTGGGTGAGCCAAGATCATTTGGCTCCCAAACGGCTCTTCATTGTACCACCATGGAGAGGATCACCCTAACATTCAGTCGTTGTAACTATTAAGTTACAAAAAAGAAAGAAAAACAGCTCTTGGACGGGAGCCGGTTCTCATCATTCATTTAAAACAGGGGTCGGCAACATGTGGCTCTTTCATTGTCCTGTTACGGCTCCACGGCAGAATTAGATTTTTAAGTAAAAATGAAATAATCCTCCTTTGCAGTAAAATAAAGCTCTGCTGATCGTTCTAACAAAGTTTTAACAATAAATGGTCTTAAACACTGGAGTTAATGTATAACTGCTAATTCACCCTTTAACCCTGAAGATTCGAAAAGGCAAAGAGAAAGATTTAAGATGAACATCAATAATTTGGAGATGAATTGACTTATTTGCATTTATAATCACTCCAGTTGGTTTCCGGATATGTTTAATCAGCAACGAGAACCTGTCAAAGAGAAAAAGTCGCGAAGCTGAAGTCAGCTTCTTGTTAGAATTGTCCTGTTCCACCTTAAATGGTGCAGCAGTTGCATTCTGGCGCTTCAGGCATCATTTAAGGTGCAACGGAAAAAGTCAAACAAGAAGCTGGAGAATGAGAAGCTGACTTCAGCCTCGTTAAAAGTCGAACGTCAAGAGCCATTTTACAAGAAACTGTTCTACTTTTGTTGAAAAGATTCCTGCTGAAAATGCACGAAGTGCAGCTATAACTGAGCTAAAGATTAAAGCAAAGTAAGTCTACATTTTATATTATATGTTTTAGCGTATACTAGTGCATCAGCACATACGGAGTCATATTTACAGCCAAGATGTTAAAATGGACATGAGATATTGTGGCTCACAAGGTGGTTTGGTTTTTGTTGAAAGGACAAAATGGCTCTTCTAAACATTTGGGTTGTCGACCTCTGACTTAAAAGACCTGGCGTGAAGAGCTTGTTCACGACCCGTACACTGCTAGCTACTATGTTTTCAAGTTGTAACCAGCCAGTATTTCTACTGTGTTGATTTGCACAATATTGTGAAAAAAGATTATAGAGCTGATTGACTGCCTACGTCAAAGGTGAATGTTGTTATTTTTGACATTTTCAGTAAAGAATTTTGTTGAGTGATTTTGGGGTATTTGTTTTTTCCTGAATCAGCAAGGTTAAATAGCAAAGAAAAGTCTGCTTACAAACAGGTGACACATTTTGAAACACATTTTTATTATCCTTCTGCTATTACCAAACAAAATTCTGGTTGTTTATATCATAATACCATCTCTTTTAATGTGATAAAAAGTTAATTAATTATTTTGACTATGTACTTATGTATTTGTATAAATATGTAATTTACTACGGGTGTAGGGTGCTGAAAAAATTTGAAAATGGACCTTGAAAGTGCTTGAAAAAGTGCTTGAATTTGACCTTGGAAAAGGTGTATGAACTATGGATGATAGCCAACACTGGCATCTGTTAGCTAAGAAACGGAAGTACGTAAACACTGTGTAAAACAAATTCCACTTTTGCCTTGTGAGTAATTATTACTCTCAAAAACGCTGACGTTCATGTCACTTCAGCTCACCGTGGAGAAGTATTTCACTTATTGATTGTCAAGGTGCCTAGAAATGTTAGAGAACACCAAACTCAAAACAATGAATATAGTGCATAGTGCCTGGAGTGAGACCAAAAAAAAATTAAGAAAAAGGAATGGGATTTTGGGTAATTCTCTCTCTTTCTGTGTCTTTCTCTCTTTCTATTTTGACTTTTCGTCACCTTTTCCGTCACTTCCACTTGCTGTTTTTCTCTCTCACTTATACACTCATCCAAGCCCTCGATCTCATCTTCTCTCTCTCACTCCCTCCCTCACCCGCTCTCCCAGTCTCTCTCTCTCGCTTCCAGTCATTAGAAAAGCACCCTAGTGTCTTGCTGGTCTTAATCTTCATTAAGGTCTGGGAGTAGACCATGCGTCAGCCCGCCACTTACAGTAAGCCTGGCTAAAGCCTGCTCTGAATAATTAATAAAGCTTTCCCCGGCCCTTGGCCGAGGAGACATAGATTTGAATGGTAATTACATGTTTGTATCCCTGTGATTTCTAATTATTTCCTTCTTTTTTTGGTGAGTAATAAATAAATTCCAATGACTTTCGAGAGCAGGCGTGGTAATTACCCACCCCTGCGGGCACATCGGTCCCTCCAACAAACACACACGCGCACACACACACACACACACACACACACACACAGCAGCACAGTACTGGGAAGGCTGGGTATATGTGTGTTAGAGTTCCAAATCCTTTCAGCTGTAGCATTAAACAGGCCTCTCAAGGTGAACTGCTCTTTTTGGGCACCCTCTGCTGAAGTCTGAGAGTACTGCATTCTCTGAAACTAAATAGATAGATGGCCATTCTGCTCTGTTCCACTCATATTGCTATGGAGAGTGAGGCATCATCAGGAGGACATTAAAAAAGCCCCCAGAGAGTGTATGAGCCTCTCTACTGATGCACTAAATCTGCCCCCCAAACTGCAGCTGTGTTCATGAGCAGCCAAAATGGCCACTTGGTTTAAGCCAAAATGGCAGCCTAATATCCTTCTCATTCTGCTGCCAGTTTTCTTTCTTCCTGTGTGCCCCATTTTTTCTTTTCTTTTTTTCTGTGTGTATATATTGTCTTTCCTTTCTTATATGTCTTTATCCTCTCTTTCTCTCTCTCTCTCTCTCTCTCTCTCTCTCTCTCTCCTGCCACATGTTGCCTTGTCCCCTACACTTAACATGTTTGGGGGACTTCTCACTCTTCCCCTTGACCTTATCTGCAGCACACAGGCCGAAACAGGCTAGGCTTTTGTTCTCCCATCAGTGTTAAAACAACAGCACTGACTCATTTCATCCTAAAAGCCCAACAGTAAGAGCCAGGTTGTTTTATTTTTAAAAGACCCGGTTGAATGAGTTGGAGAGGTTAGCCAAAGGGATATGAGCGCTCAGTGAAAACGCCAGCTTGTTTGGCTAAGCCCTGGCCACCTGGACCAGCTTTTATTATATGGTCCACTCTGTTGTTTATCACTCTAATATTTATATAGAGCAACACTTTTAACAAACACAACTTCAGCCTTGTGTGTTGAAAGCAACGGTTCACTGAGCAGTCAGAATATTAGATTGCAGTCGGATCTTGAGGAGGCTCTCTGAGGCTGAATGCTCAGTTAAAGTGACAAAGTGCAAACACTATCAGTACAAAATAAAGGGGTATAATTATGTTCTTAATACACTTAAATCAATATTCAGATCAGTTAATTGCTCAGTGTTTCATCTTAGTAAGTTTAGCACGTTCACAAGAAGAAGTGCTAACTGATGGGAAGCACAGGACATTACAGGGCACATCATGGAAAACTGAATTTGCACTGTTAATCAAAATCTGTATCACTGACTCACTCTCTTCTCTCTCTCTCTCTATGCAGACATGTAGTCTAGGTTTAGGTCTCTAGATAGAGAGCTGGTGAAGATTTATACAGTTTTAACACCATCTTTACAGGTAATGGAAGACCACTAAAGCGAGACTGCTAATGGTCTCACTACGGCCCATTGATACCTTCCCCCACTTCCTTCCCAGTGATGGATTGACATCATTTCTCACCTCTCTCTATAAATCCGCCCTTGCTGACTCTCTCCCTTTTTAACAGAGTTAGTTAAATCCCGTGCAGTAGTGCTAAGCTGCATTTTAAGATACAGATGTGCTTATACCCCTCCAGTGAGCCTTAAAGGGTGATGAATATCTCAAACAAAAAGCCTTTCAGGTGGCTAAATGCCTCAGCAAATGCAAGCCTAAGGTTTTGTAAAGCTACTGTGGTTGCAAGGTCGGAGGGCAGCCCCCTTGCTGTGACTTGATATTAGAATTCTTTTTAATCACTTGGTTTGAGTCTTAAACTTTGAAAGAAGAGAAGTAGGCTTATGCTAATGGGTTTCAGAACCTGGAATCTAAATTTTTAACTGATTATGGCAGTCCCTGGTCTGCTAACTAAAAAGCCTAATCGTGTTGGAGCGCATGTACTGGAAAAAAGCATGTCCAAATTGAAAAGTACAGTCACTGGGCACAAAGCTTCTGACTCTCCTTTCTGGTTTCTACATCACTCTTCTAATTTTATGTGTCCTTTTTTTTTCAAGAAATGATTCTCTTCAGATTTTTCCCTTCCTTTTTTTGTCTTCTTAACCAAATACTGAAAAACATTTACAATCTTTTCTCCTCAGGGAAATGACATGTAATTGTAAATTAGGTTTGCCAGGTACTCAGGCGAATGTTTTTATATTATCCCATAATTCCTTTAAGATGTCTCCAAATTAGGCTTTTGTTTTGGCCCTGCTGGAGCGCATACAGGCAAGTGCTTCTGGTAAATGACTGGAGAGGGCCTAATGACTTACTAGAACACAGCATTACAGTAGCTGTTCACCTGTCTTAATTGCACTTAAAAGTCCTCCTCACCCTATTTGACTTTTGGGCTGGAAATGCATTGTTTAGTGTCTCGAAGAAAGTGATGCATGTAGTGGTGTCTAATATACACTAGTTATAGCTGTACTCCCATGTAGTGAGCCTCTACTATTTTAAAGGTTGTGATTTTGGCAGCGTGCACTTGTTGTTGTTGATTGTTCTGTTTTATACAAATCTCCTTTTCTAAAACTTTTAGTTAGTTCAGACATAAATCTTTGTGTAACAGCAAATTAAGGCAAATATCTACCAAGTAACATTATGCTACATTATGCTAATTTGTGGTTATTTTGTTTTAATATTTAGCCATTAGCATGTTTGGTCTGGCTATTCATTTAAACTCTAAAGACCTGTCGGCAAATCTAGACTTTTCTTCCCTCATTCTAATAACCGTAGATGTTATACATTAGTTTCATAGTAGTTATTGAATAGTTCTTAGTAGTTACTGAATAGTTAGCCTTAAGGTTAATAGATGAAAACAAGCCCAGAGTGTAAGGACCTAAGTAAATGTGGGCTAAGATTTCTGTCAGGCTACTTTGTAAAAAGCATTTCATAATCAAAATTGAATTTAATTTAATGGAACTGTATGTGCAGTACAGGGGTGTTAAAGAATTAGTAGCCTATATCATGGTATGTATAAAATCCATAGGCTGATACATGTGGTGATGGTTTGTGTAGTGTTTCGGAGCTCCTGTTGTGAGGAAAATCATACGTGTGCTCTATATGTTAGCTGTAAATGCGCTTCTAACAGTGTTCTGTGCAGTGCATTCATCATAGCACCAAAGAAAGGAAAAAAAGTACACTAGATATAAACCCTCTCCTTCCCCAATGTCAGAAGGAGCAGTAGACAAGGCAAAGCTTTGCCCATTCGTATGCACCACGCAGGGCTTCAGCTCCGAACAGGTCAGTCTGTAGGGGATGTGCCGTTCTGCTTCATGACACATTAATGCCCTTCTGCGCTACGTGTACGGCCTTAGCACTACATCTATCTCCCACAACTCTCCCTGCTGCGTCCATCTGCCTTGCCGTCCGCTCTGTGTTCGTCTGCCTCAGCCCCTCTTGACACCACAAAGATGTGGGGTTCATCCCCCTCAACAGGAGCCGGCATGGAAGGTCTCCAAGAAGGCCAGCGCCAAAGGGAGAGCGGGCCAAGCTCCAGGATCATTAGCCAGCGCCCTGCGCCCAGCCCATTAGAACCAGTGATGATTTATGGGGTTTTGCGTGGTGCTCCCTAAAGAATAATAAACATTTCACCATATGCTCACCATGCCCGTGTACAGATATGATAGTGGCGCCTTCTTTGGGTTTTAGCTCTGCCAAACAAAAAAGGTCAGAGAGAACACAACTACCATAGCACTAAACTCTGAGGGGGGCAGTCTCTGCTTTTGCAGAGAAGTAACATAGGTTTTAGGCCCGCCCTCCTCTCGGCTGGCACTCAGAAACAGTTAAAATAAGTTATGTTTTATTATGAATAATTTTAAAATTAAATCGTGCTGTGTTTGGAATATAGTGACGTTTAGAGTTCAGTGTAATTTTTAACTGAATTATTTCTACTGAAATACTGTAGGCCTGTACTGCTAATGCAGTTATATGTAATACATCAGTAAACCTTTTATGTTAAGCTTTGTAGGCCTACAAAAGGACTACAAAAGGATTCTTTAAAGTAATATTAATACACTTTATTTGCATAACACCTAAGAAGAACCACTTTTGGTTCCTTAAAAAAACCTTTCAATGGATGTTTTTTAAACAACCATTTTTGTACATGGTGTACAGCTGTCAAAAACCTCTTTAAAGGTTAAGGTTGTAGACTAATATCACACTATCCTAGTTTTTTCTAGAGCCATAAGTCCAATGTGATTGTCTGCAGGGTTTTTCCTGTATCAGTCAGAGAGATACGTCAGAGTCTAGCAGCAGTGCTAAACTCACCTGATGTGATTGCTAGCATTAAGTGCTTTGTTGGTGATATTAATCTCTTTCTTCCTGTGATGTTTTAAAATAAGGTGTAGATTCCATAGAAATTCAACCATCATTGCCTGTCTTTCAGAATCATGATGCTACACAACATGATGCTAATTCTGTGATGCCCTAGACAAGCTGGATTAGTTTTACCAGAGAAGTTAATGTAATTTGTGTGTGATTTGACTGACTGATTTGTACGGGAAAAGGGATCTGTGCATTTTCCCCCAAATTACCCCAAATAGCCCACATCAACCACTGGACGAGGAGTCTGACTCCCATTATCAACAGCTATTCGAAGGGGTGGTGCGTTATCGTAGCATATTGGAGGTAATATACACTGAAATTGCGTGGATTTCAGTGGAGGTAATATACAATGAATTTTTCTGTTACCCAGTTTTGTTATTACATTACTGTGATTTTTGATTTGAACAGGACTACTTTTACTGAGCGAGCTTATAGAAGGTAATTTGTTCTGGAATTTTTGCTTAGCAGACTTGTAAAAACTACAGACCCTGTAGATTAATACTGTATTAAAATTACAGATCTATTGGCAGTCACTTAAATTGCAGTACCTCCCCTGGTAAAACTGAAACAGCTCAAATAGGGCTTTACTGTTTAGCCTATGAATGCACAATACATTTATATCTGATCTTGTGTTTGTAGAGGTCTAATGATGGGCAACCCTCATTTAGTAGGCATTGAAGATGTGCAGTCCGGCATCTCACATTTGTCTGATTGCCCGACACATCTGATTCCTCTGCGGAAGACGTCTATGAACATTTCAAGTTGTGTGTTTAGCATTTTTTCTGACAGGCAAGTGACATTTGCCTCTTGATTTTTGGAACACCCTGTGTGATACATAATAAATATATGTATATATATGTGTGTGTGTGTGTGTGTGTGTGTGTGTGTGCTTTATATTTGTACTATGGATATTTTACATCCCTGGTTGTCATGGCAACAGAGCCCAGCAAACTAGTCACCAAGTCTGCGGCTTTAAATAGGAGAGTTGCACTTGGAAAAGCGCAATAGAAAGAACCTGGCTACCTCTGACTTGATTGTCCTCAGAGGGACAAGTAGCGGCATCGCAGCGCCAATCACTTCCGAAAAACGAGCGTGTCCAGAAAATTAAAGAGAAAAGATGTAGAAACAGCTATGAGATGTCAAGCTGTGGAACCCTCAGGGAGCCGAACAGGGCTGATAGCTTCTGGAAATAATCTCACAGTTAGATGAGCATGCTTGTGAAGGGAGAGAAAAAACTGCTTTACTTTACAAGGAACTTTTTTGACAAATTCATGGATCTTCTTCCTGACAAATGCATGCATAAAATCATTGCTGCTGTACAAGGAAACATAAGCTTGTGACACTGAAATCATAACATTGCTTGTTAGATATCAGATTTTAAAAATGGCAAATCGTTACTTAGAGACAGTGCAGAGAATGCGATCTGAGTTTGCTCATGCACATCTTATGTGTTGATTACAAAACAAAAAACGTAGAGGATGTAATATTTTGTACTGGTAACTACTCTGTGTTATTAAGTGGCTACAACTAGGTTCTTCTCTCTGAGCTCAGAGCTTCTGAGATATTTCTAACACACACATAAACATTCACGACAGACCTGAGTTTTGGAAGCAACTTGGATGTAACACTTTGTAAAAAACAAGATTGGAAGAGTGTGTGTGTATATATATATATAAATATATACATACACACATATATATATATATATATATATATATATATATATACACTGCTCAAAAAAATAAAGGGAACACTTAAACAACACAATATAACTCCAAGTAAATCAAACTTCTGTGAAATCAAACTGTCCACTTAGGAAGCAACACTGATTGACAATCAATTTCACATGCTGTTGTGCAAATGGAATAGACAACAGGTGGAAATCGTTGGTGATTAGCAAGACACACTCAATAAAGGAGTGGTTCTGCAGGTGGGGACCACAGACCACTTCTCAGTACCTATGCTTTCTGGCTGATGTTTTGGTCACTTTTGAATGTTGGTGGTGCTTTCACACTCGTGGTAGCATGAGACAGACTCTACAACCCACACAAGTGGCTCAGGTAGTGCAGCTCATCCAGGATGGCACATCAATGCGAGCTGTGGCAAGAAGGTTTGCTGTGTCTGTCAGCGTAGTGTCCAGAGCCTGGAGGCGCTACCAGGAGACAGGCCAGTACACCAGGAGACGTGGAGGAGGCCGTAGGAGGGCAACAACCCAGCAGCAGGACCGCTACCTCCGCCTTTGTGCAAGGAGGAACAGGAGGAGCACTGCCAGAACCCTGCAAAATGATCTCCAGCAGGCCACAAATGTGCATGTGTCTGCACAAATGGTTAGAAACCGACTCCATGAGGATGGTATGAGGGCCCGACGTCTACAGATGGGGGTTGTGCTCACAGCCCAGCACCGTGCAGGATGCTTGGCATTTGCTAGAGAACACCAGGATTGGCAAATTCGCCACTGGCGCCCTGTGCTCTTCACAGATGAAAGCAGGTTCACACTGAGCACATGTGATAGACGTGACAGAGTCTGGAGACGCTGTGGAGAGCGATCTGCTGCCTGCAACATCCTTCAGCATGACCAGTTTGGCAGTGGGTCAGTAATGGTGCGGGGAGTCAGTGCTCGCCAGAGGTAGCCTGACTGCCATTAGGTACCGAGATGAGATCCTCAGACCCCTTGTGAGACCATATGCTGGTGCGGTTGGCCCTGGGTTCCTCCTAACGCAGGACAATGCTAGACCTCATGTGGCTGGAGTGTGTCAGCAGTTCCTGCACAAGATGAAGGCATTGAAGCTATGGACTGGCCCGCCCGTTCCCCAGACCTGAATCCGATTGAGCACATCTGGGACATCATGTCTCGCTCCATCCACCAACGTCACGTTGCACCACAGACTGTCCAGGAGTTGGCGGATGCTTTAGTCCAGGTCTGGGAGGAGATCCCTCAGGAGACCATCCGCCACCTCATCAGGAGCATGCCCAGGCGTTGTAGGGAGGTCATACAGGCACATGGAGGCCACACACAATACTGAGCCTCATTTTGACTTGTTTTAAGGACATTACATCAAAGTTGGATCAGCCTGTAGTGTGTTTTTCCACTTTAATTTTGTGTGTGACTCCAAATCCAGACCTCCATTGGTTAATAAATTTGATTTCCATTGATGATTTTTGTGTGATTTTGTTCTCAGCACATTCAACTTTGTACAGAACAATGTATTCAATGAGAATATTTCATTCATTCAGATCTAGGATGTGTTATTTGAGTGTTCCCTTTATTTTTTTGAGCAGTGTATATATATATATATATATATATACATACATACACACATATATATATATATATAGCTAGCTCTCCTCCTGTCTTATAGTGCTACCGGGTTGGTAGGGTGAAAGCTTGCATGTGCTTCCTCCAAGCCATGAGAAGCAAACCACTGCATCTTTTTGAACTGCCGCTAACACTGTTGTTGGACAGCTTAACATACTTGGGCCACTCATGAGCAGCAAGGAAGACTTTTATTGCAGGCCTAATCATATCTACCTGACTCACAAATTAAGATTCAAATTACACATTAGACAAATTCAAATTAAACATATTTCCTCCATGTATTAAAAACTGGTCGGTGTAAGAAAGCATCAATAAAGAGCAAGATGGCTTTTCCCATATAATACATTTACAAAGTAATGCATACTTTTGCAATCCAGTAGAATTATTCTGAGAAACTTTGGTTAAAATAGATGTCAATAGGTTGTGTTGTGTAAAAAAAATCACTGCTTTCATATTTTTATAAATATTAATAGGTTGTGTTGTGTAAAAAAATCACTGCTTTCATATTTTTATAAATATTAATAGGTTGTGTTGTGTAAAAAAATCACTGCTTTGAAACTTGAAAAATCACTACTTACTTTTATACTTTTGGCCTGTAGTGTACATGCACAAATGCTTGTCTGCACACATGAAATGAACATAAATAAATAATGCAGGTTTTGTTCTTGTCTGACTGCAAGAGGTGTGTGAAGCTCTGATCCTTCACTCCCTCTCTCTCTCTCTCTCTCTCTCTCTCTCTCTCTCTCTCTGCCTCTCTCGCCTCTAAGTCTTCCTCCTTGCTGATGGGTGTGTCGTGTTGAACTCTCAGGAAGAGATGCTCTTTCCTTGTAGGAGTGAGCATAGCTGCCAGGGAAAATTTCCTCTCCACATGGATGCGGCTGTCCTCCATTTGCTGAACCCCTTTAAAATTCATGGGGTGAGGCAGAGGGAGCAACAAAGTTGGAGAAAGCAAAGGAAAGAGCAAAGAACATGAAAAACGCAAGATGAGCAGGGCATTAGCAACATGATTTGTAAGAGGGGTTAGTGTGTAGGTGCGTGTAACCGCACACATTCTGTGATTTGGTTAAAGATTTTACAGTTTGTTCATCAGCAGCCACCTTAGCAACATTCCTTGGCAGTTATTTACAGTAATACAGGACCAGGCTCCTGTCCCTTGGCAGTTATTTATAGTAATACAAGACCAGGCTCCTGTCCCTTTGAATGAGGAGAGGCCTATAAAGTTGAAATTAAAAGCCACATTAACGTTTCAAAAACAGATCTTACTTCACTTGTAGAATCTGAGAAAAATCAAAGAAAGTTTGTACCATAAATAGTTTGCTGATTTAATAGCCTACAAATATGGGTTCTTTCCAGCAGGGTATTACGCATGCACATTTCTCCACAGTAAGGGGGCTCTTTTCCAACTTGCGCCAAGGAAAAGACTCTCCCAGTAAACAGACCCCATGTTGATTGAGAAATAGTTCTTTAAGGAACCGTCCATTGAAAGGTTCTTGATGAAACCAAAGTGGTTCTTCTGTGGTTTTGTTTCGAAGAACCCCTTTTTAAGAATGTAATAAAAGTTAATTGTGTGTAACTCGCAACAAGCACTCAGGCACGTTTTATTTACTTGAAGCTTTTTAGCTTTGGTACCGCTACTTTATTTATTTAGTTCCTGTCTTGGTATTGTTCTATCCTTTTTATTTCTTATGGTTGAAAAAGAGCGATTTTCTCCTGTCAGGAAAGGCAAAAAAAGGAGGAAAATAGAATTGTCTTTGTAATGCTGAAGGTCTGAGTATTACAATTGATATCAGATTCTGCGGCCTGAACAAAAGAACAATGGAATCAAATTATGTTGACACTCACCATTCAAATAGACACGTATAGCTTTCCAGCCACTCCCACAAGCAGTAGTGGCTCGACTGCTTTAGAAATCTCATTATATTGCAGAGACACAAATCTGTTCCACTAGCTGAACAATGTGAGCATTGAGGGCTTGCTGGCTCCTTTTCATATAAGCACTCCTTTCGGTCATATTTTCTGTTAGCGCATTCATCAGTGGTGTCTAAAGATTTAATGTAATGCCACCTTAAATGAATAGAGTACACTCACTGCAGCTACCTCAATGTGGGGCCTTAATGTAGGTAGGCACACATCTCGGCTACAATGCTTTTCACCCTATTAGTATGTTGGATAAGGTAGTGGACTGCTTGATGCAAACAGAACCATGATACACAGGTGTTGTAAAAGGACCAATGCTAATGTTTAAGAAGAAGTCTGCATTAGTCGTCACCTGACTTCGGCTGTTTCTCATTCTAGTTCTACACTTTACTTACATGAAAAATTATGTTAAGCCATCACCAAACCCATTGACAGGGAGAACTTGCAGGGGAAATCACTAAATAGGTTAGATCTAATCATGTTGCCCAGCAAAGAAATAAGAATTACAACATGGGCTGAAAATATCTGTCTGAAGTAGAACTAGCACACTGATATACGAATCACTGTTACACCCATTTTAACGGTTACACAAGGAGTAGCAAGTAATTAATTTGAAGAGATTCACATAATCAGCATTCACATAATGTTACAGTTACATAACTGTGCATTAGAATAGAAAGGTAATACAACCTCTTTTCCAAAAAAGTTGGGATGCTGTGCAAAATGTGAACAAAAACAAAATACAATGATGTGCAAATCATTTAACCCCTATATTTAATTGAAAATAGTACAAAGACAACATATCAAATGTTGAAACTGAGAAATTTAATTGTTTGTTGAAACATATATGCCCATTTTGATTTTGATGCCAACACCACGTTCCAAAAAAGTTGGGACAGGGGCAACAAAAGGCTGGTGAAGTTGTGTCATGCTAAAGAAAAAAGACCTGTGGTTTATTGGCAACAGGTCCGTAACATGATTGGATATAAAAAAGCATCCCAGAGAGGCTGAGTCTTTCAGAAGCAAAGATTTGGAGGGGTTCACCACTCTGTGAAAGACTGCACGATCAAATAGTGCAACAATTCAAGAATAACATTTCTTAACATAAAATAGCAAAGAACTTTTGCTTTTCATCATCTACAGTAAATAATAACATTAAAAGATTCAGAGAATCTGGAGAAATCTCTGTATGCAAAGGACAAGGCCAAAAACCAGTATTTGCTGGCCAGGATCTTTGGGCCCTCAGGCAGCAGTGCATTAAAAACAGACATGATTCTACAGTGGAAATCACTGCATGGGCACAGGAACCCTTCTGAAAATCACTGCCTGTGAACACAGTTCATCACTGCATCTACAAATGCAAGTTAAGCTCATTTAAAACAGACTGAGGTGAAGTGGAAAAGTGTCCTGTGGTCTGACAAATCAACATTTGAAAATCTTTTTGGAAATCGTGGACACCGGGCTAAAGATCACTCAGTTTGTTGTTAGTGCACAGTTCAAAAGCCAGTATTCATGATAGTATAGGAGTATACCATCATTTCCCACTGATAACATTTGGCGCATTATGAAATGAAAAATACAACAAAGGAGACCCCGATGAGCAGCTGAAATCCTATATCAAACCAGAATGAGAAAACATTTCACTTTCAAAACTACAGCAATTGGTCTCCTCAGTTCCCAAGCACTTACAGGGTGTTTTTAAAAGAGGAGGAGATGAAACACAGTGGTAAACATGACACGGTCCCAGCTTTTTTGGAACGTGTTGTTGGAATCAAATTCAAAATGGGCATCCATCCATCCATCCATCCATCATCTAAACCGCTTATCCTTCTGGGTCGCGGTGGGGTGCTGGAGCCTATCCCAGCTGTCATTGGGCGGAAGGCAGGATACACCCTGGACAGGTCGCCAGCCCATCGCAGGGCAGACAAACAGACATACACACACACACCTAGGGGCAATTTAGCGTGTCCAATCAGCCTGACTGCATGTTTTTGGACTGTGGGAGGAAACCGGAGTACCCAGAGGAAACCCACGCAGACACGGGGAGAACAGGCAAACTCCACACAGAAATGACCCTGGTCGCCCGGCTGGGAATCAAACCCAGGCCCTTCTTGCTGTGAGGCGACAGCGCTACCCACTGCGCCACCGTGCTGCAAAATGGGCATATATTTTTCAAAAAACAAATTTCTCAATTTCAACATTTGATATGTTGCCTTTGTAGTATTTTCTTTTAAAAATATGGTTAACATGATTTGCATATCATTGCATTCTATTTTTATTTACATTCTGCACAGCGCCCCACCTTTTTTGGAAATGGTGTTGTATAATTTTACCAAAAATCCCATGCATGGTGCATTCAACTGCTCAGAAGTAGAAATCATTTAACACAATTGTAATTTTGTTTAAATTAATCATTTACGTGAATCTTAAGTGAATGCTGTGTGTCATTAGCAATGTAATTAGCTCAGGAACATACAGCTAACACTCAGAAGTAAACGTTGGCTTGCATTATTGTTAACGTTAGCCAGGGCTTTACAAAACTTGATTTTGTCCAACCTAACAATCAAATTTCCTTTTGGCAAGGCTAAAGACAGACCTTCATATGTAGCCTAGCTAGGGTAATTTCACAAATAGGGCCCAGATGTTTCTCATACAGTTAGCTAGCTAATAAGCTTTTGAGTGAAAATGATTCTGTTCGAGTCACATGTCCAAATATTCAAGGACCCACATTATAATAATCGCCATTACAGATTTGAGTATAATTTTAGATAATTTACTTTTGAAATAAATGACACAGTGAAAAGAATTTGTTGTACTGAATTCAGTTTTCAGCTTCTCATCACAGTTTGATGTCGCTTCCTTGAGGTGAAATAGCCTCGAAGAGAGAATTCCCAGCCAGCTATCCTCTGTCCCTCTGAGTACCATTGTCATGAATTATACAGCACTGATCCCTAAGCTTTTACCTCATTTTACCTCCTCCGCCACCTCCCAATGAAAAATTCACTCAGCCTACAGGTGGCTTGAGAATCAGCAAGCTGCAAATTCACTGCAACATACAGACCAATTTTCTTCCTTGCTTTGCAAAATGAAAAAAGACAGCCGAGAAATAAACAAGCCAGTGTGCGTGGGTGGCCACCCGCCTCCTAATGTACCTCTCTGTTCGACTTCTGCTGGATGGCCGCTGACCACCCTCGCTCCCCTCCCATTCTCCGTTAGTAGTACTTAATAATCCCTCAGACTCCATTATGTGGATTATATTTGCACATCTGCCTTTTGTACAGTGTGCATCAGAATGTTCTCAGATGTTCTGAATCATCTTGGAGGGATCAGAGTTTTGATTTTTGTTAGTGTCTTTACCCACTGGAAGCCTGTTTTTTCTTCTTTTGACTCTAGGGATTCAATCTTTTACTGTACAGCAATTCCGTTATTATTCTTCAGCACACTTTGATTTTTTTGTTACGGTTCAGAATTATTTTGAAAATACACTGAATACACAAATGTGACTGGAGCTGTACTGAAGTACTCTTCACAAGTAAAGGAATATAGACAATAAAACCAATGCACCTTTTTTGTTAAGAAGTTAATTTATATTTGTCAGTTAAAAGGGAGGGGGTGTGGGTAAATTACTACCGTTAATTAAGGTATTAGAAATTATTATTCCAATACATTTTTTTCATTAATCTTTATGCATTGTGTTGCTTGGCAACTAGGGCTAGGACCACTAATCAGCTTCACATCAAATCCAATGCACTTTTTTTTAACACTGAGAACGTGGGGAAAAGACAAAGAGGAAGAAGAAATAAATCCATGGAGTAGTAACAGCAATTAAGTCATTTTTATTCTAGCAAATCTCAGTGTGCCACAATTCTCAATGATAAAGATGCTGGTTAATAGCCTATTTGCGTTAAACAAACAAACAAAAAATGGTCATACTTGGATTCTTTTATCTATTCTTTCTGGTGTAAATGAAAACTGTTCTAGGTATGTTTACCCTAATTTAATCATTTTTTTTCCCAAAATTGCTTATCATCCCTATTGGCAACCACAGCCCCCTGTTAATGAACTACATTGCTTGGCAGAAGAGTTGTTTGTTTTGAATATTGTTGGTTATAAATTGTTTATTGGTGTAATGTTAGTGTATTTTAGCATTTTGTATTTTGTTGCAGTAATGTAAAAACTATGCTCAGGGTCATATTACAGTGATTTTTCCTCGTTTTGCTCCAAATTTAATCTGTTCTGGAATCACTGTAACACAGGGCCTCTTGTGGCTTAGTGCTTTACTGTAAAATTACATCAATGATGCAGCTGAATTATCACTTCTAGATTAGTGCATTGTGATGCATCCAAGCACTTTTACCCCCTTCTAGACTGTGGTCTTTTCCCTTTTGAAGCCTTTGGACTGTGGATATCGTGACGGAATCTGTGGCGGTACTTGGGAGGAACTTTCCTGGTAGTTTTTATAGGTCACTACAGAGACCCTTGTTCCCTCTTCTGTGGCATGCTAAAGAGCAGAACGATGGGGAGGAGATGGAAGAGGATGAAGAGGCTGAAAGACATAGGCCCAGGGCTACTCCTCCCAGTGCTGACTCATTCACTGTTTAGAGATAGCCACTAATGAGTTGTGAAGTGATGGGCAGTGACTAAACCAGCCTTTCCTTCTGCCGGCCTGCGAGGCACAGAATCACCGCTGTGAACATACCTTTTGGGGACAAACATACGTACACACACCCACACACTCACACGCACACAGTAGTTTCCTTTGCTTTGTCCCCACCCCAGGCCAAGCACTTTCCATTTGCTTTGGACTTCAGTAGGGAAGCTGACTATGCCATTGTTTTCGCCCATCGCTGAAATGTCACATCAAGTGAGCCTGCAGCCTAAATGCCGCCCGTGGATCATCCACCGATCATCACTGCTTTTTCTTTCTCTGTTTATTCTCCCTTTCACTGTTCTCCCTGTAGCCTCAGGAGTTTGAAATACCACAACATCTTCCTTCGTTGAGTTTTGCTGCCAACTTAGTGGATTCTACGAAAAGAAAGCTAGACAGATGGATGCATGAATGAGTGAATGGACGGATGAGTGGATAAAAAAAATTATGTATTTGTCAGCCATTTTATCTCTGAGAATATGGGCATAGGTCAATTGAAAGGGAGTGATTTAAGATGAGCAAGAGAGTGAGGTCTTTAAGGCCTTGTTCTCATTTCTTTTTTCTTTTGTTTTCTAAAAAAGCTTCATTTACACCAGCAGCATTAAACTGTCCACATGAGAAAATGCTCACCTAAGCATGCCAGCCCAGCCCAGTAAGGGGCAATAATAATTTGGTGCACGTACGTATTAAGCATAATACTGAGTGCATGCATATGGTGAAAAAAACAGAGCTGAAGCAGAGTATTTCTAACAAAGGGATATTGCAGTAGACATTGCTTGGCATAATGCATGCCAGCTGGTCTTTGTAATTACATATTTCACATGTATTAAAAGCAGAAAATAAAAACTTGATAAGGTTTTAAAATAATCTACTGCTTGCTGCCGTGGACTTGTTCATGTTACCATGGTTTTGCAGCTGTCTCTGAACTGGTCTCACAGTTCTGATCAGTTTTTCTAGTTTTTCCATTTATTTTTTTACATTGTTTTAGAAACTGACTTTGGGTAACGATAATCAAGTCACATATAGAATCATTTAACTATTTTTTAACATTTGTAATCGAGTATTCATCCAATTTAAAAGAACTGAGCACAGATTCTGAAGCCTGCACGTTACAGTGCAATGATAAACTTAAGCCAAATTCAGTTGTAAGCATGTTATCAACTGCCAAACCTCTGAGCACAAAGAAACAACCCAGTCGTTTGCTGTATTTCTGCATGCTCAGTAAATGACAGGAAATAGTCATCAAATTAATGGTATGTTGTCAGTTATTTCAAGAAGCTTTATTTTGCTTTCTTTTACCAAATCTCCAACCTGAAAAGTTTTTCATTGACCTATGTATTTTATTATTATTTTATTGAATCTAAGTGGTACATACCAACAGTCTTATGTATGAAATGTATATAAATTGGCCATTTTAACTGAAAAGGATACAATTAAATACGCACCAGATAACCAGGAATGTTTTTTTCTGCATGTGTGTGTCCTTTGTTCCTCTGGTTCTCAGGTGTCCATTAAGACAGAGAAAGTAGTGTGATGAATGATGCTTCTTCCGGTGCATCAGTGTGCTCTCAGTAGGCTTCTGAATGGGCCTCTATGGCCTCCTTGCTAGGTCACTAGTGCCAGAGAGCTCTGCTAGAACCCAGCTGCTTCTTCTGTCTGCATCTGGAGCACAGGGAGCCACTGCCCCATTAATCTTCTGTGCATGTGTGTATGACTGTGTGTGTGTGTGTGCGCGCCACTTCTATGTACTTAGGGAATCTTCAGCGCCTTGGCATTAATATGTGAATCAGTTAGGCTATGGCTAGTTAATTATTTATTAGCACTTATAGAAAATGATGAATTGATATTTTCTTCTACTTACATGTCAGTTTTAATATTCTATCATGGTACCTTCTGTAGTACACAGTGCATATGTAAAACTCTGCTTAAAAGGATAGTTCAGAGAAAAATCTAATTTACACGGCTTTCTTTTACCCTAAATGTAGCCAATATATATATATATAACAACGTAAAATAGCGAAGAACTTGGTTTCATCACCTGCGGTACATAATATCATTAGAAGAGATCCAGAGAAATCTCTGTATGCAAGGGACAGAGTCGAAAATCAGTACTGGCTAGGCATGATCTTTTGGCCCTCAGGTGCCACTGCATTAAAAATAGACACGATTCTGTAGAGGAAATCTCAGGGTTCAGGAACGCTTCCCAAAATCACTATCTGTGAACACAGAGACAACGCCTGCTGCCACAGCGATGTCTTTTTCAGGGAAGGCCTTGCTTATTTCAGCAAGACAATGCCAAACCACATTCTGCACATATTTCAACAGCAAGGCTCCATGGTTAGACTCCGTGTGCCTACCTTCATTCCGAACTTGTCAGCCAATGAAAACATTTTGCGTGTTGTAAAAACAAAACATATGATGAAGGACCAAGAACTGTTAAGCAGCTGTCAAGCAGGAATGGGAAAACATTTCACTTTTAAAACTAACGCAATTGGTCTCCTCAGTTCACAAATGCTTATAGAGTGTTGTTAAAAGAAGAGGTGATGAAACACAGTTGTAAACATGCTCTTGTCCCAATTTTTTTGAAGTGTGTTGCTGGCATCAAATCCAATTTTTATAAAAACAAACATTTGACATTTAATATGTTGTCTTTGTACTATTTTTAATTAAATATAGGGTTTAAATGATTTGCGTGTCATGTTTTTATTAACATTTTGCACAGTGTCCCAACTTTTTTGGATGAAACATCATTAACTATGTTTGGGGTAGGGGGAAATTTGAATTCCATGAAAACCTTGGCAAGCCATTACCTGCTTATTGACATTAAATCATCTTTTTAAACAGCTGATCAGTTTCGCAAAACGTTTTATGAGAAACAGTCAAAATCACAAAATGTTATATATAAAATATGAGATCCTCTGAATTTGTCAGTTATGAAAGCACTGGTCCACTACATGGTTGGCTGAGTGGCAGTTTTTTACGTGTTTTTTCACGTGTTTTACGTATTATTATAGTTGTTGAGCATTGAACAGGTTGGATTTTTGAGAGAGAGGGAGAGTGTGTGTTTGTGTGGAGTGGTCAGTGTCTTATGGTGAGATTGCAGGTGAGAGTAAAGGAGTAGCCATCGATTGAGGAGGCAGATGGAAAAGAGTTCCTCAGTCAGTGGATTGCAGAGCAGGCAGCACGGCCACAAAGAGGGAAAAATAAAACAAAGTTTGAAACCTCTAACCCAGATTTAAAGGTTGCACCTGCTCTCCTCACTATAAAACTTTTTTGCCTTTGCATATGAGAAATGCACCACACAATATGTTTTACTAAAAAGTGAAAGCCTCCAGTTGTTTCCCCCCAGCTAAAGATTAATAACAAACCACCTGCTTCTGTGTAGCCTTTGCCAGCAGAGTAGCCTATACCATGCATTATACAAAGCCACATTCCACTTGACTTATGCATTAATGCAATGCTTGTGAGAAGCCCTAGCAAACCAAACACACGTTATAATTATTATGATAAATTGCATCACACTTTTTTTACTACATCATGGATATTGTCAATATACACTGAAAATTGCATTCATTATTAAAAGACAGATTTAGACCAACTATTACACCTCATTAGCTTAGTCTATTGCATGATCTGGCTCCGTGGCTCCATGACGTGAACCTGCTAGGCTGACCTTTACGTCAGTGATGTCAGAGGTCATTTCGTCTTTGCTCTCCATTCCCTACAGCATCAGGCTTTAGGGGAATTGGGGCTAGATGTTGCCCTTTGTCTAAAGAAGAGCTTTGTGACTCGCGGAGCTCCCTGCAGTGACAGAGGTTACCATGCAATCATCATGGGGTCACGCGAGGTTGCGGTGGTCCTCGATTGACTCGACTGACCCCAGAGTGTCTCCTGATATGTCTTTGTGACTGGGATTTAACGCAAGACTGAGACTTGCATGTACAGGGCAGCTTCAGCTAGACAACCACAGTTTTGTACTACCAAGCTAAATCATCTTTTCTGTTTTAGCAGCCAAAGACACTATGGGAATTCAGCTTTTGTGTGAGTCACTGTCATTAAACAGACAGTATGAAATTTTTTTTTTAAATATGTTCTGAACAATAATAAAGCACTCTACACACTTCATATAGTCTTAATCATCAGGGCATATGTGGTACAGATATGCTGTTCTAGAATTTAAAGTCTTTTTGTAACCAGATTCAGACTAGATCATAGTACAGATTATGTATATGTATGTTTTTATCATGGTTCTTGTCTAATAATAATAATAATAATAATGTATAGTAGTGTTTTTTAGATATAGCACCATCTATCTGTGTATCTGTATATTTGTCTGTATATCTGTTAATCAGCAAAAAAATTGTAAATAGACTAGTGTTAGCTAGACTCTCATTTTTAACCATAGTCCATGAGGCCTGAAATTACAAGCACAAGCATACCTGTATAAGTAGACACAAATACTTTAGGTATGATTTACAACATTCATCTTTATTTTCAAAGGTTGTAGGTGAACAATGATTTTACAGTTTAAAATAATTTAAAATCTTAAAAAATCTGTTAAAATCTTTTGACCCAAAGATATAATGTAGAGAATAAGTGTTTTTAGGTGAGCAACTGGGGATGTTGACTTACATTGTCACTTAAAGCATCCTGAAGAACTCCACTTCCAGAACATGGACCCAGTGATGTCCTGTTTCTCCTGCTTGACTACCCCTCTCTTTCTGAGCATTCAGCTTCCCTCTGAATAACAATGTTCCCCAAGGACAACCTCTCCTACATTCATACTCATTCAAAACAGTTGTTTCCATAGAGATCTTATAGGGCATTGTGCCCTTTCAGAACTGTTTTTAAACTCTACTTTTGTTTTCTCTGTTCTTTTTTTGAGTCAAACGGCCTTTGTGATGCTTATTTCCTTCTTTTCTTCACAATTGCTGATCGTTAAAGATTTCATTTGGATAGAATGAAGCATTTAATTCCTTCTGACTTTGCTCAGGTTTTGATTTCTTGTCATGGCCCTCTGGCTCGTGCAAACACTTTGTCACACTGGCACACTGATTCATAGTGATATTGCAGTAGGAGATGATCAGTGTAGCTTAGTGACTGTCTGGTTGAAGGTTGTCTTTTTTGATTGTGATTTATGCATGTAGTAGTCCTGATGAACTACGTTTACATATTTATGTGTTCTGTTGGAGCACAGGACATGCCTTGACAATGGCAAAGTGTACAAAATGAAAATGAAATATTATGAATGTGTATGGTTTCTTCAGTAACAAAACTTGAATAGCTTGTCTCCAATTAGAAAGTAAATATATACATTTAAAGAAATTAAGAAATATAAAAAAAGAATTATATCTATTATTCTTTATAGAGTCTGAAAATATTGAATCTTAGATATTAAATGGTTGAACACTTTTAGATTCAAGTCTTTCATGCTTAAACACGTACATGGCCGAGTTCACGTACCTAACCAGTATCTAACATCAACCCCTCATTAGTATGCTTTGGATCTATCATCTCACACCTATGTGTTTGCCTGCTGACTGCTGTCCTCCACTATTTTTACTTGCTTGGAGAGAGGGAGAAATAACAGCAAGATGATTGTGGTGCGATTGAACAAGTTTTATTGACACAGAAGAGAGATGCAATTGCGATCTCTGCATGGCCCTGCCTTCATCCTCCAGAGCAGATTGAAACACAGCACTGTCTGCAGTACTGTTCTTGCTTTTTTGTCTCTGTGGTTGGTGGCTGGGATGTATGTGTTTGTTTGTTTTTGTTGTGTCTAGTGGCTCTTGGTACACATATTTATATGCTCGTATTTGTGACAGTGACAGCATAGGGAGAGCTAGTTGTGATTTGAGTTAGAATGGTTGGAGTGTGAGCGAAACAGAGGGGTGAGGAAAGACTATATCTATGCGTTGGTGTTGACACTGGGGTGCTTCTTTCTCTCTTTTGTATACAAACCAGTAATTCTACCTGTTTTTGACGAAAGGCATCCACAACAATAGCAGTGTCTGATATAACAGGACTGGAATGTGTCCCCACTGTGAACATCCATGCTGTTCCAAAATCAGACTCATCAGCCACCTTAGAGTCCACAATAGATGAGTGCTCAAGGTGTTATCGTCAAAGTCAACAAGATACAACCTCTGTATGTATACTTTATGGCCAAAAGTATGTGGACACCTGACCGTCACACCCCCCCACCCCCACTCCAGTTGTGGCTGTAACAGTTTCCATTCTTCTGGGAAAGGTTTCCACAACATTGTGGAGAGTGTCTGTGGGTATTTGTGCCCATTCGATCAAAACAGCGTTTGTGAGGTCAAGCACTGATGTTGGACTAGAAGGCATGATTTGAAGTTAACGTCTTTATAGACTTCATTTTATGCACAGGAGCACAGTCATCTCGGAAGAGGAAATGGCTTTCCTCAAACTGTTGCTGTAAAGTTGGAAGCACATAATTGTTTAAAATGTCTTTCTATGCTGTATCACTAACATTACCCTTTTCTGGAACCAAGAGGCCTAACCCAGACCATAAAAAACAGCCCCAGACCATTATCCCTCCTTTACCAGACTTGATTGTTGGCACTGTGCATTCTGGTAGGTAGTCCTTATGCTGATGTTGCTTCATTGTTTGGAACTCTGTAATGAGTGATGCAACAGAGGATAGGCAATTTTTACAAGCTACATGCTTCAGCACTCAGCAGCCCTGCTCTGTAAGTTCGCATGGTCTCATGCTTTCTGGCTAAGCTGATGTTTTTCACAGTAATAGCACTTACAGTTGACCGGAGTAGATCTAGCAGAGCAGAAATGTTCAAAGTCCCTGAGCTCCTCAGTATGACCCACTCTACTGCCAGTGTTTGACTGTGGAGATTGCTTGATTGTGTATACCTGTTAACAGTGGGCACTGGCAGAAATATCGAAACTCTGTAATTAGATTGGGCATCCACATGCTGTTGGCCATGTAGTGTGTGGCGTATTAGTTTCACCATGATAAATGTAAATTCATATTTTTCTACAAAAGTGTAATATTTGTGGTTGGCAGAAGGCTATGATGTATGCATTTGAATGAAGTGAACTAAAACCATTACTTTTTATTGTGTATACCTAAAAGTAGTAGTTATTAGTATCAAATTAAGACACAGCATTTCTGTTGTTTGCTATGTCTCTCTATCTCTTGCTTGCTCGCATGTACTCTTTGTCTGTCTTTTATGAACTGTAGTTTCACTTAGTCTTGGAGGGGAGCGTGAAGAAAATGGCAGTGCCTGTGGCACCTGTCTCTAGCAGATCAAACCCCATTAAAGACCTGTGACCAGTGCACTCACTTTCTCCACATGCTTCCTGGCACACTGTTGGAGTATGTGTGTTGATGTGTGTGTGCATGTACTGAATATATGTTTGTATTTCCTACCTGCTGTGATGCAGTCCGGCACACATTTGTTGTTTTAAAGCTATTTCAAATGGTGTGCATGCCCCTAGCATGTAAATGCTTTGTCATACAGCTCCCATATGGCAATCCAAGCACTAAAAATGGTAAAATCTCTCTTTTATATCATCTACTGTTGACTATTTAAATGAAGAGTAGTCTGGGCTATCTCTGGTGGTCATTAGATTTGTGCTATTTTAAAACTTGACACTGTGTGCGTAGTGAATTTATGTCTCTGATGAGGCATGCAGACATTTAAGTTTACCTCCTAAGGGCTGGGCAATGTGACTGAAAATCTTATCATGATATATATGATATATACAACCCCAATTCCAAAAAAACTGGGACACTATGTAAAATGTAAATAAATGTAAATAAAAACAGAATGCAATGATTTGTAAGTCTCATAGACCCATATTTGTATTCACAATAAAATATAGAACACATATCGGATGTTCAAAGTGAGACACTTGACCATTTCATGAAAAACATCAACTCATTTAGAACTTGATGGCAGCAACGCATCTCAAGTTGGGATTTGCAACTAACTGCATCTAAAATTTGTGGAACAATTTCAGAAAAAATTTCCTCAATGTAAAATTGCAAAGACTTTGGATATCCCACCATCTATAGTACATAATATCATCAAAAGATTCAGAGAATCTGGAGAAATCCGTGTGCTCAAGGGACAAGGCCAACGGTCAATATTGGATGCTTGTTATCTTGGGGCCCTCAGACAGCACTGCACTGAAAACAGTCAAAATCTTTACTGAAAATCAGTGATGGGCTCAGGAACACTTCCAGAAATCATTGTCTGTGAAAACAGTTCCCCGTGCAATCTACAAATGCAAGTTAAAGCTGTATCATGCAAAGAAGAATCCATATGTCAACACGATCCAGAAATGCTGCCGTCTTCTCTGGGCCAAAGCTCATTTAAAATGGACTGAAGGAAAATGGAGAACTGTTCTGATGTTCAGATGAATCAGAATTCGAAAGAATACGAAAGACTCAAGAGGAGAGGAACCAGCTTGTTATCAGCACACAGTTTAGAAGCCTGTGTCTCTGATGGTATGGGGTTGCATTAGTGCCTATGGCGTGGGCAGCTTACACATCTGGAAAGGCACGGTCAGTGCTGAACAATATATAGAGGTTTTAGAACAACTTGCACTTGCATATTTCAGCGAGACAATGCTAAACCACATACTGCATCCATCACAACAGCATGGCTTCGCAGAAGAAGAGTCCAGCTGCTGCACTGGCCTGCCTGCAGTCCAGACCTTTCACCAGTAGAAAATCTTTGCATCATGAAACGAAAAATCCAGCAAAGAAGACCCAGGACTGTTGAGCAGCTAGAATCCTACATCAGAAAAGAATGGGACAACATTCCTCTCCCAAAACTTTAGCAATTGGTCTCAACGTTTACGGACTGTTGTTAAAAGAAGAGGGGATGCTACACAATGGTAGACATGGCCCCATCTCAACTTTTTTGAGATGTGTTGCTGCCATCATGTTCTAAATGAGTTAATGTTTTTCATGAAATGGTAAAATGTCTCACTTTCAACATCTGATATGGGTTCTATGTTCTACTGTGAATAAAATATGGGTCTATGAGATTTGTAAATCATTGCATTCTGTTTGTATTTACATTTATTTACATTTTACACAGCATCCCAACTTTTTTGTAAATGGGGTTGTATATCAAAATGTACAATTTAAGAATGTTCCAACATGTAAGAACTTTGAGAATGGTCAACATGGAACAATTTCATTTTGAAACTTCAGGAGACTTTAGGTAGGACTTAAAGTGAATTAGCATTTAATGAACATCAAGGCCTTCTTGTGTTGAACACAGCTTGCTAGCTAATTCTGCTGAATGTTTTCCTTGTTTGTGCTGTTGTGAGTGAATGACTAGACTTCTTCTGCATTTTGTTGCCTAGTGTACCAAAGCAACAAGCAGCAAGTTCAAGCCTTTGCTGCTTATCCTGTATTAAAGAAACAGCATCCTAAATTCTTTGAAAATGGCTCAAACAAGCATAATTGATGTCAGAATTGCTTGATTTTCATCGTTTTCTCACCGAGGCCTGGTTATTTATACTTCGATTTACTGTTCTTTCTATTACTTAAAATAATTTTACAAACATCTGTCCTACCCTTGCGCCTTTTACCTAACTATTTATGAGACATCTGAGGTTTAATAATGCACGTGGGTGGTAGCTGTATAGCTGACATTAGTACCTGGTGTGTTGTATTAATGATGAGGGACAGTGATGTGCACTCTGACTTGAATGTAGCCCCATCTTACTCGGGTGTCAGTGGAGCTGTGGAGCACATGTTGTTGAAAGTAAAGTGGGTTTGTTCCCAGTCCGCCAGTGAAGAAGGAGCAGGTGGTGTGTGTGCAACTCAATCAGATCGCCATGCAGTGATCCGCCATGAGTCCTCTTGACTCTAATAACCAGTCATGGCTGAGTAACACGCTATTGCATGGACACACTTGCTCACTCACACACACAAGCACTCAACCGAGTGAATGTAGGCCAGGAGAGATGAAGTTGGACTGAAATTACAGACAGCTGAGATAGAGGGGTAGACACTGGATGTCTCACAATATGCATGTTAATCAAGTGTAGTTTGGTTTTATGCTGTAAAATGTACTTGTAATATCAAACACACTGACATAAATGAAAATAATTTTTACCGTTTTATAAAAAACATGCCTAGAAAGAAACAACCACAAAAGTTTGAATTTATGTGTGTGTGTGTATGTGTGTGTGTCTCCTTACCCTATCTTATAGGTAGATGTATTTTGTAATACATTTACAATTACCGTTCATCTGTTTCTCTGTAGTTAAGTCAAAGTTTATTTATATAGTGCTTTTTACAACAGGCGTTGTCACAAAGCAGCTTTAAAGAATAATTTGGGTCCAAGCCCACATGAGTAAGCCAGTGGTGACTGTGGCAAGGAAAAAACTCCCTAAGAGCAAGAGGAAGAAACTTTGAGAGGAACCAAGACTTAAAAGGGTAACCCATCCTCCTCTGGTTGACTCCAGAAAGCAAACAACATTAGTATAAAATATTACAATACAGAAACTGGGAAAAACTGGCGAAGCAATGGTTATAATTAATAGTTTGAGGCTGTGCAGCAGCAGCAGTATCATCAGAAAGGTCAGTTCATGCAGGTGAGGTTTGCACAGCGTTGTACAGCGAGAAGCTCCATGGTGGTCAGACCAGTCCAGAAGGCTGGCGAGCAGTGGGCACCCGATCATGGCACAGGCTCTGTATACTTTGTTAGCCCCCCTTTTGCTCACAACACACACTAATGTGCCAGTGATTTGCCTGGAATTGTTGTTTTGGAGTTTTTCTCCTGCTGTCAGAACAGAGTCATACCACTGTAAATAACTACTGCAGAATGATATTACATGTGTAATAGGTAGAATATTTATGGTATGGTACGCTAATTCCATATGTACGGTAGCCTAAGGCATGAAAGAGTAGTAGCAATATGGCTGCGCATAGTAGTTTCTTTTTAGCACAGTCTGCGCAACAGGATAGATATGCCTTAACCATGCTAAAGAAAGTAAGGGTTTTATTCATTTGGTTGTGAAATTGGTATGTTTTGTAAACTGTTTGTGTCTCTGGAAACATGCCAGGTGCACTTGGCTGCCTGGAGTGGGTTTTAAACAGAGAATGTGAGAATGTGTCTGTAGTGTGGCAGGACAGCATGTGTGCAAGTTGACGTTTTACTGTCCAAAGGGTCACCATTGTGGCATCTTGCTGGTAGTGATTTTATCCAAGCGGAGTGTGGTGTGATTGGCATCCAGTGACATGGGCTTTTCTTCACTGTTTACAAAAATGGACTTATGTCACTGTTTTACGAATCATTTAATCTAAAGTGAATGTTGTTGATAGATTGATTCGCATCAGTGTTGTTGCCCAATTAGTTCTGTGATTCTGTAAGCCTAAATTTGCGCTTAATATGTTAAAAGCTGTGCAAATTTATTTACTTCCTCTTTATGTTTGTCAGGGGAAACCTGTGTTCAATTGTTTAAATCATTACACATACATTGTCTAAATTCGTCAGGGTGCTTATTTGAGCTGTTTTAGTTTGCCCATTCTCTCCGCTCCTCTGCAAGCCACTTTGTAGCCTGCCTCCACTCCAACTCTTTCTGCATGCTGTGCTAGACTTACTTAATGTTGTGCTTGTTTTCACTGATAGCTGCACTGTTCTGTACCCTTTGGGGGGTCTTACTGTTGCTCTCCCTGCCCGGGAGGTCCCTTACCGCCAAACATAAATTACCGCAAATGGAAACAAAATATTTTCTTTGATGAAATGGTCCTTACTGAACTTTATTTTTTACTTCTGTATGGAAAATGTATCATGAAAACCAAAATACATATTGAAATGTGAAATTAGTGTGTTATTTGACCACTAGTAGACACTAATAGTCTTGCAGAAATGTCTCTCTGTTTCTTTGTTTGTTCTACTTGTTTCTCTTTCCTTCTCATTCTCCATCTCTCAATCATTTTCTGTCTCTCTCAAGCCTGTTAGTCACTCAGTTCCTGAGAGTGAAAGTAGCTTATGCTTAATGCATTTCCATCCTTTACAGTCTTTCTTTCTCTCTCTCTCTCTATCTGTGTCTGTCTTCTTTGCTCTCCCACTATCTGGCTCATTGTTCCTTTTTTGATAACTAAGTGTGTCAAGCTGCAGTGTGAAGGTGATATTTCCTTCTCTCCCTCCTCATGCTTACAAGTGAAAGACTCATAAGACACTAAATAACTTTGCTGCCATACACTTTTAGTTTTCGCAAGGTGTGTTTCCATTTATGTATTCAGTACCTCTCTCTGCTCTATTTGTACTGGACAAATTGGTAGCTGTTATACATTGCGTGATAGCAATGATGCCATTTTTAGATGCATAGACTAGCCTGCGTTGCCAAATCTTGTAGCAAAGATTTTTGATTTGTGATTTTTAGCTCAATTTCAGAAGTAAGTTTACATAGCCATGTACAATGTGATAGTGCACTCTTTTTTGGAAATATTTATTGATATCCACATTAGCTCCTACAGAACTAAAGTGGTGTCATTGCAAAGTGCTGTCACTGACAGCACTCCTGAATATTGCAGGCAGCAGCTATGCATTGCTTATGTCCATGCCCTTTCACCAGATGAGAGAACATGTAAAAATATGTGAAGTGTGTAAGTGGCCACCGAGAACAAGGGCACCCTACCAGTGGCATCCATGCACCGCAAATCAGCCAACAATGAACAGTAATGAAAATGATACAGGCATTGTGACGGCCTCATAAACTGCCCAGCGCAGCCACTTCCTCCCATAATGGCCAGTAAAATAAGGCTTTCTCTGCTTGATGTGGGCATTACTTTGATACACAATAAAACTTGTATGCTGTACTCAGGCTCGTATAGAATAGCTGGATGCTTACATTACATGTAACAAGTCTTTGTTTTCCTTAAGGTCAGAATGATGAGTGCTGTAAGATTGGCCATCACTCAGAGCACACTCCAATCAAACATTTCAGCCTTTCGAATTTGCCACTTGTAAGACAAATAAGGTTTGTCTGACTGCACCAGCAGCGCATGTCAGACAAACCTATAAACAGGACCGTTGAGATCGATTTTCCCAGACCCAAATCTGTCTAAAATCTGCTGTTTTCCCTGCTGCAATACTGTGACGTTTTGTTTGCCAGTGGTTTGTGAACAATTTCTACAGTACTTCAGTAGTTCTATTTAGTGATTAATTCACAAAAATATATAGCATAAAAAATTTTGAATAAAAGTACAGGACAAAAAGGACACCTGCTTCTTTTCTTCACTTATTTAACCCCAAAATAAATATACATGATTCATACTGTATATATTATGACATCAGCGCTCTTAAAGAAGCAAATGATTTGCATATCATAAATGATGTGCATACCACAAAAAGCTATTTAATGATATCAAAGACATTTAAAGGTTAAGTGTCCTTTGAGAATAGCTGAAATTGATTTCTACTTTTCTTGTGACACCATATATCTTCTAGTGGATATCAATCTGAGTGTCTAACATAAGACCACCAACCCCCTCAACACACACACAGACACACATATCCCTCTTAAATACCCCCCATCTAATGCTGCAAACTGCTGCGAACGGCATATTCAAATCGTACAGCCATAAAACAATATCACTACCATCAATATGGTAATTCTCTCCCACCTTGCTGTAGTGACCGTAAAACCTCTATTTTGTGGCAAACTTTTGAACAATAAAAGCACAAGGGCCCTGAAGTCTGCATTTTGCTCTTAACAGGGCCATTAAACGGCGGGACTGGTTGTAACCAAGGCCCGGAGCTTTGTCTTGAAGGTCACCTTTCTGCTTGCACGGCCTCCAGGCTCCAGAACATTGCCCTGAGCCGTCTGCTGCTGCAACCGTGCCAAACTGATCTTGCCTCTATTATCCCCCCCACCTCAATACCCTTTAGTTCAGGTTCGATGACATTGGGTTATACCAGCATAACTCTATTTCTTGTCATGGATGTAATGTCCACTGTATGATTTTTATCACGAGTAGTACATTATTCTGTGATTGTTACAAATTTTTTACATGAACGCTACATATCAATATAGCATCACCATTACATCCATTGTCTATTATGCACAATGATATAGTAGAACTCATTCAAATAAGTATTTTTATGGGGGAAGAAGATGAAAAAAATGTTTCTTGTAGCATGTCTCATGAACATGTTAGGGGTTATGTGGAAAATAAACATTGACATACCCTGAATATGAATATGAAAATACTGCAGAGTATGTTCAAATAGCATAAAATGTATGATATATATGTATATGTATAGCTGTTGTCAGAAGAAAACCTTGTGTCTCCATTTTTGACGTTTTTTAGTTTTTTGACATAATTTAAGAATGCCTGTCGCCCTTTACATTATGTGTAAATTTCATGATGAATGGACTAAAAGAAATGGCCCAAAATGACATGGAAAACATTCTGGTTCCACTGACTTAAATTAAAAGTAAAGTAAGGTTTTTTTTTCCTTCTCCTGTAAAGTTACCATTTTGGAGACACGAGGTTTTTTCTTCCGACAACAGCAAGATATATATAAAAACTAACTTTACTTTTAACCATCAAAAACTCAACAGTTTATTGCTTTGTCAGTGTAGAATTTCAGTGTGACTTTTTTCATCCTCTTCTTTCTCTCTCTTTTTCAGAATAAGATCATTTTGGATCCGCTGACGTTCAGCGAGGCGCGTTTCCGGCCATCTCTGGAGGAACGTCTGGAGAGCATCATCAGTGGTGCTGCTCTCATGGCTGACTCGTCGTGCACGCGGGACGACCGACGCGAGCGCATCGTGGCTGAGTGTAACGCCGTACGCCAGGCCCTGCAAGACCTGCTGAGCGAGTACATGAACAATGTGAGTCTAGTGGTTCTCTTAACTTTTCTCTAATGCAGTGGTCTGCACAATATTTTCAAAACAGGATCAACCTCAAACTCATCTGGCAGACAAATGGCTTTATATAATTTAATAGCATTGTCTTTGGCTGTCAGTGATCTATTAGAGCTTTATCTAAGAGCGCGTTTTGAATGTGGTTGTTTACAAATCATTTTTAGATATAATTATTGAACTGTTTCATTTTATGAGCATACATTGTTATTGTTTGTAAGCCATTGTTGTTAGTGAGTTTTATCTGATACTGAGAAAAAGGTTACCATGCAAAATAGTACAGTAACATGCCTGTACTGTTCATACATGTTAGTAACAAGTTTTAAGAGCAGCCCACCTTATTGTGAGGACAGCTGTGGAGCTTGGAGATGGTTTAAACCAAACACCTGTATTTGGGTTACATGGACTGTTTTTCAGTTGTGCTAGAGCTTCAGCCTTGAGGCACCAAAGGATACTGGATATAAATGGGTGTTTAAGCTTGTCATGACCAAGACAAGGTTTTGAGTAACATAATTTGTTTTTATATTAAAATAAATATGCAGTCATGTTTCACCGCTCTTTCACAAACTAGCTTCTCAAGTCTTGAGACTGATGGCTGATTAAATCATAAAGATCTATAAATACACAGTGGTAGTTATTTTTTTATCATTTGTATTTGTTTGCTCTGTTCATTCCATTATAAACCATGATGTGAAACTTTATAAGAAACTTTCAAACCTTGCCATGACAACTAGAGATAATTGTGCTTGGCATGTGTTTGCAGGAATATTTGTTAAACCAAACTTTGTTTTAGTGTTAAAAGATACACTATAGGGATTAAAGTACTGGGACACCTACACATTACAAAAATTCTAATACACATTCTAAAATCTATAGTCATTGTTATAGAGTTGGTTCCCCCTTTGCAGCTATAATAGCTTGCAGCCTATTCATCCAAAAGACCAATTGTAAGTGGGGTTGGGGTCAGGGCTCTGTGCGGGCCAATCAAGTTCTTCCACATGAAACTCACCCAGCCATGCCTTTATGGACCTTTCTTTGTGCACTGGAGCATGCTGAAACAGAATAGGGCTTTCCCTAAACTGTTCCCACAAGGTTGGAAGCATACAGTTGTCTTGGTCTGCTGAAGCATTAAGATTTCACTTCACTGGAAGCATTATCCCACCTCCACCAAACTTTACAGTTGGCCCAATGGAGTAATGCAGGTACCCTCCTGGCATTCGCCAAACTTGTTCATCAGGCTGCCAGATAACGAAGCATGATTCCTCACTCCACAGAATATGTTTCCACTGCGTGTCCAGTGTCCAGTGGCAGCATGCTTTACACCACTTCCCCCGACACTTGGCATTGTGCATTGTGATCTTAAGCTTGTGTGTATCTGCTCAGCCATGGAAACCCATTTCCTGAAGCTCCTAACGTGCAGTTCTTTTGCTGATGTTGCTTCCAGAGGCAGCTTGGAACTCTTTAGTGAGTGATTCAACAGAGGATAGGCACTGTGCTTCAGCCCTTGCCGTTAAAATAATTATGTATTAGAGACTCTTGTGCATTCTTTCCATCTTTATGTTAAAAACTGTTTTTAACATTAAAATAATGTGAGTGCTTGCTAAAAGATGAATGAGTAATATAGAGCCAAAGCTACTTGGGGTTATTAAGCATTATAGAAGTTAAATTACGTTAACTGGCTTCCACTTATTGTCATCCTTAGCTTAGGTATTAAATGGTTATTTCAGTAGACTTAGTAGAACATGAACCATTTGCAGCCAAGGAGAACATCTGATATGGGCACAGTACAGACACGGAGTAAAGCTTGTTTGGGCTGCCATTCTCATAGTCACAGCTGTTTGAAGAAACCCAACTGCCTTTTATTTTCATCAGTATCTCTAAGTAACATTCGTAGAATGTCCATCAGAAAGGCAGAATAATTGCTTTGTGACCATAGGGGTCTTTGTGTGACTTCTTATCTCCATGTTTTTCACATTTTTTTCCACTTATTATAGTTTCGGCAAAGGTTTTACTGACTCAGACTGACAAAATTTAGACTTTAGAGCATGTAATCCAGTAATCCACGAAGTATGTGCATGTGAGTCATTTAGTTTGGGTGTGCTGCTCTTGTGGCCGATATAGCATTGGAACATCTCTTCTGATATTGACCCGGTTAGTATCAAAGGATCTTTTGCAATGACACCATGTAGTGATCAATGGACTTTCTCAGCCATAATGTATTGTGTGTTTTCCAGATCTGAACCCCATGAAGGAAAATGAGGGGATATTACATATACCCCTAATTCGATTTCCATTTCTTTGGAATGTAGATACAGCAGCAGCAGCAGCAAAAGTGAATATTACATCTGCTCTTTTCCAATAGTGTTCAAAAGTTTGAAATCACTTGTCATATTAATAACGTTTCATTTTTCGACTTTTATTCCTATGTGCTACCATTTCTTTTAAGGTCTAAATTTTTTAAACTAGCAAAATTTTTAAATATTTTATTCAGTATTTAAGTTTTCTTTTGATTTTTCCCAAGTTTCTCCCCAGTTTAGGCATATCCAATTTCACACACTAAGACTCCCTCAGTCGCACGGTACCACCCATGCTAGGCAAAAGCTAGTACGACTTCCTCTGAGATCTGTGAAGCAAGCCATTGCATCTTTTTGAATTGCAAAAATTCTAAAGTCATTAAGATAAACAGACAAATGCTGTTGGCCTTATATCTCAGATAACGTTACTAGCCTGGTCACGTCACAATTTCGTCTCATACCATTTGGCTTGAAAATAGTTAAAATGTAGGAATATACAAAATAAAACTGTTTTTGAACGGTTAGCTGATCTCAAATGTGATAAATTGAGTAAACTGTGTTGAAAGTTTTATTCCAATAAATCTATACAAGTAAAGTGTAAAATAAATTTTATCTTGATGTTTATCAGCACTTTCACTGCATCATTTCTCTGTGGTATAACTGTGCTTTATACTACCTGCTGTACAGTCGTCTGTTGGGCAGTGATCTCAGTTATCTGTTTTATGCTGATTTTGTCAAGTTATCAGCCTTTGGGGTTTTTAAAATGTGAGGCATTCTGAATATTAACATTAACGATCCAGAATGCTCTTATTTTAAAAACCTCATAGGTTTCTCAGCTACATTAGAGTAGTCCACAGCTCGTTCATCATTCTGGACTCATGTAACATTATTTATTTATTTAACAGCTCCCTCCTAATTATTTGAAACCTGTAAAGTTGCATATAATCATTTTATACATTTATTTGCTGATTGATTTGTACTATTGAAAATTATTTCTACACTTTTGCAAAATATTTCCAAACCTTTGACCTTTTCTTCAAGAAGGATCTCTCTTATGGTATTGGAGAACCTGCATGTTTTCACATTTTGCTTTTGGAGTTGTGAGCACAGAAAGGCTGGGAATTGTTGTCTGTGGGATATTTTGCTAGTCATAGCAGGGGAGCACATGCAGCAAAAAATTAGCAGTTATCTGCACAGGGCTGCCACATGCGAGATATCTTCAGTCAAAACAAATAAAATGATACAGCTTATTTCTCCATGAAACAAAGCTAGCATCCCTGGCTTTGCTGAACAGGGTCTCACTGGCCTTGGTGTATTGAACAGACAGATAGGCACACTTGCTCACTTACTAATTCACTGTGTTAATCCCCTGAGCGGGACATTTTGGTGTTACAGCAGCTATAATACCCACAGTGGCTCTAATAAATACAGTAACTACACTCTAAACACTGTAGTAAAATAAAACATTAAATAGAATTGCTACAATAAAGTAAAATGTAATAGTATAATAGTAATAGTGAACAGTGGGACTGTCAGTCTTGATTATATTAGTAAATGAGTAATTACTGATTATTATGACATAATTAAATATCAGAAAAATGAATGCGGTTTTGAAAAATTGTCAGCTCATGATTAAAGAAAATAGCAGTATATAGTTAAGTGCATAGCAATGTAAGCCCATCTCTGGTAAGGATTATGCATAGTTTGGCAATTTTGTTTTACAGTTTGGCCTGCTCCTAACTCAGCTTAAGGGCATCCTTGACCTTCAGACTATTTAAAACTGCAAAAACCCACCCACCCCCCTTCACACCAATTGTGTTTTTCAGTCTTCCATTATCTTTGTTTGTCCTGAAGCAGCTGTTCCTTCTTCTCTCCACATAGCAGCAACTGCTGCTCAGCAAGCTCAAGACGCTTCATTAGCTTCAGGAGCCGCTGTTTGGACGCTACAGCTGTGAGACTGAGAGCAGCCTCTGGCCATCTAACCACAAGAGCAAAACAAATAAATATAAACAAGCACTTTAAATGAGTGAAAAGGATGGTTTTCCTATTTCGGAGAAAACGGCTTAAATCGTGTTACCACACCAGGGTTGTTGTGAAGAAAAACAAAAATCAAGCTTAACCAACTTTTAAAAGATTTCATAATTTGCAGCTTGCGTTTGAATAATTGGGCTTTTCTTAATAGTTTATTTTACAGAACAGGGGGAAATGAATGTTGCCAGCTGAGCTTCCCAGCAAGAGGAAAATAGATAGGAGTGTTATCTTGACTTCAATATTTTCCCCACCAAGTTCTCCTTTGAAGAATTCAGCGTGCATTTGAAAATGTAATGACCCGCAGCTGTGATTGGCTGAGAGCAGCTTGCATGCGGTCTGTATGTGTATTTTGCAAATACAACTGGTCTTTGGTCCTTTGCTGAAATGAGCAGTAGACTAAACTCATAGAAGTAGAGGTTCCCTTATTTTCATGGTTCTCAACTTCAAAATGCTATTCTGAGTAAATTCTCTAATTTGTATAGATCATTTACATTATTTAGAAGCTCTTTAGCTGCTTTGTCATTAACTCTGTATCTACCAACTGGCCAACTGTTCACACAATGAGTGTGCTATCAAAGCATCACTTGAATTTGACAACATGCTAGAGTCAAACAACATGTCTACTTCTCAAGCAAAAGCTGTGAATACATGAACTTGCACCAATTTTCATGAATGTTGTAAAAAGCAGCCATGGACTTGTTTGCTACATTTTAGCATTTCACGTAATGGCTCCAAGTCCGTGGGCCCAGCGCACATCTTGCAGTCTCTCTACCTCGCACAGTTTCTGCTGTTTACACCCTAAAACACCTGATAAACTGGATCAGGTACTTTGTGGCAGGGAATGCAGGAAATGGCAGCATAAATTCATACTTCAGTTTGAAATCTTAACTTTTAAAAATACACACACACAAACACACACACACACGCACACACACACACATATATATATTTGTCTGTGTGTGTCTGTGTGTGTGTGTGTAAGATTGAATCGAACTTTGTAAAACTATTTTTTTAACCCTTTAAAGGTACAGTTGCAATTTTGCAACCTGTTCCTAAAATTCACCCAAAAAGCAAAAAATGAGGGGGGGTACATAAAGATTCTTCACACTCACACATCTCACTTTAAAGATCCCTCCTTTGGAAGGTTCTTTAGAATACCAAAAGTAGTTCTTTTATAGCGAAAAAACAAGCTGGTGGCATTCACCTCTATTTTTAAGAGTAAACATGTGAAGGTGTGCCACTGTCAAAGAATGCGACAAATCAGTTTGTGTTAAGTTTCTGCCCTGCCCCAGTCAACTGCAAGTGCTATTATTGTGAAATGGAAGCATCTAACACCAACAACATCTCACCAACAAAGTGCTAGAAAACGCAGTCTCGCAGAGCAAGGCCGAAGCATGTTTCTGTCCATCCTTCCACTGTGAGAAGACAACTCAACACTATGTCCGAAAAGTCTGAAAGGATGTGTAGCTGTCAAGAAGCCCTTACTGAGAAAAGAAAAGAGACAAAAAGAAGAACATTTTCAAACAAAGAAGCTGCTGGTATCATCTGAGCAATGGACTGACCACCCCAGAGTCCAGAACTCAACATCATTGGAATTGTTTGGGATTACACGGATCTTGAGAAGCAGAAATTGCCACCAACTTCTAAGACTGAACTTGTAAAGAAATATCCCTGGAGATTTTTTTCTGAAACACTGAAAGGACGTCACCTGAAAAGAAGCTATAATAAAGGCAGAATATGGACACAAAAATGGAAGAAAATGACATTATATTTAAGAGTAATGTTGAGGCTTCTTTGTAATTTTATGTGTGATTTAAATATGTCCTATTTGCTTGTTTTCTCATGCTGAACAGTGAATAATATGTACTTAATGGGTATTAAATACGAATGTGACACTGCTTTCAGTGTTTCTGCTACATACATTTTGCAGCAGCGACCCACTGCTGCAAAATTATTGCTGCCACTGCTTTAGAATTTTATAAAATATCATTAGGCCACAATTACAAAACTCTGCATAGAGCTTTTAATTTGGCGGATACAGGAAGTGGAGACACGTGGTGACACCCAACTCTCTGTCTTCCTATGTCTATGCACCCGATGAAAGAGAGAGATAATTAAGAAAGACAGAGAGTATAGAGAAGAGAGAAAAGTAAATTAAACTAACTTAGCTAACATTAACTTAGATGTGTGGCCCTGCCAGAACAGCTGAAAAAAATTCTAGAGGAAACACTGTGGTTCATTTGCATATTTCAGTGCTGAGAGTTGAACATACCACAGTTTGACAATGTTCACCTCTGCATCTCTAGTGCATCTCTCTCTCTCTCTCTCTCTCTCTCTCACACACACACACACACAGCTTCATACAGAAATAACAAAAGTTAAGAGTTCAGGGAGGAAATAAATGTCTTCAGTGGCTTCAGTAGGGACAGAGACATTTAAAGTGTTATTTTAGCTAAAAAAAGAAAAAAGAAAAAAAAAAACATGGTTTTTCCACTACTACTATGTGGTAGGAAAAAAAGATCACAAGTGTGACATTTTATTTGCCGAAATGACAAAAGTAGATTTTAACCAGAGGGCATCTTAACCCTCAGAAGTCGTCATTCATGCCAACGTGATCAAAATAGTGGATGGTTCAAGACGTCACCACATAAAAAGGTCACCTTGAGCATTGCCTTCAACTTCCGTGAAAATGCTTACTTGAAATGCTATACTAGTTTTTTTTTGGTGTTGATAGACTAAGTTAAAGTGGTGATAGGATAGTTTAAATTGGATTAAAAAGAGTCTTGTTTTTGCATGCGTAAAAGTGTGCAAAATGAGATAGGCTAGTTTTGTGTTGATAGATGAAGTAAAAACAGAGATATGATCATTTAAATTTGATAGAAAAATCATATTTGTGTATGCATAAAAGTATGCAAAATGGGATGTGGCTGTTTAGTTTTGTGTTGATAGACCAAGTAAAAACAGAAATAGAAGCATTTGAATTTGATATAAAAATCATAATTGTGTGTGCATAAAAGGACACAAAATGGGATGGGGCTGGCACCATTACCGCAGTTACAGATGCCAGCAAGAAAGCCACACAAGGTCACAGGCCCTGCCAGCACTGCCACCAAGTAGACAAACAAGATACCTCACATCATGGAAATGAAGTCCTATAAAGTAGCCTCGTGTGTCATTGTTGACAGAAACTGTTTTGAAGAGTTGCCTAGCAAAAAACAAACAAAAATGGCCGAAACAATGGCTTATGGCCACACCTGCTTTTCATTTCATTGAGCTTGTTTGTGTTTTTGATGTAGTGTATAAAGGCAAAATCAGCCAAAATAGTCCAAGACTCCTAAGCGTTAAAGAAATTAGAGTGCAAAAATTACTTAAGTGGCTTCAGTAGGCACAGGAACATTTAACACATTATTTTAGTCAACCTTTTATTCCTTTTTAGAAAGAGAAAAGGCTGAAAAGTAATAAAAACCTTAGTACTGCGCTGAAAATGGAAGAATAAAGCATTTAAGCCACTAAGGCTAGAATGTTCCACATAGTCTTTCACCAATGGCAATGGCTTTCTCGTTCTGTAGACATCTCAAAGCTGTCTGAATATTTATTTTTATACCTCCTCTGCTGCACTTACTGGACACACAAATAAACACTTTTGTAAACCCCCCTCTTGCTCCTCTAACCACGGAGCTAACCCTTCCTGAACACTCAGCTCACGAACGCAAGGTTAATCAATGTTGTGGCCAGCAATAAATTAAGTCCGAGTGACAGGCGAATGTCCATACCTGTCTGGCCCGGTGGTGACTGGTGATTGGTGACCGAGGCCCCAGCTCCCAGGCCGCTGCTGAATCATCGGGATCGGCTGATTTAGTTACCGCCGCCTGGACGGCCCGATCTATCAATCGACCGGCGCCAGTAATGCATGGCTGGCCCAGGTCAAGGAAGCTTGGGCAGGTGGCTGGACGGAGGTGAGGGAGCTGGTGGGGGCGAGGGGGGGTCAGTTTTGCGGTTCGGCCGACATGCTTGGCCCCCTGAGCAGTAAAGAGGATTTAGGGAGTTGGTTAGCCGGGCTTAATCTCCCAGTTAGCGGGACATGGCGCTAGCTGCTTAAAGAAGATGGATGCCCCAGCTTGCCTCGCCCTCTGGAGGGGTGGAGCACAGAAAGACTTAATCAGACGGAAGGTCCACTCGCATAGCTTCTAGACCTACTGCCTCTGAGGAGGGCCTGGTTTGAGCCTGGAGCGTGAAGAGCAATGCTAAAGAGGAAGAATCGACCAGAAAAAGAGTTCCTCTGGTCTTAGTATTGACTTCTGCACTATGCACCATTGCCTTGTGGGAGGCAAGTGAGGAATGGGGACAGTCTGAGCGCTCACATTTTTGGTTTTATGCCTGCAACAACTCCAGCTTTGCTCTCTGGAATGCAGAATTGCTCATGCTCTGTTTGTTGTATACCACTCGCTTTATTGCATGTGACACTGTATAAACTTATGAGTATGTCTTATGGCTGTCATGTGAAACCTCGCAACTGAATCTTGCCTCTCTTTGTGTCTCTTTACATTGTGTGAAATTTTCATTATGTAGAATGAACAGTGAATTATTATTATGCTTCGTTTATTTTTTATTAAGTTTTTCTCCTCAATTTAATTGAGGCTAAGTTCCACCCACTGGCCAGGTCTCCCCCATCACTTAATGCCACCAGGCTGGGAGGGTAAAGGCTAGCTCGTCTTCGAGGCATATGAAGCCAAATCCCACATCATTTCAAACTGCTGTTAATGCAATGTCATTGAACAGCTCAACATACTTGTGAGCTCCTGGCAATTAGGACCACTTGGACACAGATGTTTCATTAAGAACAATGGGCCTCATTCACCAATATCTTCCAAAGTTTTTTTCTGATATTTGCTCTTGGGAAAGGTCCTAAGAAAATGTCTACAACAGATTCATCCATCCATCCATCCATCATCTAAACCGCTTATCCTTCTGGGTCGTGGTGGGGTGCTGGAGCCTATTCCAGCTGTCATTGAGCGGAAGGCAGGATACACCCTGGACAGGTCGCCAGTCCATCGCAGGGCAGACAGACAGACATACATATACAATCACACACACACTCACACCTAGGGGCAATTCAGCATGTCCAATCAGCCTGACTGCATGTCTTTGGACAGTGGGAGGAAACCGAAGTACCCGGAGGAAACCCACGCAGACACGGGGAGAACATGCAAACTCCACACAGAAAGGTGTGGAGAAAGGTTGCTGTGAAGCAACAGCGCTACCCACTGCGCCACCGTGCCACACAACAGATTCATGATGCTCTTAAATATCAGAATTATTCACATCTTTGTGCTCGAGTTTGCGTAGATTTTGTTCTTATTGAAGAACATATCCCACATATGAAAACATTGGTGAGTGTGAGAATCTTCATGAAAAACTGCATAAGTGGGTTTTAAAAATTTCTTCTTAACAGTTGGTGAATGAGGCCCGTTGAGGTTTTGACAACAAACTGCTGCTTATGGCAGCCTGTATTTTCCATGCACTCTAGATGTTAGAATGTTTATTTTCTTTTAATATAATAATAAAATAATACTAGTAAGGGATACCTCAAAAAGCCGAAATGCCAATCACTGAAGGCATTTTAGGTGATTAAATTAGATTCCAGGGAATACCAGAAATGACAGAATTGTCCTTGCAGTTGATATTTTATTGATTTTATAGAGTGATTGTCGGTCTGAGCACAACAACTGTGTACAACATTTCTGAGTTTGTGGCCCTGTGGAGGGTGGAAGATCCTCTAGAACAAGGGTGTCAATTTCAACCACTTCATAGGCCACATTAAAATTTCTCAAGAAATCAGTGGGCCAGAGAATGCCTATGTGTATTTCATTTTTAAATACAGCGAAATATAGGCACTTACAAAAACTCTCTCTCTCTCTCTCTCTCTCTCTCTCTATATATATATATATATATATATATATATATATAGTTTTTTATATACCTGTCTATGTGCTTGATGTAGACATCTGGCCTCTTTTGTTAGCTGCAAGTTCATTTATTCTTGGAATCGAGTTCTGAACTACAAAACTAAGTGTTGCTGCAGCTGAAACGTGACAGTTGTGTGCTTGGTGAAATTACTTTTCCACAGATTGTTGTTGGGGGAGGGAAGTGGGAGCACACATTATGTCGCAGTGCATACTGGAGACTGGATAAAATAGTAAAAACAAAAGACTATTAATAGAAAATCTAAATAATTTCACAGACCAGATAGGTTTGTGCTTGTGGGCCTTGTGTTTAATGCATGGGCTAGAATGTCCTATAAAGAATTCCCTCGTTTTCTGAAACATGCTGTTATTTGTATTGATGTCTGCAATATGGAATGTGTGGTATCTCATTTTGTTTTACTTGCCTGTCCTTGCTGTAAAGAAAACAAGGCTGTCTGGTCATCTGCCATCATGCCTGAGGAGAGTTAATAAGAGTGTGCGATGGCATGCTGGATAATGCCATTATGAGTGCTGGTGCCCGCTTACCCATAATTCCCTGCAGCGGCTCCAGTGCTTTGATGTGTCGTCCTCGCCGAAGCCAAGCGCAATCTCACCGGAGAAGAGTTTTCAGCTATTACTGAGAATACCTCACGCTACGCACAAGAACAGACAGAGCCTTTATACAAGTGCAGTCCCTAACAAAGAGACACACACAGTCCTCCATTCTCACTTGTTTTAATCACATCTCCTGTGAGTTCTTGCTATATCATGCAAAACCCTAGCTCCTTCCTGCACTGTCATGACGGTTCTTCTTGCTGTGCTGCTGAATTACACAATTCTTTTCTTTTTTTGTCTTTTCCAAACCACTGAAACGGTCTTGGCTAAGCTTGGCGGAGTATTTTAGAGGCACATTAAGCACCTTGTGGCTCAATTACTTTTGTTTTTAAGAAGAAAACACTGTGTGAATCCATTTCTTCAGCTTTAGCTCTGCTGTAGATGATACCACAGGAACATGATTGGAGTTTCAAATTAGCAAGGACTTTAATGCTCTCTCCCTTTTACCACATATTTCCTCTTTTCCTCCTCCAACTTTCCCTCTCTCTCTCTCTCTCTCTCTCTCTCTCTCTCTCTCTATCTATCTCTCTCTTTGCCTTTCCTTCACTCTCTTTATCGCTTACTCCTTCACTTTCTTTTTTACTCTTTCCCTCCTCTATTTGTCTCTTTTCTCTATCTCTCTATCTTTCCTTTTCGTTTTCATTCACTATTCTTTGTCTTTCTTTCCCTTTTTTCTCCCCTTTCTTTCCTTCTATCTTATTGTTTTTTCTTGTCTTCTTTTTTACTCCTTCCCTGCTTCTCTTTTTTTTCACAGTCTCTCTCTTTTACTCACTCTTTCATTTTGTCCTTTTCACTTGCTAACTTTAATCATCCATCCCGCTGTCTCTCCCTCTCTCTCTCGTTCTTTCTCTCACTTTTTCTTCTCCTTTTTTTTTACTCTTTACGTTTCTCTCTTTTACTGTTTCTTTCTGTCTCTTTTTTTTCCTTCCTCCCTCCCTGTCGCTCTCTTTCTTTCTCTTTGGGTGAGTCTCTTTCTCATTGCAGATCTGGCTTCTCCTTTCCTTGACATTTTAGCTCCTCCTCTTTGTCGCTTCTTTTCCTTCAACACTTGGTCTTTCTGTCTTGAGCACAAACACACATTAGCACTTTTTACCTGGCATATGACATAAGGCAAACATGACTAAACCTACTCTCTTTTTCTCACACACATGATCAAACACAGCCTCTCTCTGTTAGTGTTAACTCTCTCACCTTCTAAACTAACCACTCTTCTTATATGAGTGGGCTGCAGAGGCTGACAGTGGATTTCAGGTAATAGACAGCGAGAGTTAATTAATGTCAAGCAATCAAGCTGCATGCATTTCTCATAATTAAAGTCTCTCTGTCAGGGTGTCACTGGGTATTAAACCAAGCACCACACAGGCTCCAAAACCAGCCTTAATGTTCAGCCTGCTTTGTTTGTGAGCCATGTGGAGGTTTGTGTATGTGTGCATGGTGGATATTGTTCTAGCTCTATGAATGCCGGTGGGCGTCCAGCGGTGGGTACATCAGGGCTGTTTCAGAATGTCAGACACATTGTGTTTGTGTGTGCGCGAGTGTGTGCATAAGCGCTTGAAAGCTATGCCTAACTGAACAGTCACACTCGCGACTGAGCTGCAGCCTGCATCATCCTCTAGAAGAAAGGACTGATGCGGCATGTGCCTCATTCAGCGCATTATGTTATGCCTAAAATGAGATATGATCTAGTTGTCCTGCTGTCCTTGTTATATACATGAAATGATGTGCACAAAACTTAGAACAGCTCACTTATTCTAAGAAAGTTGATAAATATGAAATCTAAATAAATATAAACCTGATTTATGTAACAATATGTAAATATGAAGTCCACTGTGTTTAATCAGTGTACTCTTCGCAGTGGTGTCACAGAAGGTAGTTGCAAGGTAGGTTCAGTAAGTGTTATGCACTGCATGTCAGCTTTTGCAACAGGCCTAGCCCGCATAGAGATTGAAAATGTCAATTATGTCTGGTTGACTAAGTGATTTGTGCAAGAGTGAACATTAAAGCTGCTCCTGAATCAGCTCTAATAGCCAAACATTTACCCGGCTCAGCCATGGGTTAGCGAGCCGGCTAGTCCATCTGATTGTGCCGACTACGCCAGCCTGGGAAACGTGGAGGTCGTCCAGGCTTTTCCGGCCCAGCATGGATGATGGGCTGCCTCTCAGCCCTGCTATGTTTGACATTCACTTAACAAGCAAGCTGTCTCCTAATCAACATACAGCCTAGCCCACTGGCTCCCATCGACATGCTCCAACTCAGTCTCGAGGGGGACCCTGTCCACTCTGGACCTCCGCTTTGTCTCTTTGTTTGTTTTGAGCTTTCACCAACAGCGTATTTGCTCTGCTGAACGAAAGCTCTCACTAATTCTGTCCTCCTGTCCTAACCCTGGATTGATATGACTTTGAGAAGGCCAATCAGTGGCGGAAAGTTTGTGTGTGTGTCTGTGTGTTTTGCGGCGTTTGGGTGGGGTTACGTGTGTGAGAGTGTTAGCCAGGCTGCTGCCGCTGCCCACTCAGGCATGGACACTTATACTGATCCCTGCTACGGCCAGTAAAGAGGCACTGTGCTGCATGAGTGCTCCAAATAGGTCAGTAAGGAGCAGGTCTGTCATTTACAATGAAGGAATGCATGTGTTTGTGAGTATGAATTTAGCACCCTTAGAATTTGTTTGGCCGTGTGTCTTCGTGTATGGTAAGCTATTTGTTGTACATGGATTTATAGTTCAGAATGCATTTATGCATCCTCATATATGTACTGATCGAGAGTCTGGCCTCAGCATTGCTGCTTTTTGCTAAACCAGCTACTGTACATTTGCACACACTCACACTTGACTCCCAAAGTTAAACTCACATGACAAGCCAGTTTTTGAAAGGCACCTCACTTTGAGGAAAGGCCAAAACATGTCTGAAGCTTTGCATTATATGTGTGGTACATGGTGACAGATAAATACATCAGCAAAAGTAACACAACATCTTCAGAGTTTGGCAAGCAATTTATCTTCTGTATGTCTAAGCGAAGCTTTAGAATTCTACTCTGTCTCATCTCTTCCCATCTAATCCTCCGAATCCATCTGAGAGCATGCTGCCTTCTTTGCTCATATCTCCTCCTGCAAATGAATAGCACTCTTGTGCCTGTCCATAGCTGCTCTGGCAATAAATGCCCTGCCTGTGTTCTGCAGGGTCTCTGAGGTTATCTCCGAGGGGCTCCTTGCTCGAGCCCTGTTTCGCTCATCTTCGTCAGCTGTCTTTTTCCTCCTGCTCCTCTTCTCCCTAGCTTAAACCCAGCTCCCCGTGGACTCAGCAACTTCCGCCCGTTAACGGGCTGCGTCGGGCGATCCATCACCCGCTTTCCCTGCGGTGCCTCTCGCCCTCCCTCCCATCTGCCAGCCCCTTAATGCCGCCCTTTGCAAGCTGCGCTCTGTTTTGCTCCAACGACGATAGACACTCTCGCCAAATGGCGAGTATTTTACCACCCTACTCCCATATACGTTTTACCACCCTCAGTCTGCTAGTTGGATTCCCTAGTGGAGAGTTTACCTGTGGTATACCAGTAAGAGACTTGGACGACACTCTTGATGTTCTACTTGCCTGCTGTTGTAAGTTGCACTGGATAAGAGCCTTTGCTAAATACGTAAATGTAAATATAGCCCTTTTCCGCTACTTTGACAAGAACACCCTCTTCTGACCACAGCACTTCCACAGTGATCCAA